>NC_086154.1:93717047-94032502 GCF_035149785.1 Candoia aspera
GCAGTGGGGATGGAAGCGCATGAGATAAAATGCGCTTGTTTGGAGAAAAAGTCCTTTACTACCCAAATGACTGTTTTTCGTTGACTGGGTGGGAGGTCGACAATAAAATCCATGGATATGTCCTGCCATGGGTAGTCAGGGGTTGCCACAGGTTGCAGAAAGCCTTGAGGCTTGCCAGGTTTGCGCTTGGTTGTTGCGCACACAGGGCAAGTGGCCACATAAGTTTTAAGGTCCCTTAGAAGAGTTGGCCACCAGAATTGACGTCTGATGAGGTGAAGGGTTTTAAGGTACCCAAAATGTCCAGCCAACTTATCGTCATGGCAGTGCTGGAGTATCGTCTTTCGTAAAGCCTCAGGGACATACAGACGATCGTTTCGCCAGGCAAAGTCCTCAGTAAAAGTTACAGTGTTTAAATTCGCTTGTAACCAAGTGTCAGATTTCAGGTGGAAAAGCAACTGTTGTTTCAAGTCTGATGGAATTGGCAGATGCGCCGGATGGGAGGGAGGCGGAGCGGTCTGGCGTTGAGCCTGTTGCGCTCACGTCTGACTGTGTGTCACAGCTGCCAAACTCAATTGCTTTTCAGTCCATACAGTACCCTGTACCGTTGGCCCAGGGCCAGCATCTTGGGGTCTGCGTGGTAAGGCATCTGCTAAAAAGTTTTTCCTGCCTGGGATAAATTTGAGTGTGAAATCAAAGCGAGTGAAAAATTCGGCCCATCGAAGTTGTTTGGGGCTGAGTTTTCGACTGGTGCTTAATGCTTCTAGGTTCTTATGATCAGTCCACACTTCGAAAGGGTAAATCAATGAATTCCCTCAGCGTGGCCAGCTCTTTAGGAGACATGGGATAGATTTTTGGGTGAGGTAATTTCACATTGGGCAGAAATTCAATGGCACAGTCTGTCTTTCGGTGCGGTGGTAAGCGATCTGCTTCCTTCTCTCCAAACACATCTGCCAGATCTTGGTATTGTTTAGGCAGTCCTTCTAGGGGTTGAAGTGTCTGTACAGTAGTGGTAGCCACCCGCCCACCCTCAATGTCCTCCAACAAGTCCTTTTCTGGTGCTTTATAAAACCCGTCAGCAAATGTTACAGTTCTATGCAACCAGTTGATAAAAGGATTTTGTTGTACGAACCAAGGCATTCCCAATATAACCAAAGGACCCCCCACTGGAGCTATGACAAAAGGCAATTTCTCCCAATGGGTACCCATTTGCAAAGCTACAAGTCCTGTAGAGTGGGTAACCGCTTTTCCCCCAGCCATAGTTCCATCCAATTGCGTGAAGATCATTGGTCGTTGCAAAGGAAACGTGGGCAGTTCTAGGGCGGCTACAAAATCGGGGTGCATTAGTGAACGTGAACAGCCCGAATCTAGCATAGCCCAGACTTCGACAGTTTTGGTTTTAGATCCCAATTTCACTTTGACAGTCAGTGTAGGAAAATTCCCACTCACCGAATCATGGTCGTGCCCGGTTTCTTCAACCTGCCCAACAGCGCCCTTCAGAGCAGATGGTAGCCTTTTTCTGCCGGCTGGTCAAAGTGCTATTCCTCCTCCTCTTCTCCAAATAGGAGTTCTGCAGGGTCGACTTCTGTGCAGGCAGCTCTCATCTTACGCGGTAATGCTGGCGATTTTCCCGGCACTTTCGCCGGCCGCTCCTCCGGTCTGCATTTCGGGCACGAAGTGGCACGATGCCCTTCTTTCCCGCATCTTAGACACTGACCTTTCGCAAATCGTCGTTCCCTTTCCTCTTCCCAAGTTTTCGTTTTCGGGCGGCTTGAAAATTCAGGGGCACGAGCCCCCCTACTAACTCTGGTTTGCCTCAGTTCCTTGCTATGGGCGAACGTTTGTAGAGCGTTTTCCGTGCTGCCCGCCAACTGAATCCACCCATACAACGTTTTGGGGTCGTCCTGACACAAAGCCCACCGGAGGACCTCCGTCTCCAGTCCCTGTTTAAACATTTCCACTAAAGTCGACTGGGACCAATCCTCCACCTTTCCTGCCAGGGCTTTAAATTCCAAAGCGTAGTCTGCGACGGAGAGGGTTCCTTTATAAAGTTTTTTCAGGGCGCTTTTCGCTCTCTCTTGGGCCAAGGGGTCTTTGAAGTGCTGTTTTAGTGCCCACAGAAACTCATCAAAGTCCTCTAACTCCATGGCTTCTGCTTGGCATAACTGCACATACCAATCCGCTGCCCTCCCCTTCAACTTGTTGGCAATAAAATTAATTTTGCCCTGCTCCGAACGAAAGCATCGCCCCCAATCATCCATGTAATGTCTAGCATTGGTAATGAAAAAAAGAGAGCGTGGTAGGGTCGCCATCAAACTTTACCCCAAACGGTGGAAAGGTTCTCATCGGCTCCGCCGGCTGCGATGGCTCCACAAACGTCAACGCACGTCGAGCCCCCAGTGGTGGCCACTCCCTCATTGCTCTCAACTCCCTTCCCCTCGATTGTCGGGAAGCCTGAGTCCTACTTCTTCCCCTGAGTGATGGGGACCTCTCTCTCAGGTAAGCCAGCTGGGAGGGGTCTTCTTCCCAATCTTCCTGTAGGGACCCCGACCCTCTGGGAATATCCTTCAGGAGGGTCACTATCATGTCCATTTTATCCTCTATTGCCTTCATGCAGGGGGAGGTGACAGGCTCTTCTAGGGGTCTAGTTGTCACCACCACCCTCGGTGATAAGGGGATTTCATGTTCCCAGGATGGCTGTGGTGATTCCCTCCCCGTTCTTGCTTCCACCTCGGGTTGAAGTTCACCCCTTGTGGCACCCTGCACCACCAACAATAGTTCATCCAATTGGGCATCCCGCTTCTCTCGACGTGCTGCCCTTTGGGCTCGCGAAGTTGGAGCTACCAGGGTCTTTGTCAAGTCCGGCTCCTCTTCGCTCCCCTCACTCTCACGTAGTTGAGGTTCTGTCATCGCTAGAGCTCCCCGTTACCCAAACTTTGGATGGGGCTAGCGGAAGATGTTTTAAATGATTCTCAGCTTTATGTAATGGTTGCCTAATCCCAAATACTCAGTCTCACAAGCCCGGGCTTAAAGATAACTGATTTATTAAAGGAATAGTATGCAAATACAGAGAAAGCTGAGAATGAGCAAAAGCGCGCCAAATACAAACTTAAAAGCCTTGCCTCCACCCCAGTCCCGCCCCGAGCGCTCGTTAGCAACCACCCCCTCCCAGGTGCTAGCAACCGTTACATCTGCCTGGGAAAGCAACCTTGAACAGAGTTGCAAACCCAAACATACATTCCAAAGGAGCAAAATAAGGAGCACAGCAATAATGGAAAATACCAGCAAACGTTCAAGCATGTAAGACACGGAAGAACGGTTTGACATGTGAAACGTTACGATGTTAACAACACATTGAAATGGTGAACATGACAGGAGGGGACTTCCAGTGGAGACATGGCAGACTGAACAGCTGTGCCCACGGGCTTAGCAGGTGGAACTGACAATGCAGCAATTTTTTTTTCAGGCTCAGGCAGGTTTTCCTGAAGCCCAGGAGTGTTCTCCAGATAAAGGAAAACACATGGAATCACCCCATCTGCCCTCCAGATGGCTGCTTGTAGCCAGAAGATCACAAACAGTGTTTCACATTCGACTGGTAAGAGCTTTAGCTGGGAAGCAGGGCCGTTGTCATTTTCCAAGCTGCACTGTAGCCTTCCAGGGACACTAAGACCAGCCACCCCATTTCTAAATCACCAATATATATATATTGTTAAGTATGCATACCCCAAGAGAGGCTTTCTACAGTGAGGACAAGCTGGCTATATTGGTGCTTATCATTATTTTTGGGATTGTTTTTTATTTTTTTTTTAAAGTTTTGGACTTCATTCTCTTTCCAAATATTAAGGAGGATTGGGAGTAAACACTTGTCTTCCTGTTATTATTTTTGTACTAAATTTGAAGATATTAGCATTTTCCTACATGTTGAATCGGCTGGTTTGAACTTTCAGCTTTCTGTTTCTACTTTCCCTTGGGAACTGTTTATTTCACTGTCACTTTTTCTGACTCCTATCAAGCTTTTATGTAAGACATTCAGGACATCATGGAAAATACGAGATCTGAAATGTGTCATCTGGTTGGAGATGTAGTGGATGAAATTGAGGAATTCAGCAGTGATAGAAATGTTTCTTCTAAGAGTGAGATCAGGATTTCTATTGAGATGCTGGATGAAGATTCGATAGTGGATTTGGAGAAATTTAAGGGAGAGAGAGATCTGCAAGCAACAAATAGAATTGATTTTCTGGTGGAATGCCATGAAAAAGAAGAATTTTTGAGGGGGGCAATTGGGCTGTTCGATTTTCCTAAGAAAAAAGCTCTGTGCACATTGTGAGAATATGCAAATGTTCTGGTTTATTTTGAAGTGAGATAGGGGTTAAAAAATGTTTGTCTGGATCGTTTTTAGGGTTTGACTGATTTTATTTGTCTTAAAGGATCTGGGTTAAGATTATTAGGGTAAAAAATGCTTTAGTTTTGGGTTTATTAAGATTGTTAAAATTGTTGTACTATTAGGGGAGGGAGGGAGGTTGGTTGGTTGGTTGGTTGAAGCTAAATACTCCAGTGATCAAGAGGTATATGATTGCCTGTGAAAGAAAAGAAGGAAAACCACAGAAGCTATCAAGAGCCTTTCTTCCCTTACCCTGGGATTTCTCTTTCCCAACAGCCCTGCAACCTGACATTTTGGCAGAGACTTCTCTTATATCTCTTTTATACCTTTTGCATTAGAACAAATGGAACTGATTTATGCCAGGTAACCCATTTAAGATGCATTTGGTTTAAATCTTGGTAGACAGCACTTTAACTTTAATGAGTAAATGCACCAAAACAAAATAAAAGCAGCATACAATTTATCTGTGACTGGATAAATGTTTATGCACAAGCTGCTGCTTAACAGTAGAGACGGGGGGGGGGGAAAGAAAGAAATCTGCAGTAATGTGTTTTTCTCAGCCATTGAGCTTATTCCACAGGTATGCACAGCGCTTTACATTTGGGGGAACAATCTGTTTTATGCCCCACAGCCCTGCATTAACCCCAGGTTAACTGGCAATTAAGTTATTTAATATGATTTAATGGTGGTGTTGTTGCATGACTTTTTTTTCCCCTCTACCATGATCTCTAAATTGAAATCAGTTAAGACAAGCGCCTGGATGTCTTATCAATTCTTATGTATAGAACCAAGTGAATTTACCATCCTAAATTATGCCTGGATTTTGTTTCTAGTCTCATTATATCAGGTGACAATGAAATGTACTGTAGAAATGTGAAATTCTGTAACAAAATGAGATTTAGTTATTATTTATGTATTTATTAAATGTATATGGCTGGCCATCTCAAGTACATGATTCTGGGTGGCTAACAATAATTAAACACAGGATAAAACATTATAACAAAATTATAAATTTTGGGGGAGATGGGCAGTGACAAAATTTGATAAATAAAGAAATAACATAAATAGCCACTGGAAAAAAACAACCAACAACAACACTAGTAATCATTCATAACAGTTAATATAGCCAAGAAAGATCCCCAGTTATTGTGGTACACATTTAAAGCCCAAATGGTCTTTCAAAATTCACTGTTAAATTTATGGGCATGGAAAATGGATGTATGATTTCTCTGAATTACTTCAGGCTAAGGAGAATTCTCCAGGAATGTCTTATAGGCAGGACTTACTAAATATCACTCCTAAATACAGTATCTCAGTGGGAAGAATTCTATCATGTTAGGTTTCCCTTGATGTTTAATGGAAGAATGAAAAGGAATGGATTCCAGAATATATGTGATCAGTGACATCTTGGATATTATTTAGTCCAAGCCCAGTGTAGAAACCCACTATTATTACATCTCCAATGGATAGCTGTCCTGCTCCTGTTTAAACATCTCTGGCTAAGAAGAGGCCATTGCCTTCTGTAGCAGTCTGTTCCACTGCTGTATAACTCTTAAAATTAGGACTTTTGTCCCTGATGAATAGAGGAAATCTGCTAATTTAAACCAAGTATGTCATGTTTCTGGAAGAACTCTGAACAGTTCTGCTCTATCTTCTACATAACAGTACTTCAGATACTTGGAGACAGTTATTATGCCTTCCCACATTCTTCTTTTTTCCAGGATGAACTTACCCACCATCTCCAACAGTTCTTCATTGGTTTTTTGTTTTGTTTTGTTTTGTTCTGTTTTGTTTTATTTTGTTTTGCTTTGTTGTTTTGTTTTCTTCCAGGCCCTTTATCAAGTTGGATGTTATCCTCTGAACATATTCTAGACAGTGTCATTCATAAAAGTGTACTGAGGACTGAACAAAATATTGACCAATGTAGAATTCTCTCAATCCTGACATTATGCTTTGGTTGATGTACCTAGGGCTGCATATTTTTTTCCCTCAACTTCTTCACATGTTCAGCCTTCATGACTCATGTTCAACCTTTCAAAAATCATTTTGTTCAGTTTGTAATCCACCAAGACACCATGTACCACTCATGAATATTAAACTGAAAGTCTCTTCTTCTTTGAAATAATTTAAAAAGAAAGTTATTTTCATTAAATTGAATGAGAACTGTAGGAAAAAAAAAAGATTTGAGGATATTTCTGTGCTTGACATCAAAAATTCAGTTTCATTGTAGTCAATATATTTATCTTCTTATCTATAAAATCCAGTCATGTTCAAGAATCAAACAACAATTTGTTTTCCCAACTTGGCCTGTTCTTTTTAGGTTTTATATCTACTGTATGTGCATGCTTAGGGGCAATGTCATCCAAATAATTCATTACTGTTGATAATCTGAAAACTACTCTGGAATTTGGGTGACCTGCTACTTGCCTAAGTGATGGATGGTGGAAATACTTTTGAAGTTTGAAGAAGAGTAATGGAAGTTGAATTTTACATCTAACTGAAAAGAAGTAGCTTGAAAAACCCAGAAGTGCTCTATTTTGGGAAGGTAGTATTATTTTAAGGATATAAAATAATAAGCCCTACATGGAATGAAGCTGGGTTATTTGAGGGACTGCCTCTCCCCCATCCCACCTACTCATTCCAACAGGTCCAGTAGGAAGGGCATGTTGCAGGTGCTGTTCACAAAGCAATGTCATCTGCCGGGACCCTGGAGGAAATCCTTTTCTGCTGTGGCACCTGCAGATTGGCCTCAACCATGCTGGCTTTCTGGAAGGGCCTGAAGATATGGCTTTGCCATCTGGCCTGGGGATTCAGGAACATGAGTATAGAGCATATAAAGTAGCTCTATTACTTAGGAAACTGGATGTACTGTCCTGCATATAATTTTTTTTAATGGTTTTTAAATATTTTTGTTATGTTTTTAATTATTTTGTTGTACTTTTGTTGTGTTTCTTAAACTTTGTATGCCAGAGTCACGCATGTGAGATGGGCAGCTATATAAATATACCAAATAAATAAAGAAACAAAAAATAATAATAATTTGAGATATGCACCGGTTTAATGCTCATCTGCTCTGTCCTTACCTCCCCTCCTCCTTTTGTCTGTGATTCAACAATTCCTGAGTTTATTAACCATAATTTCCTTTTACTTCCAATCCAAATGATACAGACAGGAATGTGCACTTATCTGTAAAAGAGTGTGAGATGGATATAGTCAGGAGTCAATTCAATCATGGTGCTTACTCACTTTCTGTGGCCTGATGGTATGGGCAAGTTACTTAACAATGTGAGATAAGCACCTGTTCATTAGATCCATGCTGTACATGGATAAGAAAATCTGCCAGGTCCGGATTTATGTTCTGGATTTCAGATGCAACTCATGGGTCTCTGAGGGGTTCTTACAGCAGAAGGAACCAATGATAAGCAGGGCTATACTGTTATTATAATGTAGTATTTAATATACTATTATACCATTTATACCATTATAATATACCATTTTTGAATTGGATGCTGGAAAAGCCAATATTTTCTATGCCAGCACTGTTGGCAGCCTGAGTAGACTCATTGGCTTCAATACTGCGGGACTCACCACATCCAGGACAGTTATCCCTAGATACCCTGGCTCTACTTCCTCCTGCTTCCCCTCCCCCCCCTCTCCTCCTCAGAAAACAAGTCCAGTAGAAACATAACACAATAGCTTTTGTTTTTGAATTATATTGATGATTATTTATGAATTATATTGATGATTATTTATGAATTATATTATGAATATTTATGAATTATATTATGCATATTTTTAATTATATGGTTATTTTTAGATGGTTATTTATGATGGTTAATTGGATAGTTATTTTTAAATTATATTATGGTTTTAAATTATATTGATTATTTGAATTTATTTGGATCTGGTTTTCATCTGCTCTGAGATGTGAATAATCTTGGACATTCTGGTAAACTACCTATATTGGAAATAAATCTTCACAGTGCCCTTTAATGCCATCAGATATGGTAACCTTATACTTCACCTATCTGAACTGGGAAGGGACATTTTTGCATTAATTCATTGACTATTTAAATAATCTTCAGCAAAGGATCATTACCTTGTCTTGGTGCTGGAGCTTGAGCACCTCAATGATGCCATGAGCTAAACCGTGAAGGGCCACCCAAGACAGGAAGGTCATGACAGAGAGGTCAGACTAAATGTGATCCCTGGGGAAGGTAATGGCAACCTACCCCAGTATTCTGGGTTGTATACTCTCACCCTACCTATTCAGCTTGTATGCAGAACACATCATGCAACATGCTAGGCTTGAGGAATCCAAGGCTGGAGTTAAAATCACTGGAAGAAACATTAACAACCTCAGATATTCAGATGATACCACTTTGATGGCTGAAAGCAAAGAGGAACAGAGGAGCCTTATGACGAAGGTGAAAGAAGAAAGTGCAAAAGCTGGCTTGCAGCTAAACCTCAAAAAAACCAAGATTATGGCAACCAGCTTGATTGAGAACTGGCAAATAGAGGGAGAAAACATAGTGGCAGTGAACATCTTTGTATTTCTAGCTGCAAAGATTACCGCAGATGCTGACTGCAGTCAGGAAATCAGAAGACATTTAATCCTTGGGAGAAGAGCAATGGCAAATCTCGATAAAATAATTAAGAGCAGAGACATCACACTGACAACAAAGGTCCGCATAGTTAAAGCAATGGTGTTCCCTGTAGTAACATATGGCTGCGAGAGCTGGACCATAAGGAAGGCTGAGCGAAGGAAGATAGATGCTTTTGAACTGTGGTGCTAGAGGAAAATTCTGAGAGTGCCTTGGACTGCAGGAAGATCAAACCAGTCCATCCTCCAGGAAATAAAGCCAGACTGCTCACTTGAGGGAATGATATTAAAGGCAAAACTGAAATACTTTGGCCACATAATGAGAAGACAAGACACCCTGGAGAAGATGCTGATGCTGGGGAGAGTGGAAGGCAAAAGGAAGAGGGGCCGACCAAGGGCAAGGTGGATGGATGATATTCTAGAGGTGATGGACTCATCCTTGGGGGATCTGGGTGTGGCAATGACCGACAGTGGCGTGGGCTGATCCATGAAGTCACGAAGAGTTGGAAGCGACTAAACGAATAAACAATAAATTTAAATAATAGCGTTGAACAACTCCTGGACTTTTCAACAACTAGTAGTTTTTTTTGGGGGGAGGGGTTCTCAGGCTTCTATCATCACAGTAGTTTTATGTGATTTAATATCTACAATACTTGAATGAATGGGACAAGGCATCTGAAGATTTGAACTAAATTGTCATCAGTATGTCCTCCAATGAATGTGAAAATCCTGGATCAATCTGTAATTCTGACATCAATGCAGGGAGGAAAAGTTAAGATTTAATCTGGCTGAGATATAAATACGATGCTTGGGCAAACATGTTGACCAAGGTGATGGGATAAGAGGAACATTACTGTATAATGCTGCGCTTCTCTTAGAAGACCAAGTTTGAAATTATTCTGAACAAGGTGCTGTTTATACAAGTTTTTTTTTAAAAAAAATACAACTATTGCTTTTATATACTACAAAAGTGATATCTCTGTATTCATAAAATTACCATATTTTGCCTTCTTCTGTCAAATACATATAATCTTTTAAACTTTTCAGTACAAAGTTTGACAGCAGTTCCAAGAACATGTACATCTAACTGAAGTAACTGATTTCTCTTTTGCTCTCATATATTATATGTGTAGATATTGACTTGGCAGATCATAGGAAACTGAATTGTATTTTCTAAGGCTCTTCAATAGCCAGCCAAATAAATAGTGTTTCTCCTGCTACATGGTTTACTCAAGGAAAAATCCAATTTCTAGACTCCACAAGGGCTAAATTCGCAGCCATTTAAAAGTGTCCCACTGAAGTATCTTTCTATATGGAAATGTTGTTCCAAGATAGCAAGGGAATCACTAGGGCCACTATTTGGGATATATTTTATTATTTCTTTTTCATTTGAAGACTAGAGTGAGCTAGGCATGAAGAAGACACAGAATAGAAAAGTGACATTTGGATACATATGTCTCAAGGAATTGTTGCTTTGTAAAAGTGAAATCTTTCTCTCCCTCTCTACTGAGGATGAGGATAAAATCGGCGGCATGAAACCATGTTGCTGCCCGTTAAAAGCTTCTTAAAATGAAAGATTCAGCATAAAGCCTTTACTCAAATAGCGTACATGAGAGATGCTGAGATTTGGAAAAAGATCTTTTATTTGAAAACAATCATGGGGATGTAGCTGTAGGAATTGTGCCGTTTTAACAAAAAAGGCACAAATGGAGACGTTTCTTAAATTATTACTATTACCACAGTTCAAAAGAAATGGAATACTATTATTCCTACTATATAACCTTCCCTGAAAATTCATGGAGATAAATTTAATTTGGACCTAAGAAGAGATGTATGTAACAGTCAGTGTCTTCCACCGTGGCATAATTAACACCCACAGATGTTTTCACAAGTCTGGAGTGACTTCTGTAACAATGCTGCCTGCTTAAAACCACAAGTCACACTAAATTGGACATGCTTTTTAAAATGTAATTCAAAGAATGTTAGGTGAAGTAGTAACTGTATAGGTGCTGCAGGCATTTATAAAAAAGGAGGAGAGAGAGGTTGGCAGCCCAGAGGCATTCCGTAACCTAGAATTTTAAATAATACTTACATATATTCAAATGATTCTCTGAAATTGAGCAAGTGGACTATGACTTCAACTTGGGGCAGCATTTACCAGCCTTCTTCGTCTTAACAAGAGCAGATTTATGGTCAGATATATTCATGAAACTCTGGAAACTAAATTAAATCAAATGTTGAACATTTCCAAGGCCTTCCCATCTGAAATTTATACATTCTATATGTCCGTGGGGTTTTTGCTATGAATTTCTATCTCAGGGGAATATAAAGTCACATGGGAAAGAGGGAATGTGCAATTGTAACTAAATAGACGTATGCCTCTAGGGACCATTTTCAAGCATTAGTTTGTTCCATACATTTCCTGTGATTTTTTTTTTTTAATGCATAAACTCACTTCTTATTTGAGAGTGTACCTATTGGCTTAATATTCATGTCTCAGATTTTTGCATGCCCTTAATATATAATGTATATGGGGACGTTTAGATCCTATTTACATTGTACTGAGAATGTCAAGGGTGCTTCTGTCTGAGTAATTCTTATTGATTCTATGGTAATATCATGGTGCTTTATTTTCACTACAATTATGTTTTTGTCTGAGGTAGGCTGTATAATAGGGACGCGGTGGCACTGCGGGTTAAACCGCTGAGCTGCCGATCGGAAGGTCAGCGGTTTGAAACCGCGGGGCGGGGTGAGCTCCCGTTGCTCGTCCCAGCTCCTGCTCACCTAGCAGTTCGAAAACATGCAAATGTGAGTAGATCAATAGGTACCGCTTCGGCGGGAAGGTAACGGTGTTCCGTGTCGTCATGCTGGCCACATGACCCGGAAGTGTCTACAAACAACGCCGGCTCTAAGGCTTAGAAACGGAGATGAGCACCGCCCCCTAGAGTCGGACACGACTGGACTTTACATCAAGGGAAACCTTTACCTTTACTTAGGCTGTATGATAGAGATACAGACACATTAACCAAATCCTACAATAGTTTTATTTGCTGACTCTACTTCTGTCTCTATTACAGAACTAATAGTGCCATCTGCAACATCAAGGGATCGTGCACCTGTCATCACTTGTAAGTAATTTCCTACTGCAATCTGCATAGAAGATATAGGCCAAACTTTATTCCTGTAAACTGTGGATAGATATTTAGGGAAAAGTCTCAACTACTCAAAACTTATTGTGACTGCTCTTTAAGTAACTTAAATAAAATAATGTCAAAGACACTGTACAACATGACAGAAGCAAGTTATATTCAGTTAAACAGATTAATTTATAGCTTGAACAAAGACAAAATGTTTGTTATACTACGCGAGTTAATAAATTTAGTAGTGTAGAAATGTCTGCAACACAACATAATAATAATAAAAAAACAGTTGTGTGAATGGCCACTGTCAATAAAGTAATTATTATTCATTTTTTCAAGCCCAATTATTAACACGCTGTACCCTGAAAAGCAAGGCAAATATTATATACTCTCAATTAAGAATAAAACCTCATGCACTGATAAAATGGATATAGTCTATGAAAGTGTGTACTATAATATAATTGTATTTACTGTGGTATAAGCACTTTTGTTAATTTTCTGCAACAGACTGACACCGTCCCTCTGGAAATTCAGTTCCTAATGCAATGAAGTATTGTTGGAATACAGTTTGCTTTAATCATATGGCTAGAAAATGCATATGTTAATCAGGTTATGAAAGTAATAGAAACCACAGTAGTCCTTACAACATTTGAAAGAAGTGCTCCAATGGATTGTCTAATTGGTCTCTCCACAGTAAAACTATGCACTTTAAACTGTAAACAATTATTAAAACATAGAATTCTTGGAGCACATCATTTTTAAATAGTATGCCACTTGTTGGTGTATCCTGAAACTTACTGTTTTTTTTTCTTGCCAAAAAGGAGGGTGGAACTGACAGCATGGCTCACTCCCCCGGTTGCTTTGATTAGGAGAATGAATAAGAGATGCAAAGTGATGGAAGTGGCTAAGGTTCAGGAGCCAAGAAGAGTGGGGAAGCAAACTCCATACAGTTCTACCATTTCCAGGTAACACACCAGCTTCTAAGCATTTTATCTTGCTTGGTTAGCTGAGCTGACAGAGGGAGACTATGGCTCAGGATTCTTAGGCTATAAAACTATTTTCGCAGTGGTACAAGTACCTCATGTGGAAGTGCCTTTAAATTGAAAACAAAAGGAAGAGAAGAGAAGAGAAGAGGGAGAGACAGTGTATAAATACATCTCTGTTTAGTAAATATACAATAATCTCTCTGTTTTGATCCAAACATGCCATCATAATGCTGCAAGGAGCTTTTCAAATGAGAAGTAATATCTTAAGCAGCTTATTATATTATTTATTTCTCAAATTATCACGTGACTCCCCACTAATGTGTCTATTTCCTAATCTTCTGCATAGGACTAACAGTCTATGCAGAAGTTTGAATTGTGATACTATTGCAGATTAATTGCACACCATTTCTTAAACATACCTGAATAGATATCTCCTAGAGTATGAGTGATGTGGCAAGTTCTGTATTTGACCACAAATATACTTTGGCTTGCCAGTGTATATAAAGCTGAAGAGGATCAATAAAGGGAAAACTTTTTACCCAGGTTTGACACCTGCCCTTGAGGTTACCGTTGACAAAATTCAGCTAAGTGTTGGTAAAGCCCTAAGACCAACAAATGGTGAATGCTTTGGAATGTACACAATGACACCCGTGCATTTATCCAGCTGTGTAGAAAATCCACAAGACATAAAAGAAAGCCAGCTACTCTGCTATTTTAAGCTAGGTCCACAAGATTTTCACATAAAAAAAACAGTGTGTTAGTGGAGCATACATTGTGTTATCTTAGTTATTCTTCTACACATTAATCAGGATTTATTTTATATTAACCATGGTGAAAAGGGAATAATAGTAGTACACAGTTGTGATGTTCTTCTCTGTTGTTCTAGAATGATTTAATAAGATATTTTTTACATTTATAGATAAAATTGCTTTAATCATGTTTCTAGAAATCTGATCTGAAGCATTTTCTTGAATGTTAAACTGTACAAGAATGTAAATAAATATAGCAACAATAACACTTTTGCTTGGCTAAACTCAAAGAAATGAAAAAAAAAAAATCAGTATGATTTCCAAGTCTTTATTTTCTTGAAAAATAAATGCCAATGCATCTTTTATTTCAGTAAAATTCTGACTTCTTAATATGATTACCATATTTCATATTTAGCAGCTTTACCAAGCTGTTTATGGTTTGGCTTGCTGCCACAGCATAATCTATAACCTCACACCTCACTATTATGCAAATATCCATTTGGCAAGGAGACCTTAAGCCTTCAAATGTCTCAAAGGACAATCACATTTTTCAAACTTCTTAAAAACCAAATTATATTTGACATTTAATTTTAGCCCACTTATCTTGCAAAATAACTCTAAAACCTCTCTTGTGTAAAACTATTAATATAGCAAGTGTTTTTATTATTATTATTATTTTCTCCAATTTACCATATGTACTTGCCATCATTAAATTTAATTTGGTGGTGAGAAGTACATTCTTATACTATAACACTGGGGCACCTAAAGCCCAACTCAGGCATTACAAGCATGAAACAGCAACATGAGTACAAAGGACTTGTTGGTTTTTCTACCCTCATGTATTAGGAAATACATTTATGGCAGGTACTCTTTTCTTTCTCTCTCTAGAGAGAAAGGAAGACAACAACAATATTCTACAGCAGAATTCTCCATTAACACATGAGGAGTTAGGAGGAATTGTGCTAAACCTGAATTATTTTTCCACACAAATAATTTCTAAGCATAACTTAAGTTAAACATAATATTATAGAAATTTAAACTAATGAGGGGAAAATAGGGAAAAGGTTAAATTAATAGCCTTCTATCACTGGCTTTTAAATTAAATAAAATTGATTAAAACACAAGCATTTCATTATGTTGTATAGAGAATCATAACTTCTGAACAGTTGTTAAGGCCTTCTACTACAACCGATTAAACACAATAGAAAACTTTTAAGTTGATATAGGACATAGAGTTGGGTAAATCCAGTATTTTTGAGCCTTTTCATGTTCTCTGACTTGGTATCCTAAAATTTCTGTTAGCTTCATCAAATAATGAGAGTCATAGTCCAAAATATCTGGAGGACACTTCTGTACTTTGAAAGTTTATAGAAGCTTATCAATTTCTTCAAATTCAAATAATTGTGTATCTATATCTATATCTCTTTTCTTCCCTCTCAAAACTGATCATTGTATATAAGTTTAGAAATTAGGAATATTTAACCTAAATCCAAAGACAAACAAGTGGAGATTTAATTTAATTTGATATGGATATTATACTGAACATTATTTTCACAATTTCCAGCTGGATTCTCTCTATTCTCACCCAGGATTTGTTCAAGTCCAGTCATGGCCAAGATAATCACATAGAATAGCTAGCATACACTGCCTTCTGGAAGGTGATACACCACTAAAGAGCAATCTAATAGTTGGATAGTAGTAACACATACAAATCTTCAAGAGACCCAAATTTGTTCCACAGTATTGGATGCACATGTCCCTTCAGCAGCATCTACATCTTTGGCCAGGTTAAATGTTTGGTGCTCTGAGGTCATATTAGATATGTGTAATATCTTGAGCAAATGTTTGCCTAAGCCATCTACAAAATGGAGATTTACCCATTGAATGAAAAGAAGAAACATGGCTAAGAAAAGTAAAATCTGTCCCTTCATCCATTTTACCTACTCTTATGGATCTTGAAGCCAGTAAGAAAGAAAACTGTTTAAATCTTTGCAGCACAGCTAGGTATGGCAGAAAAGTGAGCTGGTTACTTTCCGTTTTTCCCTCCCAACTCTGTGTGTAAGAGTAGGTTTCTACTCCTACGTTATTCACAAAAAGGTCAAACACATGCTTAACAGGTACACAATTGTGCCAACATTACAGATGAGCCTGAATTGCTATTCTTATGTTCCAATAAGAGAAACCATGTGTGCACCTGTCAAACTTCAGTATGAAATAAATTTTACATAAATCACTATAAACTATGGTAAATTTTGACAGTAAATCATTTTTAAATGCATTGCTTTCTAATAATTGATTTTAATGGAATATTTTTATTAAAAGAAAAGAATTACAAAGATTAAAAAAAAACTACAGAAACATAGAAGAAATAGAAAAATATTATAGAAGGGTAAAAGAAAAAATGAAGAATAACAAAAAAGAAAGAAAAAGAAAGATATCTACAGAACCGACTTCTGATATTCTTTTCAGCAGTTACAAACACAGCAATTACCATCTCCATCCACCCATATTACATATCATAGTTCCCTTCTTCCCATGGTAAAAGGTGAAAGGTCCCCTGTGCAAGCACCGAGTCACATCTGACCTTTTGGTGGGATGCCACTTTCATGATGTTTTCTTGGCAGACTATAGTGGGATGGTTTGCCATTGCCTTCCCCAGTTGTCACCTTCCCCAGAAAGCTGGGTGCTCATTTTACCGACTTCGGAAGGATGGAAGGCTGAGTCGACCTAAGCCAGCTACCCAAGAATCCAGTGTCCGCTGGGATCAAACTTGGGTCGTGGGGAGTTTCAGTTGCAATACCACCGCCTACCACTCTATGCCACACAAGGATCTCTTCTTCCCATAACCATACCTGTTTAATCAATAAATCCCAAAATCAGCAGTTCATTTTCACCCATTTTCAGCAAAAAGTCTATAAAGGGTTTCCAGTCTTTTATAAAAGTAGTTGTAGTTCCCTCTTTAATCAAACAAGTCAATTTAACCATTTCTGCAAACTCAGCCATTTTCACAATCTATAGGTATTGGTGGTAGGTCAGTGTAAGGGAGCCCTCTACCAGCTGGTGGGAACAGCAGGTGAAGATTCCTGTGAGTGTTAGTGGGATGAATGTGTTGTGATAGTGTGGGTGAGTGTGTTATGGTTGTAGGGAGGTGATAGCTGGGTATCCTGATGGCACTGAGAGCTAGTGAAGCTAAAGTGCCTTGGGGTGCCTGGCTTCACCTCCAGGGATGATTGGAAATGACAGCAAGGGGTCCCCTAGATTTGGAGATGGGGCTGCCGTTGGGAGATGGAGGTGGGCCATAGGATTATAGTGGTGATGGCATGGGGAGATATGGCAGGAGACAGGGAGAGGGCTATTCCTGGGGAATGCAAGACCGTTGCCTCACACCATTCTTGTGTTACAGCTCCTTGTTCTCAGCCCTGGTATCCAGTGAGCAGACCTACAATGGCCACGGCCTCTGGCTGCTGCTTCTAAATGCCAGGTCTGTAATAAGGCCTCCCTCATCAGTGATTTAATCACTGAAGAGAGGGCTGAGCTGGCATGTATTACTGAGACCTGGCTGGGTCTGGAAGGGGGGATAGCCCTTTCGGAGATATGCCCAGCTGAGTTTCAAGTGTGGCATCAGGCAAGACTCCCAAGCAGGGGTGGGGGTGGGGTGATTGTCATCTGGGAGTCTCTTATGGCTTTCAGGGGCACTGCACCACAGGTCATCAGATGTGAGACCCTGTTCATTAATTTGGGCTCAGTTAGGATTATTGCTGCGGTACCAGCCTCCCTGCTGCATAGCAACCTCCCTGCCTGAGCTCCTTTACTCCATTTCTGGGTTAGCAGTGCAGTTTCCCAGACTTATGGTCCTGAGGGACTTCAACCTCTCTTCTCTAGGTCTGAGGTAGCTTGGAAGTTCATGGCTACCATGATGGCCATGGGCCTATCCCAGATCATCCAGAACACATTACAGGACAGTGGTCACACACTGGATCTGGTGTTCCTGTAGGAGCAGTGGATCTGAAATTGGGCTTGTTCTTGGTGTCTCCCTTGTCATGGTCAGATTATGCTCTGATTTCCATTATCTGGCACCCCTATCCACTACATGGAGGCTGGACCCATTAGATAGGTCTGCCCTGGTGACTGATGGACCTGGATGGGTTTCAGAGGGAGCTAGGGGTAGTTCCTGTTGGTCTGCTATATGTTACATCCAAAGCCTTCGTTGCAACTTGGAATAAGGGGGTGGCTGAGGTGTTGGATGGATTGCACCCATGCAACTTCTCTCTCAGGGATCCCATCACTCTCCATGCTGTAAAGAGGAGCTGAGGAAAATAAAACAAGAGAAGAGATGTTCTGGTGCTCAACAAAGGGTGAACTTGAGTGGACACAGGTTATAGCCACTATTAATGCCTACCTTGTGGTGGTAAGGGCAGCAAAGCATCAATACCTCTTTGCCATTACTGCATCTGCAGACAACCATCCCGCAGCACTGTTTCAGATGAGATGAGCCCTCTTGGGTAAAGGGGGTTCAGGGAATCTTTTGCAGGGGTGTGCAGAGAATTTGCTCAGCATCTGTTGGACAAAGTTGCTCAGATTCACTCACAGTTGGATGCTGGGCTCGTTGCAGGTCCAGAGGAGATGCCTGGGGAGGAGTTTTGTGGTTATCTGGGAATGGTTTGAACCTGTTGGACCTGAGGAAGTGGATAGGACTGTGAGCTCAGTGACCTGCTCTTTAGATCCATGCCCCTCCTGGCTTGTTAAAATGTCCTGGTGTGTGTGTGTCATGCGAGTGGATTCTAGTGCTGGTTAATTTTTCTTTGAGTGAGGGGGTTGTTCCTTTACCTCTTAAAGAGGACTTGGTTCACCCTCTCCTCAAATAGCCATTGCTAGACCTCACCATACTGGACAATTTTCATCCAGTATCTAACCTCCCCTTTTGGGGGAAGGTGGTTGAGAAGGTGGTTGTGTGACAGCCTCAGAGGAGGTTGGATGAAGTAGATTATCTGGACCCATTCCAATCAGGATTCAGACCTGGGTATGTATGGGATGGACACAGCATTGTTTGCACTTTTGGATGATCTCTGGCATGAGTGGGATGGGGGTTGTGCATGCATCCTTGCTGTACTTGACCTCTTGGCAGCTTTCAATATCATCAACCATGGTATCCTTCTGGATCAGCTCAGAGGATTCGAGGTGGGCGGCATGGTGTTGTGCAGGTTCACCTCCTTTCTTCAGGATCAATTCCATTCAATGATGATTGGAGAGGAGAGGTCCTGCCCTTGGCCCCTACCCTGTGGGGTGCCGCAGGGGTTGTTACTCTCTCCATTCCTATTTAACATCTACATGAGGCCGCTGGGTGAGCTCATCCATTGCCATAGGGTGAGGTATCATCAGCATGCTGATGATGATACCCAACTATACATCTATGTCCATGGTGAAGTAAGCTTTTTAACTTTTATTTTCAAGGAAAAGCAAAAAAAAAAAAAAGAATGAAAGTAACTTAAGTATTTGTGATAATCTTTACAAAACTATCATAGCCAGTTTAGGTTCTTATCTTAGTTGTTTCTTTTCTAGTTATTTATGTGACCTAGAATTAATCACTTTATCCATTCATTACTGAGTGATGCTGTATCATGAACCACAAACACCATAACATACTTTGAAAGGATCACAGTGCTTTACATGTATCAGGAAAACTTAGAAAAATCTTTAAGCAAACATAAAGCAGTTTTAAATCTAGAAACACATTTACTTTGTTGTGCTCAAGTGCTATCCTTGAAGCTCTTTGCAAGAATGAGCTTTCAGTTACATATTCATGCAATTTCTTAACAAGTATCTTTAAGATAAACCATATTGATATAAATGTAGAAATAATTATACTGAAATAGCATTTACTAATGTTCCATATCCAAAGAAGTCAATTTCAAATGCGGATCACTTTCTGGGTGTGGGGTGGGGAATGGGACATGAATTATGACAAAATAGTCTTAAATCTATTATTTTCCTTCAGTACAGATCACATTAAGATTTCCACACGTAATGTATGTTCTCTAAATTAAACCTATAGATTCCAGTGGGATTAAATTTAAAGTAATCCTACTTAAATTTGAAGTCTGATTTTTAAATGTCCCATTTATCATTAAATTGTTAACTGTGAAATACACCTTTGCCTAAAGTAATCATGAAAACCATGAGATCAATACATACATGCTCAATTCTTTCTTCCTTCTTTATATAATTGAAACACACATGAATATTGACAAAACCTCCAAAGAAATCATTTTAATGTGACTATATGTCGTGAGCTGTTTTACTCGCAGACATTGCACAAAGAATCTGTGTATCCATTTTTTAAATCATTTTTCCTTTGCATTTCTGAAAATATGTGTCCCTTACAGAAGGACATAGTGATCATTGGAATTAAAAGCTTTAGCTACATAGCGTATACAAAATTCATAACAAATTATGGGACAACAGCCCATTCTTAAGGCATCAGTATTATAATAGCAGCAAGAAGAGAAATCAGAATGCTTTCACCATGAAGAAACTTCCTACACTGAAAAGAAAAAAAAAAAAAAGAGTATTTAGTAGATCTTTGTCCTGAGCACACGTAACTTAAATAATGTGACTTACCCACACATCAGAACTGATGTTCATTAAGTTTAATTCTGTTTGGTCTTAACTATCACTTCAGTGCAGGAATTATACCTTAAAAGCTTACACTGCTTACATGTAACCCCTTAAGAACTATGCAGTTGGCTTATCATCCTCATTATGTTCTTGCTGGTTTGAGGCCTCAAAGACATTGATAGCAGAAGTATATGCAGTACAGGATCAAACCAATTCCTAGGTCAAAAACGGCTTTGACTAGGAATTCACACTAGATTCTTTGTTACTATTCATTCTGATTCAAAACTTATACATATGGAGTTAATGAAGAAATGATGAAATGGTACTCTAGTAGATTTCCTTTAAAAAAAGCCCAGTGAAAAGTAGTCAGCTCAGGGAATGAAAATAGAAATTTTAAAAAATCTTCCAGGATTCAAGTGTTTCAAACTCTCTTCATGTTAAGGAAGTGTTATAACTACTATGCAACTTTTTGTTGTTGTTTATTCGTTTAGTCGCTTCCGACTCTTCGTGACTTCATGGACCAGCCCACGCCAGAGCTTCCTGTCAGTCGTCAACACCCCCAGCTCCCCCAGGGACGGGTCCGTCACCTCTAGAATATCATCCATCCATCTTGCCCTTGGTTGGCCCCTCTTCCTTTTGCCCTCCACTCTCCCTAGCATCAGCATCTTCTCCAGGGTGTCCTGTCTTCTCATTATGTGGCCAAAGTATTTCAGTTTTGCCTTTAATATCATTCCCTCAAGTGAGCAGTCTGGCTTGATTTCCTGGAGGATGGACTGGTTGGATCTTCTTGCAGTCCAAGGCACTCTCAGAATTTTCCTCCAACACCACAGTTCAACAGCATCGATCTTCCTTCGCTCAGCCTTCCTTATGGTCCAGCTCTCACAGCCATATGTTACTACAGGGAACACCATTGCTTTAACTATGCGGGCCTTTGTTGTCAGTGTGATGTCTCTGCTCTTAACTATTTTATCGAGATTTGTCATTGCTCTTCTTCCAAGGATTAAGCGTCTTCTGATTTCCTGACTGCAGTCAGCATCTGCAGTAATCTTTGCACCTAGGAATACAAAGTCTTTCACTGCTTCTACATTTTCTCCCTCTATTTGCCAGTTATCAATCAAGCTGGTTGCCATAATCTTGGTTTTTTTGAGGTTTAGCTGCAAACCAGCTTTTGCACTTTCTTCTTTCACCTTCATCATAAGGCTCCTCAGTTCCTCTTCACTTTCAGCCATCAAAGTGGTATCATCTGCATATCTGAGATTGTTAATGTTTCTTCCAGAGATTTTAACTCCAGCCTTGGATTCCTCAAGGCCAGCTTGTCGCATGATGTGTTCTGCATACAAGTTGAATAGGTAGGGTGAGAGTATACAGCCCTGCCGTACTCCTTTCCCAATCTTAAACCAGTCTGTTGTTCCGTGGTCTGTTCTTACTGTTGCTACTTGGTCGTTATACAGATTCTTCAGCAGGCATACAAGATGACTTGGTATCCCCATACCACTAAGAACTTGCCACAATTTGTTATGGTCCACACAGTCAAAGGCTTTAGAATAGTCAATAAAACAGAAATAGATCTTTTTCTGAAACTCCCTGGCTTTTTCCATTATCCAGCGGATATTGGCAATTTGGTCTCTAGTTCCTCTGCCTTTTCTAAACCCAGCTTGTACATCTGGCAATTCTCGCTCCATGAACTGCTGAAGTCTACCTTGCAGGATCTTGAGCATTACCTTACTGGCATGTGAAATGAGTGCCACTGTTCGATAGTTTGAACATTCTTTCGTGTTTCCCTTTTTTGGTATGGGGATATAAGTTGATTTTTTCCAGTCTGATGGCCATTCTTGTGTTTTCCAAATTTGCTGGCATATAGCATGCATTACCTTGACAGCATCATCTTGCAAGATTTTGAACAGTTCAGCTGGGATGCCGTTGTCTCCTGTTGCCTTGTTATTAGCAATGCTTCTTAAGGCCCACTCAACCTCACTCTTCAGGATGTCTGGCTCTAGCTCACCGACCACACTGTCAAAGCTATCCCCGATATTGTTATCCTTCCTATACAGGTTTTCTGTATATTCTTGCCACCTTTTCTTGATCTCTTCTTCTTCTGTTAGGTCCTTGCCATCTTTGTTTTTGATCATACCCATTTTTGCCTGGAATTTACCTCCAATGTTTCTAATTTTCTGGAAGAGGTCTCTTGTCCTTCCTATTCTATTGTCTTCTTCCACTTCCGCGCATTGCTTGTTTAAAAATAATTCCTTATCTCTTCTGGCTAACCTCTGGAATTTTGCATTTAATTGGGCATATCTCCCCCTATCACTGTTGCCTTTTGCTTTCCTTCTTTCTTGGGCTACTTCTAGTGTCTCAGCAGACAGCCATCTTGCCTTCTTGGTTTTCTCTTTCTTTGGGATGTATTTTGTTGCCGCCTCCTGAACAATGCTGCCAACTTCTGTCCATAGTTCTTCCGGGACCCTATCTACTAAGTCCAGTCCCTTAAATCGATTCTTCACCTCCACTGCATATTCCTTAGGAATATTAGTGAGCTCATATCTAGCTGATCTGTGGGTCTTCCCTAATCTCTTTAGTCTGATCCTAAATTGTGCAAGAAGAAGTTCGTGATCTGAACTACAGTCAGCTCCAGGCCTTGTTTTTACCGACTGTACAGATGTCCGCCACCTTTGGCTGCAAAGGATGTAATCAATCTGATTTCGGTGTTGTCCATCTGGTGAAGTCCATGTATAAAGCCGTCTCTTAGGTTGTTGGAAGAGAGTGTTTGTTATGCAGAGTGAATTGTCTTGGCAAAATTCTATCAGCCTGTGTCCTGCTTCGTTTTGTTCTCCCAGGCCATACTTACCTGTAATTCGAGGTGTCATTTGACTGCCCACCTTAGCATTCCAGTCTCCTGTGATGAAAATAACATCTCTTTTAGGCGTGTTGTCCAGTAGGTGCTGCAGATCCTCATAGAACTGCTCTACTTCAGCTTCTTCAGCATTTGTGGTTGGGGCGTATATTTGGATCACTGTGATGTTAGATGGCTTGCCCTGAATTCGAATTGAGATCATTCTGTCGTTTTTTGGGTTGTATCCAAGCACTGCTTTAGACACTTTACTATTAATTATTAAGGCTACTCCATTTCTTCTGTGGTCCTCTTGTCCACAGTAGTAGATCTGGTGGTCATTTGATGTGAAGTGGCCCATTCCAGTCCATTTCAGTTCACTGACGCCCAGAATGTCTATCTTTAATCTTGACATCTCACCAATAACCACATCCAATTTGCCCTGGCTCATAGATCTTACATTCCAGGTTCCGATGGTGTGTTGATCCTTAGAACATCGGATTCGCCGTTCACCACCAGCACCGTCGGCCGCTAGCCGTCCTTTCGGCTTTGAGCTAGCTGCGTCATCACGACTGGGGCTAGTTGAGCTCATCCTCTGTTCCTCCCCAGTAGCATTTTGACCATCTTCCGACCTGGGGGTCTCATCTTCCGATGGTATACCGACATATCTCTGGTTGTACTGATCCATTTAGTTTTCGCGGCAAGAATACTGAGGTGGGTTGCCATTACCTTCCCCAGGGATCGCATTTAGTCTGACCTCTCTGTCATGACCTTCCCGTCTTGGGTGGCCTTTCACGGTTTAGCTCATGGCATCATTGAGGTGCTCAAGCTCCAGCACCACGACAAGGTAACGATCCTTTGCTGAAGTACTATGCAACTAAGAAAGAGCTATAAAAGAAGTTGTGGCTTATTGAGGACTTATTGAGGAAAAGTTGGGGAAATATAAGGAAATTTATTATTATTATTATTATTATTATTATTATTATTATTATTATATACACAACAACGTGAAATCACAGATGCCAGTTCATTAGCTGTGTTGGCCTTCATTTGCATTGAATTCTTCCCAAGACCTAGAATATCATAATGTATCGGCGTAGTAGATGTGCGGATCCAAGGATTGTGGCCTTTTGTAATTGACAGATGGAAATTTTGACAATGGACAGATTTTCTAGGTGTCATCCAAGGTTTTTTGGAATGGCATCCATTGTGCCAATAACCACTGGAACCACCACTGCCAGTTTATGCCATACTCTTTCAACTTTGATTTTAAGATCTTGATTTTTTGTGTTTGTTGTTGTTGTTGTTGTTGTTATTTATAAGTTTTAAGGTTTTCCATTGTGCCTGAATATATGTGTAGACACATATACACAGCAACAGAAAGGAAAGTGATTGGCAAGTTGGGAGGACTGTGGTAGCCTGCAGTCTGGAGTCAATTTAATTCCCAGAAAGTCACTGCTAAAGCATCACAGTCCAGATAGTTCCCCCCCCCACCCTTAAACTGGCTTAGAATTAACTAGCAACAACACAAAACCAGAGCAGCTTAAGCATGCAGTGGAGTCAGTCTTGCATAAAACTGGATCAGTCTGCTATGGATTTCTCCTGATATGGTAAATCCTCATGTTCTGACTAAAGTAAAGAAAGAAGGTGAGTGTGAACCATTTGAGGGAACAGGGTTTTTTAGAGAATCAAGTATTAGGGAAACTGCCAGTGCTTTCTGAAAAAAGGCATCTTATTTCTAAGCAGCCATTTGAAAAGGACTTGTATCCATTACTGGAAAATATATTATAAAACATACTGAAATAACTGTGAACTCCAAAGAAAAGAGACTGACAAGTATAACCCAGGAAATGATCACACCCAAGCTAGGTCCAGTAATCACAAAGAAGAAGAAATGAGGAAGCTTTGCAAAAAGACTGCTTCTTGACAGGAGAAAAATAGCTTTCTGTTTGCTTACAAATATTTAGCAATATTAAAACTTGGGTGCATTTATGTAGTTCAGTCTAGCAAGTTGAAACAATTATTACTTTTTAACATATTCCATTTGTACATACAAGCCCATTAAGGTCTGTGTTTTAGATTATGAAATTTTTATTTCCTTTAATACAACCTCCTATAAGAAACCTGATAACATACATGTTTTATTAGAATGGCTTGATTCATTAACTATTTCAGGAATTTTAAACTGATTTTCTTTTCTGTTTTTGCTTTAATAAATATTGTACTGAAATATATTTTCAGGCAATATACTCTTTGATTATATATACATATAAACACACACACACACACACACACACTATACTCTATGAAATTTCTTCAAAGCATATCTTTAAACTAGAGTGCAGCCTAAGATTTACACCAAAACAAAAGTTCTGAGTAATTATTTATTCTTCCCCCCTTCCCCCCCACCCAACCCCCCAAATGAATGAATGAATGAATGAATGAATGGTTTATTATGGTCATAAGCAAATTCCAAATACAAATATAATTCCCAAATACAACAGATGATTAAAATTAATTAAAATTGCATATAATGCATATAAACATAATGCACAAACATAGTTAGTTAACTGGAAAAACAGTTACAACCAAACTGGGTGATCAACAAAACAAAACAAAGAACATCTAAGAGCTCGTTAAAAATAAATTGCAGTGTATTGTACAGATGCTTAGCAACATTCAGTGACATAGAGTCAGATTGATCAGATAATAACAGCTGAAGGTAAAAGGAGGTGGTAGGTAAATGGAAGGAAAAAAAAAGATAATTCCCAAAGGACCCTCAAAAAAGAGATCACTAATGGAACAAGCAAATATTCTAGTGAGGGAACCACAAGGATAGGGGCAGAATGGTTTGCTGTGGATACTGGATTGTGTCTCAAGGCTTGAGGAAGAGGGGGGAAATATTTTTGGATAGAAATTAATCAGAGGCAAAATCTGCATATGTTACAGTTCCCCAGAGGTGAATATGTTGAATAATTAAACTGTCCCTCTCAAATATTCAAAAAATAATATTTTCTACCTAAACCAATAAAAGTAAATTAATTGAAAATTATTGTGGTGAAAGAAAAATTAGTTGTGACTGAAAAATACTCTCCTCATTCAATTCCAACTATTTAATTGAATGATAACCCTATTAATAGAGAAAATAATTCAGTGAGTAATTGATGCAAAAATTTAACTTTCCTTTTTCTATTAACAGAATATCCTTGAGTAGTTTGCAATTTGCTTGAATTTGTTTATCATTTACATTTAACTAAATGTTTGTGAATTTCTTTAAATCCAGGGGCTTTTCACTATATAATCCAATAGAAGGGCTTTACAAATTTGAGTGTTACTTTATAAATGGATTGATAAACTGATTTTATATCTTGTGTTGAAATTAACTAACTACTGTGTGATGTTACTAAGATGTGATTTGAAAACTTGCAAATTTGCAAATCTATCACATTTGTATTATAAATAGAATTCCATTTATATGTTTCTCATTATTCCTTCTTCAGACTGACATTTTTAAAAAATATTCAGTATTATGAATTTGGCACAACTGTATAGATTAACTTTCTCCAACATATTCCTTTCAGTTAGTAGAGCAATTTCCAATAGAGATTTTTTTTCCCCCTGAACCCATACTAAAAACTACCTGGCCTTCAAATGCTTATTGCATCTTTAAGTATTCTAAAGGTTATGTATCTTCATTTATTCAGAAGCTAGAATGTACTGTATCTTTTCAACATTGTGATGCATCAGTTCCATGAATGATGCATAAAACATTTATCACTTATTTTTCAGGATGTATTATTTCTTGCCAACTCATTTATTCTCATGCTGATAATCATACCTTATAATTCTTGTGTTCTGAGGTATTATTACATTTCCATAAGCAATCACATTTACAGTAATTAGTTATCTGAATAGTCATGAGGAATGAGATATACTTCCTTATCCTGTCAGTTCAGAGTTTTGTGTTGTTAACACAGATTTCTTTAGGTCACTACTGTTGAATAACAGAAATAATAATTGAGAATCCTAATTTTTCAAAAAAAAAAAAATTACCAGTTTGAACAATACTATTAATGTCTTACCACAAGACATCTCCCCATGGATCCTGAGCTCCTTTGCATGGAAGCCAATCAAGAAATGCTTCAGTACATGGAAGCAGAGAAGAGCAATTTGATTTCTACTGAGTCTCTCCCTACTTTGGGGGTCTAAATAGCTATTCAAAAGGATTAGAAATCCTTCAAGAACAGTATGAGGATTGAAGGGGATACAAGCAGGACTTATATTTCCCAGTAATAAACTACTTTCCACTTGTATGGTATCCTCTAAATAGATTTATAAACCCTTGCTATACCAGACTTTGGATTTCATGGATAAAATCTGCAAAACAGGAATATGCCACGTTGCATCATTGGTTGTGACAAATAAGGAGAGGCAGGGGAGAGATTAACAGAAAGCACTAAAATGATCTAGAAGTAGATGGGCCACAAAAATATGCTGCACTGGGACACTGATGGACAGCAGAGGCAGATAAGGTGAAGGAGAGAAAAGGTGCTGAGATGATAGGCGGACTGGTGGAATAAGCTATAACAGTAGTTGATGAGGCAGACGGGGTACCCATAAGGAAGGAAAAAAAATGGTAATCAAGATGATGGCCAAGGCCATCCCTTGTTTATGTGTGTTGCAATGCATGTAAAAAAAGAGCAAGGGTTCAATCACTGGTTGATTTTTTGGACCCATCCCCTGCAGATGCCCCTGTGATGAAAAGACAAGGTAACATGCACCAGCTTTGGCTACTTGACAGCCCTGCCCTGTTATTGGCTTAAAACCTCTATTTGGCTTTAACAGACATATTTTCCCCAATTAATCTAAAAAAAATCAAGGATGCTATATTATGATGCAGCTAAAAAAACCTAATGCAAGGTTCTTCAAACATAGTCTATGTGAGTTTATATGTTTATTTAGTTAAACCTCACTGCCAAAAAAGTAACCAGTTTGTTGTTAAGATACAACAAATAAAAAATAAATAAGACAATAAAACATTAAGGAAAACATAAAAACCAATAGCAGTTGAAAATCTAAATTAATAACAATGCCTTCCCCCCAAATATTGTAAGAGTGCACCCCAATATTTGGGAGTGACATAGGAGAAAGGCTTCTCCCCTGTGGATGCTAACCAGTTTTTAGTGAGTAACAATATCCTCTGAAGGGCCTCCTGTAAAGTTCTTAAGAATCAGATGGATTCTTACAGTTCATATGAAACTGCAAAAGATGATGTTGGGAATGATGTAACAGGAATGGCCAATGAAAGGAACTTAGCTTTTTGGTGAGCAAATAGAACCATGAGCCAATGACTTTAGTGTGCAGGCAGGTTAATATAAAATGAAACATTTCTATGTAACTCATCAGTTAAAAAGACATGCACTACAATGAAGTATGATGGCTGAGTTGAGGAAATGTCCTGAAGCCTTTTCTTGCCCTTATGGGGTGATTGATTCTTTCATGAAAATGAAACAAATAGCTTCTTGGCCTTTTGGCTAAGATCTAGCATTCTGTTCTTTTCAGTTTAATATCCAATATGTTCTCTAGTTGAGGACTATGTTTATTGATTTTAATTGTGCTAATCAAATATTTTTACAGCTTAATGGAGACATGTCCTGACTAGAAATTGAGCATGAATTATCTATAGCATTCTAAGTCATTAATGGTGTATTAGAATATATTAGCCATGCAATGTTTTAGATTTGCTGGTTATTCAAAACCTGTTAGTTATCCACCTGTATTTTATTGCCCCTTTAATCTGTATTTGAATCAGTATTATTTAGTTTTTTTTATTTTTTCTTTGAAATTATAATACAAACAAACAAACAAACAAACTCAAGAAGATGAAAAACAAGGAAGTGCTTTGGCTCAAAGATTCTCTTTTTATTTTCAAACTATTTTTTTTCTAACAGATATAACTGATCAACTGAATGGACTGAACTTTAAACTTCAGGGTACAAAATAGGTGGTATCTGAGATGTATGACAGCATTAAATATTCAAAGTGAAACTATTTTTGTGGGGTAAGTAGAATCTGAGATGCCTACATATAGAGGCCAATTAGGTTTAGAAAGATCAGGAAGGAAGCACCATGTGAATTTATTTTCCCATAAACTGAATGAAATTCCATCCAGAACAGAATAAATAAACTGAATAAATAAACTATTTATTTTATGTACTTTATTTATCACATTTCTTCACTGCCCATCTTGACAAAACAACTCTGGGTGGTTTATAAGTGAATTAAAACAATAAAAGAATTAAATATCATTAAAAAGATACATTATGAAAATATGAATATACAAATATACAAAAAACTCTAAGATATAAAATGTGAGATATACAAAATACAAGAGGGTGAGATCACAGATCTCACCAAAAATTTGGTAATGAGGTAGACGAAAGGCAATTAACTAAAACTTAATCATGACAAGAGGAGGTATAAATATAAGTAAATGGATAAAAAAAATACTTAAAATGCCTCCTCTTGTCATGATTAAGTTTTTGTTAATTGCCTTTCGTCTACCTCATTACCAAATCCAGAAGCTGGTTTGTTTGTTTGTTTTTTTTGGTGATATTACCTGCTTAGAGGACCAAGGATTGAGTTTCATTAGCAAGCTGATGACACTTAAAATTCCTGATTGGCTTTTCTTAATGCTTTCATATACATATTTATTTTTAAAAATAGAGGACAAGAATATAACTGTATAATATCCCATAGTAAATCCCAAATCTACTATGGGATCTGAGCATCCCAAAATGAGTGAATAATAATCACCAGATTATGATGCATTTTTCTCCCCAGGAGGTGGGGAGCAGCTGAAACAATGAGTCCGAAAAGGAGCCTCCAGAGAGAATGAGCAAGCAAAAATATATTTTAATTATTCATTTGTTTATTTTATTAGTGCTCTAGGGAGACTGGACCCAGATACAGATGGGTGAGACCTGAGATTCAAATAGCTTAGATAGAATAAAATCTATAACAATGGAGTTTACACAAAAATAATACACTTCTGATACAATAGTCAGAGGCATATGTGCTGAAATAGTTAGGGGACACTTCCTAAATAACAGAATCCACAAAGCAGACTAGCATACCTTGAAATAAACTAATCTGAATACAAATGCTGGCCTTGAATACTTATTTTACCTCCAGCATGACAGATTTCCTCTACCTTGCTTCTCCTGGCTAATGTTTCACTTAACCCTATTTTAGGAGCATTTCCTCTAAGCCCCCTACAGGTCACAGTTAACCATCTTTCCTTACCTCCAGCCCAAAGAAACTAAGATTTGCTCTTATCATGAGCTCCAAACAGTGCATTATTTCTTCCTAGAGTTCTTGCCGCCTCTTCCCTACTCATCCAGGCTTTGTTCTGCTCTCTGAATATTTCCTTGGTTCCAAGTTGTACCTTGTCTTACTTCTAACCTCCAGAGAAGGTCAGTTTTGCTTAGGTCTTTGTTTTTCCTGGAAACTAGCTCACAAATATTAAGTGGCTGCTTACAATTTTCTTATTTCCTCTCTGTTCACCCAATGGTTCTTCTTCTTTGGCCCTTCCCAGGTGATCCGTTCCCTTTTATATGTCCCAATTTTCTCTATTCCCTTTATCTAAAGAAACATTTTTAAACAGAGGAGGTATGGCTTGGGAGTATCCTCCTATTTTTGTTCCAGTAAAACCCTTTCTCCACTTCTCCTGGAGGCCAGATTACCCAAATGTCCAAAGCTTTTGTTCTCTGTAGCTGAAAATGAGGGTATGTGGGTGATCCCTGGTATACATGCTTGTATTTGAAGTCATAATGGTTTTTTCTGCCTGTTTGCTCAGACATCTGGGATATGTCGAATATCACCCTTGCCACTGTTTTGACTCACCACAATGGTCTTAGGAGAGGAATCTCCAACACTGTAAGTATAGGGTTCGTTTTAATACATCTTCATTAATTGTAAGCATTCTGGTGTCTTCCTTAGTGTTCATCTCTTTCTGGTATCAAGCTTGCAACTGCACTAGTTGGCAACACAAATTCAAAATGAAATCTCTCAAAGTCTTTGACACAACCTTTAGAAATCGGCTGATGTAAAGTCCTGATCAAACCAGTCCATACTCCAGGAAATAAAGGCAGACTGCTCACTTGAGGGAATGATATTAAAGGCAAAACTGAAGTACTTTGGCCACATAATGAGAAGGCAGGATACCTTGGAGAGGATGCTGATGCTGGGGAAAGTTGAAGGAAAAAGGAAGAGAGGCCGACCAAGGGCAAGATGGATAGATGATATTCTAGAGGTGACGGACTTGACCTTGGGGGAGCTGGGGGTGGCATCAACCAACAGGAAGCTCTGGTGTGGGCTGGTCCATGAAGTCACAAAGAGTTGGAAGTGACTGAACAAATAAAAAAAGTCCTAATCACTGCTTTGGCCCAAGCATTCCAATAAAATGTCTTCCTTGCTATTTTCAGGTTAAGATATTCCACAGTATCAATTCCTCAGGTGATTCTGGATCAAAATTTAACCATTTATCTCATAATAACCATATATACCTAGCAGATTTCAAGGGTGGAAATGAATACCACTCCATCAAAGATGCATTAACTACTTTCCAAATTAGCTCTACATGTTCAGCTTGGCCACTCAAAGGAATCCAGAAGCATATTTATATACATTTCTATATAATATTAGAAAGATCTCCATCAACTTTAAATAAAATTAAACTTTAAATAAATAAACCTGCTTGGGTTTCACAAGCTCAGAAGAAGCTGAGGTGACAATACTAGATGTTGCCCCTGATACACATTGTTGTTGTTGTTGTTGTTTTTGTTGTTAATTCCCTTCCCAGATTCATAACTATTCCTTTCTAGAGCATGATTATCTGCTTTTGTCTTACTTGGAAGTCACATATCAAATAAGTTAATTGTCTCTTCTCCTTTATCAATTTTTACAGTACTTGAATTGGCATACCTCTTTTCCAGTTTAATGGAATATGCATTAATAAGTTTATCTGCATTTCTCTAAACATCCAAGACTTGCTTACCAAACCAGCTAATCTATTTATCATACTGTTTTAATTAGTAAGATGAATGTAACTAGTCTGGCTGTGTTCTTGCTTTATCAGTTATGTGACATTAGTGGCAATATAACATGACAGTAATACTGAAATCACAACACTACCTAGTTATACATAAATGAAACCTACCATTCTTGCTAATTCCCATACCAAGATAGAATTACATAAAATGGTAAAATAATTATAGTGGATTGTTACTGAAAAAGATGAATGTCAGCATTTGGCTGGCAACTTACTATCATGAGAAAACAGCTTGTTTTTCTATTGATGAAATAGCTGGAAAACCTGACTTTTGGGCTCATCCATACATCTTCCAAGATGTGCTTTCCTTCTGCCCTTGAGATGGAAGAAAGCATGTTGATATCAAAATGGCTGCTGGTTCCTCTTATCTCTAATCACCCCTCAGAAATGAGATGGGGACCAGTGGGAAGGAAGGGCGAACAGTTACCTCCTTTTCTGGGCTGGCTCTGCTGGCCCGGCTGGCATGCTGCATTGCAAACTCAGGCAGAATGTTTAGAAGCAAAGAGTCCTTTTTACCTATAGCTAAAGACAGACATGGTAACATAGTCAAGGCTTGGCACCAGTCGAGACCTGGAATCCAATAAACAAATGACAAATCCGGGGGGGGGGGGGAGAAACAAGAGACGCGGTGAGGTGGAATTCAAAGCATGGCAGGACAAGGTAAACACAACAGAGCTGAAGCTTGAAAAGTTGTTCTCAGTGTTTTCTCTCAGGAATGGAGGTCGGTCAATCAATAATTCAAGCTGAGCCACAACCCACATATATAGCTGAGGAATGTTACTTGTCACAGTCTACTCTCCTGCCAGCCTGCTTCTTGGGCAGTCTTTCTGACCTGCAGAGCTCAGCCCTCTGCTGCTGTCTCTTTAAAGCACACCTCTTCTTGGGACTGGGTAGATGAACTTCAGAATCTGAGAGGCTGTCAGAGGGTGCAGGCAGACAGTTCTGGGGCTTGTTGGACCTGCCTCAGACAGAGTGTAGTTATGGGTTTCAACACTGCTGGAATCACCCTGTCCAGGACTATTATCCCTAGAAGAGCCAGGCTGTACCACCACCTTGTCCTCATCAGAGGTCCAGCAGGGCCATAAGACCTCCTGCTTCAGCTGCTGCTATGGGAGCAAGGAACAAGGAAGTGGAAGGACTTTCTTCTTCTCTGCTATCTGCCTCTCTCCTCCAGCATAGATCCTTTGCCTTCCCAGAATGTTGTACTGTGCACGCACAAACACACACACACACACACACACAAGGGCTATGAGGGTCCTCCAAATCACTGGAATTGACAGTTCCAGGTGAGTTCTGGGGCTGCCTCCAGCAGGGTTATTTATGTTTGAAAGCCCTGTCCAATGGAAAGAGGACAGAGGGCTTCACATTCTTTCTCTCCCGCTGCTTGGAGCGAACACTTTCGACTGAGTATGATCACTTTAGCCAAGTGAAAATTATAGTCAGCTGGCATTGGTATTTTCCGTATTTGTTACCTACAGTTATCATGCATCTCTGTAAAAATTATCTGCCATGACGTTATATGTAAAATAATACTATAATAAAATAAATACAACCATAAAATGAAACCATTAGAAATGGCAAAGCAAAAGGAAAGCCAAAGAAAAACGCAAGCCAGGCTAACAAAATAGAGTTGAAATATGCAAATCAAAACCAACTTAAGGTCCGAAATAACAGTTCAACACTCATAAAAACTTAGGGAGCTTTGGCACTAGTAACATTTTTTTTCTGGGAAAGCAATCAATTCCCGGGGAGCTGCCACCAAAACGGCTTGTTTGATAATAGTCGCTATAGGTGTTCAGTATGTTTAAAAATTATACAGTGCTGTTGTGAGCTCGAGATGCCCCTTCCTGAGTAGTAAACACCTCTTTTGCGCCTGAACTGAGCTGTCAACATTTTGGAAGTGTTTGGGGTTTGAAATGTCTTAGTATAGAGCTCAAAACTCCTGATTCAACTTGGATCGATTTTTTTTAAAAAAATATTAATAATAATAGCCACTCGACTGGGCTTTAAGGTTGAGGTTTTGAACATGGAACATTTTTTTTTTTTTGGGTACTGTCAAGGTAGACCATGGTGGGGGGTTGGGGAACTAGACATAAGGAAAAAAATGTGAAAGAAACAAGACTGAAGAAGAATAATTCTAGGAAGAAGTATAAGTCCTATATGAAAAGTATTACAATGTATTACTCTGCCTACAGAATGAAAGGAAAATAAATATAAATACATAAAGAAAAAGGAAGTGGAAGTAGAAGATACCACTGAAGTATGTAAAATTTTAGTAATGGCACTATGAAAAAACTTCAGCAAAGGATCGTTACCTTGTCGTGGTGCTGGAGCTTGAGCACCTCAATGATGCCATGAGCTAAACCGTGAAGGGCCACCCAAGACGGGAAGGTCATGACAGAGAGGTCAGACTAAATGCGATCCCTGGGGAAGGTAATGGCAACCCACCCCAGTATTCTTGCCGTGAAAACTAAATGGATCAGTACAACCAGAGATATGTCGGTATACCATCGGAAGATGAGACCCCCAGGTCGGAAGATAGTCAAAATGCTACTGGGGAGGAACAGAGGATGAGTTCAACTAGCCCCAGATATGATGATGCAGCTAGCTCAAAGCTGAAAGGATGGCTAGCGGCCAACGGTGCTGGTGGTGAACGGCGAATCCGATGTTCTAAGGATCAACACACCATTGGAACCTGGAATGTAAGATCTATGAGCCAGGGCAAATTGGATGTGGTTATTGGTGGGATGTCCAGATTAAAGATAGACATTTTGGGCATCAGTGAACTGAAATGGACTGGAATGGGCCACTTCACATCAAATGACCACCAGATCTACTACTGTGGACAAGAGGACCACAGAAGAAATGCAATAGCCTTCATAATTAATAGTAAAGTGGCTAAAGCAGTGCTTGGATACAATCCAAAAAACGATAGAATGATCTCAATTCGAATTCAGGGCAAGCTATCTAACATCACAGTGATCCAAATATACGCCCAACCACAGATGCTGGAGAAGCTGAAGTAGAGCAGTTCTACAAGGATCTGCAGCACCTACTGGACAACACGCCTAAAAGAGACATTATTTTCAACACAGGAGACTGGAATGTTAAGGTGGGCAGTCAGATGACACCTGCAATTACAGGTAAGCATGGCCTGGGAGAACAAAACGAAGCAGGGCATAGGCTGATAGAATTTTGCCAGGACAACTCACTCTGCATAACAAACACTCTCTTCCAACAACCTAAGAGACGGCTTTAAACATGGACTTCACCAGATGGATAACACCAAAATCTGATAGAGTACATCCTTTGCAGCCAAAGGTGGCAGATACCTATACAGTTGGTAAAAACAAGACCTGGAGCTGACTGTAGTTCAGATCATGAACTTCTTCTTGCACAATTTAGGATCAGACTAAAGAGATTAGGGAAGACCCACAGATCAGCTACATACGAGCTCACTAATATTCGTAAGGAATCTGCAGTGGAGGTGAAGAATCGATTTAAGGGACTGGACTTAGTAGATAGGGTCCCGGAAGAACTATGGAAAGAAGTTCGCAACATTGTCCAGGAGGTGGCAACAAAATACATCCCAAAGAAAGAGAAAACCAAGAAGGCAAAATGGCTGTCTGCTGAGACACTAGAAGTAGCCCAAGAAAGAAGGAAAGCAAAAGGTAACAGTGATAGGAGGAGATATGCCCAATTAAAGGCAAAATTCCAGAGGTTAGCCAGAAGAGATAAGGAATTATTTTTAAACAAGCAATGCACGGAAGTGGAAGAAGACAATAGAATAGGAAGGACAAGAGACCTCTTCCAGAAAATTAGAAACATCGGGGGTAAATTCCAGGCAAAAATGGGTGTGATCAAAAACTAAATTGTTCAAAATCTTGCGAGATGATGCTGTCAAGGTAATGCATGCTATATGCCAGCAAATTTGGAAAACACAAGAATGGCCATCAGATTGGAAAAAAGCAACTTATATCGCCATACCAAAAAAAGGGAAACACTAAAGAATGTTCAAACTATTGAACAGTGGCACTCATTTCACAAGCCAGTAAGGTAATGCTCAAGATCCTGCAAGGTAGACTTCAGCAATTCATGGAGCGCGAATTGCCAGATGTACAAGCTGGGTTTAGAAAAGGCAGAGGAACTAGGGACCAAATTGCCAATATCCGCTGGAGAATTGAAAAAGCCAGGGAGTTTCAGAAAAACACCAATTTCTGTTTTATTGACTATTCTAAAGCCTTTGACTGTGTGGACCATAACAAATTGTGGCAAGTTCTTAGCAGTATGGGGATACCAAGTCATCTTCTCTACAAGAATTTGTATAATGACCAAGTAGCAACAGTAAGAACAGACCAAGGAACAATGGACTGGTTTAAGTTTGGGAAAGGAGTACGGTGGGGTTGTATACTCTCACCCTACCTATTCAACTTGAATGCAGAACACATCATACAATGTGCTGGGCTTGAGGAATCCAAGGCTGGGGTTAAAATTGCTGGAAGAAACATTAACAATCTCAGATATGCAGATGATACCACTTTGATGGCTGAAAGCAAAGAGGAACTGAGGAGCTTTAAGATGAAGGTGAAAGAAGAACGTACAAAAGCTGGCTTGCAGCTAAACCTCAAAAAAACCAAGATTATGGCAACCAGCTTGATTGATAACTAGCAAATAGAGGGAGAAAACATAGAGGCAGTGAAGGTCTTTGTATTTCTAGGTGCACAGATGCTGACTGCAGTCAGGAAGTCAGAAGACGATTAATCCTTGGGAGAAGAGCAATGATAAATCTCAATAAGATAATTAAGAGCAGAGACATCACATTGACAACAAAGGTCTGCATAGTTAAAGCAATGGTGTTCCCCGTAGTAACGTATGGCTGCGAGAGCTGGACCATAAGGAAGGGTGAGCGAAGGAAGATAGATGCTTTTGAACTGTGGTGTTGGAGGAAAATTCTGAGAGTGCCTTGGACTGCAAGAAGATCAAACCAGTCCATCCTCCAGGAAATAAAGCCAGACTGCTCACTTGAGGGAATGATATTCAAGGCAAAACTGACATACTTTGGCCACATAATGGGAAGACAGGACACCCTGGAGAAGATGCTGATGCTAGGGAGAGTGGAGGGCAAAAGGAAGAGGGGACGACCAAGGGCAAGGTGGATGGATGATATTCCAGAGGTGACGGACTCGTCCCTGGGGGAGCTGGGGGTGTTGACGACCGACAGGAAGCTCTGCCGTGGGCTGGTCCATGAAGTCACAAAGAGTTGGAAGTGACTGAACGAATAAACAACAACTATGAAAAAAAGTTGCTTGGTGAACCATGAAGTAGAAGAGGCCATGGAAGAGAAAATGTTAAAAATGATTACAGCACAAAATGAGAATAAGATACTTTATTGTGTAATGCTTGCACAGGGAAAAAAGATAGTTGGATAGAATGCAGTCAAAAAGAGCACAGTACACTTGTAATTAAAAAAAAAACAACACAGAAAAATAGAGAATTATTTTGATGAACATTTAAAAAAATGGAAGGGGATAAGAGGGCTAAACATTGCATTAATGCAACAAGAATTATGGATCTTAAAATTAATGTATCAAATGTATTATATGATTTATCAAAGACCAAAGGTAGCTGTTTTTGAAATGAACTTTTGTGAGTTAGACAAAGCCTTACTAATTTTTATTCCTTTTCCACCTCTGCATAATATATAATGTTCTCCCCCACCTCCCAAAAAAAGAAAATAGCATGACAGTATATATGTAGGAAGAATATGATCTGTAATATTCAGTTGTAGGATATTTTCCTGTTCTGGCTAAAGATTTCCACAAGAATATCATCCTTGCCCAGAAGATAAAGAGTCATAAAAAAGATATAAAGAGGAATGCACCAGGTTCACTAGGAAAAGAATTAGCAGCTATAGGGTTCTGCAGTGAGTCTTTTTTTTTATTATTTTCTGATACTGAAATCGGTCTTGGAATTTTTGATATTTTCTGCAAATTATGACCTGCCCTAGGTTTCACCTATGGCAATCATATCTAAGTCCTTAATGTGCGAACAGGCTTCTTACACTGACCAAAGGCCAACAGTCATGGGATCTCCAAAATTAATTTCCCCATCCCAAAGTTGATGTATCTGGCATCAAGGTGCCCAATAGTGCCTTAGGGACCATTCCCCTTCATAATGTTTATTTGGTTTTGCCACTATCAAAGAGAAAGCACAATCACTCTCAGAAAACAGTGGGATATAAAGAAAGTGGAGAAAGTTTGTCAAAAGAGAGGGAATAATTCTTATCATATTGCCTGAGTTGTGGTTAGAAAAAGAATTGAGGGAATGTAGCAAAACTGAGTACTTTAATCTAATTTAGGAGGTGAGATTCTTGCCCAAAGCTCAGCTAAAGTCTGCTCCAGAAGATTAATCTGCATGGTCATCAACCGATATATTTAATGGCCACAGATCACAGAGAATATTGCTTGGAAGTTATAAAAACTATGTGAATAAGTTAATAAAGGCTAGCATAAAATAATATTAAGTATCAGTTACTATAGACAGTTCTTCACTGAGCCGCTACTGCCTGCCTTCGTGAGTTCAGCCACATGAGAAGTGAAATTCTCTATAAGAAGATTATTACAACAGTACTTAATTGTAACAGCTTTTTAGTAGAAACAAGTAATAACTTTCATTAATGACAAATGTTTTTGAAGTCTCTCAGAGAGAATTACCATTCCAAAGTCACCAGTGAGCTTCCATAGTTAAGAGTGAGTTGAACTTGGATCTCCCTGGTCATTGTCTTAACCCCTACACCACACTGGCTCTCACAAAGTAAGGCAGATAGTGATTTCCTCTCCTTAGTCATGATAAAAGACAGGCTAGGAAGAGGATGAGTCTGGCAACACTTCGTATCCTATGGGCTTTTTTCCCTTCATCAACTATTCATTTTCAGACAAGGAAGTACTGGAGAGAATATTATAAAATAATCCCCTGTCACAACGAGGTATATATCCAGTTACAACACTATCAGGAGAAAGGAAGGAAGGAAGGAAGGAAGGAAGGAAGGAAGGAAGGAAGGAAGGAAGGAAGGAAGGAAGGAAGGAAGGAAGGAAGGAAGGAAGGAAGGCAGGCAGGCAGGCAGGCAGGCAGGCAGGCAGGCAGGCAGGCAGGCAGACATAATAAGGAAATAAAGTCCAGATGACATGTATTCGGTGGAGATGCTTTATCTTCCTTCTCTCATGAGGTATTTTTGAGGGGGACCTCAAAAATACCTCTTCTTGTCTTGCTGTCCTATGAAACACCCTCCCCTCGGAGGCTCCTACACTGTTCTTCTGTTGGGAGGCTGCTTAAATTATTCTGTTTCTTGGGGCCTTTGGGGTGCGCATCATCACTTATTTTATTATTGTTGTTTGGAGGATCTAACAGGGGGTGCAGCTATTGTATACCCTTGATCGAAGATCGGTACACTCTTTCTGCCTGAGATGGCTGTCGTGTTCCATAAGGTGTGCAGCTTCAGGATAGACACACATGGAGCAGTGAGGGAAGAAGGGGATACCCATATAGCCAGCCAGATCAGCCAAATCAATTCTAGTAGTCAATGGGATGACAGATGTTGCAGCCAGATCACCCTCACATCATTTATTTTATTAATTTATTGTGATTTTACAAATCTGTGAGTTGCTTTGAAGTTGGTTAATATCCGTATCATGCAATCAATCAATAAAAACTACAAACATTCCAAATATATGTAATAATCAATATAAAATGGACTTAGATATCTATTAACATATTAACTGTACCAAATCTATGAACGTTGGGGACTGGCTTTTGTATAGTAGATTATCATACTATAACGCTTTTAGATGATCTTTTGTTAATATGAGAATAGAAAGTTCCGATTTTTTCCTTAAAATGCCAGTGCTTTTTATGACAAGTAATGCAAAAGCATGTCACACTGCTGTAGCCATGGAAATGATATATACTATCTTAGTGGATATTGTATTTTGACAGGCAGGGAGATAGGCATAGGAATCACAGATCTAGAGATGCTCTGAAAATAAAAATAAATGGGAAAAAAAAACTTTGCGACAACTAGACAGAAATGCATTCATTTAACAGTGTGTGCATCCTGATGCAACCATCCAGTTTAGTATGAAAAAGGTAGATGGAAACTCAGCACCCTCTCATCTACAAAATTAAAAGATAGAAATCCCAAAAGATACTGTAGATAAAACCTGCTTGAGACCTAGCCCTTCCAGTTCACAGATGCTGCCTAAAATGCAGGGGTTTTGCTTCTGCTAATAGTAGTTGTGATACATTAATATTTATAGCTAAGAAACTAGCATAGAGATAACAATTATTTATGGTGCAGGAGCCAGAGACAATGGAGCAAAAGAAATCCAGTTTTCTTGATCAAGGATCATATTCACAAACAGTAACAAATAAGTCTGTTTAAGCTGGAGTGGAACATATTCATTATGAAAACCTGCATTATATTACATTATTCTCCTCATGCCTTCATCTGAAAACCTACACAAATAATGCTGAGTTTCTATGACATTTTATTTTTAATTCTCTGAAAGTACAACAAAACAAAGCCGTATCATTTTGAATAAATGGCCTCTTGTTGTGCAGTTCCTGATATATTGTATCATAATTCTCTCATCACATTAAAAAAGAAAAGAAAAAGCTCATGTATTTGATCTAGGACTAGCTGGACTGTCCTCATTTCGTAAAACATTATTTTATGCAGATCAGGTGAAAAACTAATTATTGTTTCCCACCTAGAAATGTATTAAAACAAACAATAAATGTATTGGTCTGTCAGCTCCTCTAATATTACTCTGAAACATGTGTCCCTCAAATGAATAATTACCTACACAATAATTAAATGTTGCTGATATGGTGAGCTCATCCCACTTGTACATAGAACAGCAAAGCTTGTCTTCCCTGAAATCCATCTCAGTCATGTTGGATGAGCTTACTGTCCATCACAGAGCTGGCATCGATCCCTGCTCAATTACAGAAGAAACATAGCACCATATTAAATGACAAATAAGGCTTAATTTTAAGCACAGCCAGCCTGTAAGCCCATGTTCCATTTAGATTAAAAAGAACCAATTATTTTTAAAAGAAAGATTTAATGAAAGGCCTTTAGTAATATACGGACATCTTGCCCTCTCTGCATTCGCAAGTCAAACCCTCCAGTAATGGTTGAAAGACTCTGCAAACTATCTCAGCATGCAGTAAAGATGCTCTCTGAGGATTAGCAGTTTGTTCTTAAAACCACTAAACCCCTCAACTTCTGAATACTTTTCCCCATAATTATACCAGAGAACGTCACCCTTAAAAACTACAAGAGACAATAAATGAATGGTTTTCATTTATACATTTTGTAGATGCTATTAGCATAAATCAATCAGAGTTTGTTTCAGGGCAGAATCACAGGGTACAGCAAAGCTAAGGATCATCCACTGAGAATTCTTGAATTAATATGAAACACTGGGATCAATTCTAATTCAAAGATTCACTGTCTGGAATGCATTAGGATGGGATGTTTCTGTCCTTCCACTGGTAGAGGCACAGGGTGATCCTGGCATCCCCTTGTTCATCTCTGTTTACACCAGATGAACAATCAAGCAGTAAACAATACCATAATCAAGGTACTACCAACTCAGACAAACTAGCAAGTAGTAAACAAAGCCTAATTAGGGAACTATCAAGGAGAGAACAACACCACCAACAACACCATCAGGGCAACCTGTATATAAACAGAGAGCAAACCCCACTCCCTTCTAGCACTGAAGATGTTGCCTAGTCAGGCAATGAAACGTCTGCAAACAAACAACCAAGCTCAGAGAGCACCAAGGACTTCACAGAATAAATGGATGATGTGGCCCTCTATTCATCCCACAATCATCATTCAAGCAACAACTGGACACATGTTCTGCTCCATTTTTGAAGTAGACTTTTCCATGTTGTTTGTTCATTTGTTCAATTTAGAGGGCACCCAACTTCTCAAGACTTTGAGTGGTTTAAAGCACTGAAGCAAGGACAAACATAGTAAAACAAAGAGAACAACGATAATGAAAGTGAAGAAAAAATGGATACTGAAATTGATAACATTCCAGATAAAATTCTAAAGGAGTTCAACATCACCCTACTCCCAGGCCTGGGGTAAGATCAAGTTTTCAGTTATTTGTTTAACATCTTCAGGGCAGGAGCCATAGACATCTCTGGTGGGATGCTGTTCCACAACAGAGAAGGCACATAACAGAAATTAAATCACCTAGAGCACTCCTGCCATTTCAGATAGTGAGCTTCAGTTTGCTGCAGGCTAACCCAGCAATTCATTGCCTATTTTCACAAGCATAAGTCCCTGTCAGCTTAGTCAATGTCCCCATGGTCTTGAATTCATTTACCAGGAATATATTTACTACAGTATACTAGTGCATTTTTTTTGTAAATTGAAGCTTGCTGAGAACAAGATGAGGAGTAAAACTGCTCTTCCAGTAGTGCATAGTTTCATCATTTTTTCCAGTCATCTCAGTTAGGAACGTCTTATCCCCAGCTCCCAAGTAGCCAATAGGTGATTTGGACTATTTGGGAGCTGAGGGTGAAACCCTTCTACCCTGAATGCAGAGCTGGACTTTTAAAATGAAAGCACAGGGAATAGTGGGAAGCTTGGAGAAAGAAAAAATTAAAAAGGTGCATTACTTGGAGCAGTGCATGTATTTCAAGAATATCTTTAACTATCCTAGATGCTTGGGAAGGATCTGATAGTCAAGAATAACAAATCCAGTCAGAACTATCTGGTGTTCTCTGGATGATGATGATGATGATGATGATGATGATGATGATGATGATGATGGTGATGATGATAGGGCTTGAACCAGCTACCCTTTATTCATAAGAAGTGTTATAACTAGCAGGAACATTGGGAGAATATGATAGCCTGAACTCTGGCTGAATATTTTGCAACCTGTGCCAAAGTGCCTCAGTCTAGGCAGGATTTTCTTAAACTGGTTTAGAGTTAAGCCAACATGACTGCAGGACAGGAGTGGCTGAAACAGTAAATGCAGATGTGCCTTCAACTTACTTTCCTAACTTCATGGATTCTACCTTCTATCCAGCTATATGCACAAAAACTGGCAACAGCTGGCTAGGGATTCAGACATGAGCTTTTTTATTTCTGACTTAAGAAGATGATAGCAGACTGGGACTATCAGTATGTAAAGTATATTCTCTGTTCTTGAGCCAGACCACATCTCCATAGTGGCCAAATTGTGTAAAGCTGAGTGTATATTGGGTAGGGGAGGGGAGGGGAGGGGAGGGAGTTTCATATATTATTTGTTTGCATAAAATATATATTTCTACTACAAAAAGTTATTTTTCTCATACAAGCACCTGGTACAACAGCCTTGAGAAAGAACAGCCTAATGGCATCCAGATTGTGCATGTGAAAGAAACTGTCTATTTTTTTTTCCCCTACATGGTTCATGTTGAACAATTTATTTGAGGTTTTAGATTTGGATTGCATTCTATTCTGCACATTGATGCTGGTCATTGTCCTCAGTAATATTTATAATTCAATACTCCATCAACACAATGGAGTATTGGAAGTATTACTTTCAAGAAATTAATCTCTGAAATAAAACTGGTAAGTAATTTTTGGCTATGGATATTTCAGATGATAGATTCCTGGATATGTATGGACAGATTCATATGCTTGGAATAATGGCTCCAATTTCAGGAGTTGTTTGATGTGCAAAGGAATAGTTTGATTACTATATGTGTACATGTGCCTATAGGGATTGCCACCTATAGGAATTGTCCTACTTTTAGAAATTGGGTAGAATGCATTGAACTATGAATTCGTTTGATGCAATAGATTGGATTCTGCACAAGACAGCTTTACCCATGTAGGTGAAGAGAGTACTCCAAAGGTTTTCTTGAAAATAATCAGCAGAATCTAATGCAGCATAAACAATTCCAGTAGTTTCCATGGTTTTCAAAAAAACTATTCAGAGTTTTATTATGGTGCACAACACAGCTGGACAATAAATCCATAGATAAAAGAGACAATAACTATTGTTTTGCCTGATAACACATTAAGTACTTGAATCTGTAGGATGTAGAACACTTCTACAAGTGGCATACATATGTGTAACTTTGTGTATTTAAATAATGGGAACCCCATGTTATTTACTGAACATTGTTTCCATAATATTAAGGACAAAGATTACTTTAGAAATAAAATAAAACAAAACATCTGTAAGTAATCTGTATTAGAGTGCACACATATTTATTTCAGTTTTCACTAAGTTCAATGTTGGTACATCATCGTTGCTATCATTGCTGTCATTGCTGAGCAAAACCTTGGCAGGATTTCTGAATGATTTTTCTGGACTGAGGAGCCTGATATAAGAGTTAAGGTCACTAATCATCTTTAAAAACTGTCTGAGAGAAGAAAGAGGAAAGCTAAGCTGCATCATATGCTTTAGCTTTCTGTAAGTATAAAGTGCCCATTTCTGAAGCAGACCATTGTATACTTCACTGTCACAATTACTGGTTTCACAAAATAACCCTTTGTTTAGAGGGGCAAATTATATGTTATGCATCTTAATTTATTTTTTGCTTTAAATTGATCTCTATCTATCTATCTATCTATCTATCTATCACACACACATGCACACACACACGCATAATGATTATGATGCGCAATTTGGTGCACAGAACTGATGAGAAGAGGAATATTGGATGCATCCCAAATTGTTTCTTTCATAGAACAGGATAGAGGAGAGATCGCTAGTGTCTTATTTTTCATCTCTATTCCATTTCTATTATGTCCATGAAAGAGTTAAGTGGAATAATCAAAGGCCCCTCCTTTTGGGATTTTCAATGCCAATTATCCACAATATTGTTTCCAGTTCTGGAAAGTTCTGAGGGTATGTGTGTGTGTGTCTATGATGTAAAGTGTTTAATACTGTTCATATATCTTTCTTTCCATTTTTGCCTGATTTTTGTTCTATTTTGTCATAATTTTTTTTACTGTTTGTTGATAAATAAACAAATAAAGTATGTGTGCTTGCTCTGATCTGGATATAAGGATTGACTAGGAGTGTGTTGGATGCAAACTAAACTGGATTCTTTGTGTGTGTGTGTGTGTGTGTGTGTGCGCACCTTCAAGTCAGTGTTGACTCCTAGTGACTACCTGAACTAGTCCCCGCAGTTTTCTTGGCAACGTTTTTCAGAAGTGGTTTGTCATTGCCTCCTTCCTTGGCCTGAGAGAGAGCGTCTGGCCCAAAGTCACCTAGCTGGCTTTGTGCCTAAGGCAGGAGTAGATCTCATGGTCTTCCAGTTTCTAGCCTGGTGCCTTAAGCACCATGCCAAACTGGTTCTCAAAAGATACGTTGTTCAGACTTCTGTTGGGTACCAATTCGTATGCCTATCCCCATACTAGATAGTTAGTTTGCTCTGGATGCCTGGATCTTCTTTTTCTGCTTCATATATTGCTTCTTCATTTTATAACTAAGGTTGCAACTCAGTGGATTTAGAGCAGGATGACCATCTGACTATCTGTACCTGCATCTCCTTGTTCTTTCCTATTTCTTCTAAGCTGCATGCTTTTCATCTGCCAAGTCCTTTTTAAATAAACTAAGGTAAAGATTTAAAAGTGTTCTTTTCTGGTGTCCCACCATCTAAACAACACTGGGGTCTTTATGGAGAGAGAGGTCCTACTTGCTGTTATCTGAATGTGTTGTATACATGACTGAATGTGCTGAGATGGGAAGGATTCACAGCCTATAGATTTTAGGAAGGTGACATGTCCAGGTGCTTCTTTCCCTCCAATTTGAACGTTTCCCCCAGCCTCAGCATGGCAGAGTTGCCAATAAAGTAGCAACCTTGACAGAGGTGTAGGAGGAGAAGGGAAGTGAGGTATGTTTTGGAGTTCTGCAGCCACCAGAAAACAGAGGAGTGCAGCAGCCAGAGGAAAGACAGTGTTTTTCCTTTAGAGGGAGTGCGAGAAGGAGAAGGAGGAGAAGGAAAGGCTGAACAAGGCCAAAACATGGAAAGGTGCAAGACCTCTACATGCTAGCCATTTAACAGAAGGGAAAAAAAAAATAGAAGAAATCTCAGAGAGAGGAATTAAGACAGAACAGGCTCTGTAAGAAAGAAAAAATGATATATATAGTAATAGCATAGTATAAAGGTAATTGTAATAGTATTGGGTATAGTATAGAGAAAACATTGTAATAGTATAGTAGTAGTAATAAGTATAGGCTAGGATAGAGGTAATAGGAAGCACTCACACATATATTTGTAAGTTTTACCCATCACTTTCTTTTGCAAAATAAAAAGTCTCCCCATCCCTTACAGGGAGATATAAAGAAGCCACCTGGTCCATGGATTTTGTGTCTCTCTTGACTTTGGCTCAATCTAATTGGGGACAGTTTAAAAAAGAACCTGTGACAGCCCAGTCCTGGCTCTGAATGGCCCAGTAACAAAGGGTGATCAAAGGCCTGCCTTTATTGTGGCACCTAGGCCAAGGGGTTTATCAGGGAAATTGGGTCTTAGCTATGTGACTGATTGGCAATAAACTGAAATGGTTTTCTGGACGTAATAACCAAGGCACTTCTAAACTGTTTCCCACCCCCACCCCAGGATCCAAATATCATCTTGCTCATGGGTGTCCACAGAAGTGTGTTTGTTAAAATCAATAAAGTGGTGGCTTCAGCGTTGCTGTCAAAGCTCATCCCCTCTTGTACATGCATGCAATGTCAATGCACACACAAAAGGGCAGGGCTTTAGTTGCAGTGCAACACCTACCATCTTTTAGAGTTTGTTACTCTCCCCACAGACACCACTGGTTCTGCTGAAATATTTTGACCATCATCCATGATGGGATATGGGGACCATGAACCATGATAGGTTCATAAATTTGTGAACCATAATCAATGATGACTGAATATAAGGTCCATCTGGTCGCTGGAAAATTATCACCTGTACATAGTAAAAAAAGAAATACACCAATATTTATAGTTCAGTGCTAGGAAGGTATTACTTAAAGTGCTAAAAATTAAATACTTCTATTAGATGTACATTACCATCACTGATGTGTTTACTGGGCTGTTGAAACTACAGCTGATGTTTTATCTCCCGTCTGAATGAATCCATTTGTTATCTCCTGCTGTTTTACTATGCAGACCACAAATGGCTTCACTGAGTGTGTTTTTCAGCCACAATACCGCTCTGAGATACTGGACACTGAAGCAATGATTATTAATGTACTAACTTAGCCAATTTAATATAATTTAGTATGCAAGTGAAAAATTGTATATCATTATCTTACATTAGTGTCATAATAAAAATACTATTGGGGTAACATGTTACCAAATTTCAAAGATACTTTTTCTTCCATTAGATCTCTTGAGAGATTGTTTTAGGCATGATGGAGAAGCAGCTTGAGAAACAACATGGGACTTTGCTTTTATATATGATTACAGCAGGAAGAATTCTGTATGCACGAAGATGGAAGCATCCACAAATACCTTCAGTGGAGGACTGGGTTATTAAATTGATGGACCTGGCCCAAATGGCCAAGTTAACAGTTTTGATAAGAGAAAATACTGTTCTGGATTTGTTTCTACATGCCAAACACTTTTAGACTACTTGCTTGTGTCAGAAAAAAAATGAACTTTTGATTTTGGGTTTTAATTGATTAAATGGCTTGATTTGATAGAAATAATGTTACTAAGGTTTAACTAATGGTAAGAGGTTATACTTGTAAATGTATTCATATCTGTATTGGAGAAGGTCAGAAGTCACTTTCTGCTTCTGTTCTCTCTCTGTTCTGCACTTTTATAGCTTTTCTTTTTTCTTTAGGCCTGTACTCTATCTGTTCTATATTCTGTATTTTGTATTTTAATTATATTTGGAAAATAAATACAATTCTTATTTTTTTAAAAAAAGATCTCTTGAGAGATTGTTTTCAAATCTCTCTTTTGTCTAGAATTTCTAAAAAAAATACTAGAGTGTTGTTGTTGTTTATTCGTTTAGTCGCTTCCGACTCTTCGTGACTTCATGGACCAGCCCACGCCAGAGCTTCCTGTCGGTCGTCAACACCCCCAACTCCCCCAGGGACGAGTCCGTCACCTCTAGAATATCATCCATCCATCTTGCCCTTGGTCGGCCCCTCTTCCTTTTGCCTTCCACTCTCCCTAGCATCAGCATCTTCTCCAGGGTGTCCTGTCTTCTCATTATGTGGCCAAAGTATTTCAGTTTTGCCTTTAATACCATTCCCTCAAGTGAGCAGTCTGGCTTTATTTCCTGGAGGATGGACTGGTTGGATCTTCTTGCAGTCCAAGGCACTCTCAGAATTTTCCTCCAACACCACAGTTCAAAAGCATCGATCTTCCTTCGCTCAGCCTTCCTTATGGACCAGCTCTCGCAGCCATATGTTACTACAGGGAACACCATTGCTTTAACTATGCGGGCCTTTGTTGTCAGTGTGATGTCTCTGCTCTTAACTATTTTATCGAGATTTGTCATTGCTCTTCTTCCAAGGATTAAGCGTCTTCTGATTTCCTGACTGCAGTCAGCATCTGCAGTAATCTTCGCACCTAGGAATACAAAGTCTTTCACTGCTTCTACATTTTCTCCCTCTATTTGCCAGTTATCAATCAAGCTGGTTGCCATAATCTTGGTTTTTTTGAGGTTTAGCTGCAAACCAGCTTTTGCACTTTCTTCTTTCACCTTCATCATAAGGCTCCTCAGTTCCTCTTCACTTTCAGCCATCAAAGTGGTATCATCTGCATATCTGAGATTGTTAATGTTTCTTCCAGCAATTTTAACTCCAGCCTTGGATTCCTCAAGGCCAGCTTGTCGCATGATGTGTTCTGCATACAAGTTGAATAGGTAGGGCGAGAGTATACAGCCCTGCCGTACTCCTTTCCCAATCTTAAACCAGTCTGTTGTTCCGTGGTCTGTTCTTACTGTTGCTACTTGGTCGTTATACAGATTCTTCAGGAGGCATACAAGATGACTTGGTATCCCCATACCACTAAGAACTTGCCACAATTTGTTATGGTCCACACAGTCAAAGGCTTTAGAATAGTCAATAAAACAGAAATAGATGTTTTTCTGAAACTCCCTGGCTTTTTCCATTATCCAGCGGATATTGGCAATTTGGTCTCTAGTTCCTCTGCCTTTTCTAAACCCAGCTTGTACGTCTGGCAATTCTCGCTCCATGAACTGCTGAAGTCTACCTTGCAGGATCTTGAGCATTACCTTACTGGCATGTGAAATGAGTGCCACTGTTCGATAGTTTGAACATTCTTTAGTGTTTCCCTTTTTTGGTATGGGGATATAAGTTGATTTTTTCCAGTCTGATGGCCATTCTTGTGTTTTCCAAATTTGCTGGCATATAGCATGCATTACCTTGACAGCATCATCTTGCAAGATTTTGAACAGTTCAGCTGGGATGCCGTCGTCTCCTGTTGCCTTGTTATTAGCAATGCTTCTTAAGGCCCACTCAACCTCACTCTTCAGGATGTCTGGCTCTAGCTCACCGACCACACTGTCAAAGCTATCCCCGATATTGTTATCCTTCCTATACAGGTCTTCTGTATATTCTTGCCACCTTTTCTTGATCTCTTCTTCTTCTGTTAGGTCCTTGCCATCTTTGTTTTTAATCATACCCATTTTTGCCTGGAATTTACCTCCAATGTTTCTAATTTTCTGGAAGAGGTCTCTTGTCCTTCCTATTCTATTGTCTTCTTCCACTTCCGCGCATTGCTTGTTTAAAAATAATTCCTTATCTCTTCTGGCTAACCTCTGGAATTTTGCATTTAATTGGGCATATCTCCCCCTATCACTGTTGCCTTTTGCTTTCCTTCTTTCTTGGGCTACTTCTAGTGTCTCAGCAGACAGCCATTTTGCCTTCTTGGTTTTCTCTTTCTTTGGGATGTATTTTGTTGCCGCCTCCTGAACAATGCTGCCAACTTCTGTCCAGAGTTCTTCCGGGACCCTATCTACTAAGTCCAGTCCCTTAAATCGATTCTTCACCTCCACTGCATATTCCTTAGGAATATTAGTGAGCTCATATCTAGCTGATCTGTGGGTCTTCCCTAATCTCTTGAGTCTGATCCTAAATTGTGCAAGAAGAAGTTCGTGATCTGAACTACAGTCAGCTCCAGGCCTTGTTTTTACCGACTGTACAGATGTCCGCCACCTTTGGCTGCAAAGGATGTAATCAATCTGATTTCGGTGTTGTCCATCTGGTGAAGTCCATGTATAAAGCCGTCTCTTAGGTTGTTGGAAGAGAGTGTTTGTTATGCAGAGTGAGTTGTCTTGGCAAAATTCTATCAGCCTGTGTCCTGCTTCGTTTTGTTCTCCCAGGCCATACTTACCTGTAATTCGAGGTGTCATTTGACTGCCCACCTTAGCATTCCAGTCTCCTGTGATGAAAATAACATCTCTTTTAGGCGTGTTGTCCAGTAGGTGCTGCAGATCCTCATAGAACTGCTCTACTTCAGCTTCTTCAGCATTTGTGGTTGGGGCGTATATTTGGATCACTGTGATGTTAGATGGCTTGCCCTGAATTCGAATTGAGATCATTCTATCATTTTTTGGGTTGTATCCAAGCACTGCTTTAGCCACTTTACTATTAATTATGAAGGCTACTCCATTTCTTCTGTGGTCCTCTTGTCCGCAGTAGTAGATCTGGTGGTCATTTGATGTGAAGTGGCCCATTCCAGTCCATTTCAGTTCACTGATGCCCGGAATGTCTATCTTTAATCTTGACATCTCACCAATAACCACATCCAATTTGCCCTGGCTCATAGATCTTACATTCCAGGTTCCGATGGTGTGTTGATCCTTAGAACATCGGATTCGCCGTTCACCACCAGCACCGTCGGCCGCTAGCCGTCCTTTCGGCTTTGAGCTAGCTGCGTCATCACGTCTGGGGCTAGTTGAGCTCATCCTCTGTTCCTCCCCAGTAGCATTTTGACCATCTTCCGACCTGGGGGTCTCATCTTCCGATGGTATACCGACATATCTCTGGTTGTACTGATCCATTTAGTTTTCACGGCAAGAATACTGGGGTGGGTTGCCATTACCTTCCCCAGGGATCGCATTTAGTCTGACCTCTCTGTCATGACCTTCCCGTCTTGGGTGGCCCTTCACGGTTTAGCTCATGGCATCATTGAGGTGCTCAAGCTCCAGCACCACGACAAGGTAACGATCCTTTGCTGAAGGATAGAATGTAGAAGTGATATTTTGAGATTTATTTGGGGGAAGAGTCTGCTGAAAGGTCCAGACTTTTCAAAAGAGGTTAACTGTGCACAATAAAGTAAGATGAGAACAATAAACTGCTTAGGCACATTGTTGTTTTTGTTGTTTATTCGTTTAGTCGCTTCCGACTCTTCGTGACTTCATGGACCAGCCCACGCCAGAGCTTCCTGTCAGTCATCAACACCCCCAGCTCCCCCAGGGACGAGTCCATCACCTCTAGAATATCATCCATCCACCTTGCCCTTGGTCGGCCCCTCTTCCTTTTGCCCTCCACTCTCCCTAGCATCAGCATCTTCTCCAGGGTGTCCTGTCTTCTCATTATGTGGCCAAAGTATTTCAGTTTTGCCTTTAATACCATTCTGTCAAGTGAGCAGTCTGGCTTTATTTCCTGGAGGATGGACTGGTTTGATCTTCTTGCAGTCCAAGGCACTCTCAGAATTTTCCTCCAACACCACAGTTCAAAAGCATCAATCTTCCTTCTCTCAGCCTTCCTTATGGTCCAGCTCTCGCAGCTTAGGCACATTACTAGATGGTTATTGGATCTCAGTCAGAGAATTAGGCATAATCTTGAAAAAAGGATAAGGAATCTGTTTAGGTACTCTGTTCGTTTTGTTTTCGCTTACCTGATCTAGCAGGCCAGATGATAATGGTGAGTTGTTTGTGGATGTCCTTCCCTGAAATGCCACCACCTGAATTAAATTATAATGGACTTCTCAGAGCTGGGAAAGATAATGCTTTGAAAAATTTGGAAGATCAGATTCCTCTTTTATCAGGAAAATGGATCACCATTTCCCCACTGCATCAACATGTGGTTAGCAAAAGGATCAAGTTTGCCCCCCCCCACAATGAGTTTACAGATAAATGGAATGCTAAAGTAAACATATTGAGTTGTATACTAACCTCCCCCAACTTCTTTCCCTTTTAAGGAATCTAGTTAATACGAGAGCCTATCTAATGTTTGTGAATGGCCACTTGGGAGCTTGACAAAACTCCTATCCTCAGTATTGCCATCCTTTGTGAAGAAGATGGAAATCCATGTTTTCCTCTTCTGAATGAAGAAAGTTTGCCCTTTCTCTATGCAAACCAAGACCAAGAACAATCTCAAATCCATGGCATGATGGATATTTCATTGGCATGTATCTGAATCTGAAAAAAATAATCAAATCAAAGCACAACAAAACAGAACCTTCTTTTCCTGGCAAAATGACCTATCATTGCATGATCTCCATTCCGTATTTAAAACAAACAAACAAACACACAAAATAAGACAGGTGGAAGAAAGGCTGCCAGTGTGATTATAGTATGATCCATGAAAACTATAATCATATGAATTGTAGTTAAAGCCAGGACCATGGACATTTACAGTATTGCAAGAAAATGAAAAATGGGAATAGGATGGATTTAATGGAAAAAGCTGCCCATCCACACTTGTAAGTACTTCTGTTTTAGCCTCCAAAATGTTGGCTGAGAACTTTGACTTCAGTAAAATAATAATAATAATAATAACAACAACAACAACAACAACAACAATGACATATATCACAAAGTGCTCAGAAATATATAGCATGGATTTTAATTATGAAAGACTGACAAGTTATTTCTTTTACCCCCAATAATTAGCGCAGAAGACAGAAGTTGTTTGAAAATGCTTACAGCTAACAGATGAATTGTTAAGCTGTCTAAAACAGTAATGCTGATGTCCCACTGTTGAATGTAACTATTGATCAAGAACATTTGGTAAATCATCTTGAAAGTAATGGCCTGTCACTCCAAGGTACACGAAGAAGTGCAAAATGATCCATGAGGCTACTGCTGAATGAGTAGCACAGAGTAAACAAGTTGCCCTACCTTGCAAAGCTGTATATAATGAAATTATTTCTAAGTCTGAAGCAGTAAGATGATTTGTGTGATGCATATATCTAATTAGAGCTGTTCTCCTGAAAAGACCTATACATAACTTCAGGCACTTTTAGTTAGCATTCACTTCAAAAGATACTCAACATCCATAAAATTAAGGAAAATCATAAGTCTTCATGGAACATTGTAAAGAATATATATAATATATAGACATGCCCTGATCATTAGTCTGGCCCTGAACTAGAATTTTATAGAGTTTCCAAACTGGATTTTAGAGAAATGGTAGAAGATTAGTATGTTTTAAAGCATCCAGGAAAGTCACCACAATAAAACAAATAATCCTTACTTTTCCATTCTCTTTCCTGTGTAAAAGAAGTTAGGATGTAATCTTAAACCTTGGGAACCATGAATGGAGTCTAGTCCTGTGAAGTCCAGGATTTTCCAGAATTATAATTAATAGAATATGCAATATCAGTGATATCTGGAATTGGCAGATCTAGAACTTTGCATGGACACTAAAACTATATTTTTTGTACAACAAGTACTTCATTTGAATATCAGCTGAATTATAGATTTCAGTTTCAGTTGAAGAGAGAACTGGTATTTAGGCTTGCCAGAGATGTTACTTGCTATTTTGATTTGGCAAATCTTGCAAGTTTACAGCAATGATTCAAGAAGAGCCCTGCTCAGTCAGACCAACAACCACCTGATCCATAATTCTCTTATCCACAGTGGTCAACCAAATGCATTCAGAAAGCTTAAAAAAAAAGTCTAGTCCTTTTCTGGGCCATCAGCTTAAAATAATTAACTATGGCTGGCTCTTGAGTCCCCTAAAACTGAAAGTTTCCCAGAACCAAAACCAATCTAGCCTACATGACATTTGTGATGTAGCTGCACCTATTCTGTGACTCTCATGCTCTGAAAAAATGTGGCTCTTGACAAACAGAAGTTTCTTTTACCTTGATTTAAGGTAACTTAGTTTTCAAAAGTAGAAACAAAGGAACTCTAAGTATGTATTAATATTTATGAGTTAGTTTTGTTTTTTATTTATTGTATAAAGTGTTTATATAAGTTGCCTTGAGATCCCCTTGAAGTGGAAGAGTATGACAAAAAGGAAAAATAAATAAATAAATAGTGTCCTGTGTGGCTGAAAATCACCTTACAGGAAAATATGTTATAAACATGACTTTGCCAGTAATAATAATCAAACAAGTCTTTTAAATCAGTGAATGATTGCTGACAACACTGTTATGCATTAGGCACAGTTCATACAGTAGCCGTATGAAAATGCTAAATGTAAAAACAAATAGGAAAGATGGGATGCCTTTAATCCATAGCCCTTTTAAATCAAAATGCTTGCAATGAAGCTAATTTAATCCAATTTGGGTCAAATACTCTAATTTATTTACGTTGTGGCAATAGATTTTCTGACCAATAATTCAAAGACAATTTCAAATATACAGTATATATAACTAAGCTTGCATAACAAAGCTGTGCGGGAGAGCAGTCATCTAAAAATTTCTAGGAGTTGATTCCATAAACTATATGCAATCTGAAAGTATAATTGCAAAGTTTTTTTTTTCTCAATCAGCACATAATTGGCAGATGCCAAATCATTTACAATAAGTCTGTATATCATGAAAAATAGAACATGTTCCTATAAGACTTTTCTGGAATATAAATATAAATATTTAATTCAAACTCACACTATGGCTTATTTCTGTTGAAGGCAACCTGGGTTACATAGAGCCATACTGAAATGTGAAGTAAGTAGAAAGAGTATTAATTGTTGTTAAAATCTATGATGATATATTCATAAAAAGAATCAGTTTTGCACAATAGTTATGGCACTACCTTTGCAATCACATAGGTCTCTTTCTGTCTTTCTCTCACTCACTAGTTAAGTGTTGGCCTGTACACAAAAACATGATCCACCCATTTCCACTTCACTACATGGCTTTTATCCTTCCAGATGATGGCATGCTGGACCCAATAATCTAAACAGATTTTGAACAGGGATCTGTCTGAATCTGATTACAGAGTTCCTATAACTAGGAAGACTTCCTTTATTACCATTGTGGAGTGAAAAATCTCCTTGAGCATGTTCAAATGAATGTTTACAGGCCCTTTTTCACACCTTACATTTTATAAGTTACATATGAGAATCCCAAGGTCACCAGGACTTGATCTGACCATGACAAGGGGGATAGATATAACTCTTCCCTCAGATCACATTGCCACTGCTCCAACAAGAAAACCAAGTCCGGTGTGAGGCCACTGTCTCGAGTCGGGTCCCAAACAATCTGGGACAGGCCTATGGCTGCCATGGTGGCCATGAACTCCCAAGCTACCTCCAAGGCATGCCCCAGGGATAGTAGATTGAAGTCCCCCAGAACCATGAGCCTGGGAAACCCCACCGCCAACCCTGATACAGCCTCCAGCAGCTCAGGCAGAGAGGTTGATATGCAGCAGGAAGTGTCCTAACAGTCAGGAACCATGCTGAGATGAGGAATAGGTCTCTAGTGTTTTATTACTGCTACATTAGACAGAAAATCCTAACAAACTGAAGAAGTGTGGGAAAACCCAGACAGATAACCCCCAAGGATTAAGGCGGTCCGGATCTGTGTCTCTTTGAATGGCTGACCAATTCCTCAGTGCTACGCATGCTCTTGACAGGCTGGATGGGAGCCCCCTGCTCACCATCCTTACTCATGACAAACTTCTTGGAGGGCCTGGTAGAGGTCAAAAACTTGGTAGAGAGCCATACTTTGTCTCCTACTGCAATCTCTGGCCCCTCTTGTCTGTGAGCATCTGAAGCTCTCTTGTAAGCACTCTTTGCCCTGTTCAGCTGCTCCTCTAACAACTCCTGTTTAGCTTGTTGCTCTTTAAGAAAATCAGCCGTGGCTGGAACAGCTCCCTGCTGGGAGGAGGTGGGCAACACCTGAGGGTTAACCCTGTAGAGTGCTTGGAAAGGAAACATCTTGGTAGAGGATTGCACAGAGTTGTTATAAATAAATTCTGCCATGGGGAGCAGGGCTGGCCAATTGTCTTGCTGATAACCGGTGTAACACCTGAGATACTGCTGTAACCATTGGTTAATTTTCTCAGCTTGTCCATTACTAGCCAGATGATGCGATGATGATAGGTGGATCTGGACCCCTAATGACTGGAAAAGGGCCCTCCAGAACCTGGAAGTGAACTGAGGGCCTCTGTCACTCACCAAGTGATTTATCATGCCTCTATACCTAAAAACATGGTCCATAAACAACTGTGCTGTGGCTTGTGCACATGGGAGGCCCTCACAAGGAATAAAATGCACCATTTTAGTGAAAAGGTCCACCACCACTAGTATGGAAGTCAGCCCCTGGACTGGGGGTAAATCAGTGATGAAATCCATGGAGATTGTATCCCAAGGCCTACTGGGGTTGGGTAGGGGTTGCAAGAGTCCTGTGGGCTTCCCTGGGAGAGACTTGGCTCATCTATAGGTATGACAAGAAGCAACATAACCCTTTATGTCTGCAGTCATCTTAGGCCACCAGTAGTCTCTCAGAGCTCTATGGAGAGTTTTGAAAACACCTCCGTGGCCTGCCATTTGATGGTCATGGCAAAGTCTCAGTACTTCTTCCCTCAATGAGGAGGGAATGTATAATCACCCACTATTTATTTATTTATTTATCTAATTTATCCCTGCCCATCTCCTCCCATTGAGGATTCCTGCTTCCACATTAAATGGGGAGGCAGTGTCTTGCGGGCCCCTCTGGATGTCATCCATCCTGGCCCTGGCGTATGGGTCCTGTTGTTGCTGAGCTCTGACTCTTGTAAATAGGTTCTCTGCTTGTCTGCCTGCTGCTAAAATCTCTGTCTGGTTCCCCATCATAGAGTGATCAAAGTTCTGAGGTTGTAATATAGTAGCCTGGACCTCCTGGTGAGTAACGGGGGTTGCCTGAATGGATTGAGACAAGGCATCTGCCACATGGTTCTGTGCCCAGGAACATAAGAAATAACAAACTTGAAATGGGAGAAAAACTGGCTCCATCTGATTTGGCGTGGGGTGAGGGACCTGGTGTTTTGTAGAAGCTGTAAATTCTTGTGATTGGTGCAAACTTTCACAGGAAAGGTTGCACCTTCTAGCCAGTGCCTCCACTCTTGAAATGCTGCTTTAATTGCCAGCAACCCGTTAAAAACATCATAGTTTCTCTCTGCCAGTGAGAGCGTGCGAGAGAAAAATGCACAAGGAAGCAATGTCTTCCCTTCTTTGTCAGTATATTGCAATAAAACAGCAGTGATAGCAAAATCTGAAGCATCTGAATGCATTATGAATTGCTTCGTGGGATCAGGATGCTTTAAAAGCAGCTGGGATGCAAAGAGTTGCTTAAATTCTTGGAAGGCTGCTTGCTCCCTCTCCCCCCAAATAAATTTTGATCCTTTCTTCAAAAGCTGTGTGAGGGATTTGGCCCTGTCACTAAATTTATTTATAAATTTTCTATAAAAAATGGAGAATCCTAGGAATTTTTGTACATCTTTCACATTTTGGGGAGGTTGCCAAGAGAGAATTGCCTGGACCTTAGAAGGATCCATGGATATGCCTTCTGTTGATATTCTATAGCCCAGGAAATGCAATACAGTTAAATTGAAGGCACACTTCTCTAGCTTCACAAACAGCTTGTTCTCTCTCAGTCTTTGTAAGACATTATGTACATGGGTTACATGAGTTGTAGCATCCTCAGAGAATATTAATATGTCATCTAGATAAATGACCAGAAACTTATCTAGTAAATCAGAGAAAATTTGATTCATAAATCAGGAAAATATGGCTCCTGCATTAGTCAAGCCAAAGGGCAAAACAAGGTACTCAAATTTATGAAACCTGGTATCGAAGGCAGTCAGACATTCATGCCCCTCTTTCATCCGGATCAGATTGTATGCATTCCTGAGGTCCAACCTAATAAAAATGTGTGCTTTCTGTAAGCGATCCAGCAGATCAGATATTAGGGGGAGTGGGTAATTTTCCTTGACCGTGACCTTATTGAGGGAGCTGAAATCATGTACTACTCTCATGGGTGCCTCCTGAGTTGCTGGTGCCAACCGGTCAGGCTTCTTTGGTACGAAGAAGGTAGGAGCAGACGCTGGGGAAGTAGATGGTCAGATGAAACCCTTTTGGAGATTAGAATCCAAGTAATCTTTTAAGGTGGCTACTTCCTTGGGGGACATGGGATATTGTTTCCTTGCTGGAATCTTGGCTCCTGGTATCAACTCAATGGTGTAATCACAGTCCCTATGGGGGTGTCATGAGTAAGGATGGAGAGCAGGGGGCTCCCACCCAGACTGTCAAGCGCATGCGTAGCACTGAGGAACTGTTCAGCCATTCAAAGAGACACAGATCGGGACCGCCTTAACCTTTGGGGTTTATATGGCGGGGTTTTCCCACGCTTCCTCAGTTTGTTAGGATTCTTGTTAAGTACTACTAATAAATATTAGAGACCAAGTCATTGTCTCAGTGTATTTCCTGGTAATCAGGACGGGGGGGGGGGGTAGTGCTGTGGCCTCTTGTTTGCTGAAAACGTCTGCAAAATCTGCATACTTGGCTGGCAACTGGACCCCCCCCCCTGCTTCCGTGACTGGGTTGGTTGCTGGAGAGAGAAGAGCGTCTTGAATCTTGTGGTGCTGGCATTCCTTAGCTGGGAAGGGGACTGCTCCCGTAGTCCAGTCCAACAATGGGTTGTGGATCTTCAGCCAAGGTGTGCCCAGGACTATAGGCACATTAAGTGATGCAGTAACATAAAGTTGGATCCACTCAGTGTAGTCTCCCATTGATAGTTGCAAAGGTTCTGTGAAACTTCAAATCGGCCCTGCCTTGAGGGGCTGGCTGTCAATGGTCTCAACTTCTATGGGATGTGGCAATTCCATGGTTGGGATGTTGAAGTCTTGTACAGTCTGTACATCAATAAAATTGGTGGAAGCTCCGGAATCCATGAGGGCCTCTAGCTTGACCTGGTGCTCTGGATTTACATGCATTATGACTGGTAAGTAGTAAAAGGATTGCCTGGAATCCTCAGAATGAGCCCTTCTGAATTGATTGATGGTCTCCCTGCTGAGCTCTGTGGAGGGAGACCGACGGGGTTTCCCTGGTTGGAAGTAGAAGTGGAGGTGGCTCTTTGTTCTGCTGCTTGCCCTGGGCTCTTATGGAATTTGCTTCTCACTGGGCAAGCTCTCACCATATGCCCCGGTGTCATGCACTGCCTACCGCCGAGTAACACACAGACACTGGTTCAGATGAAGCAGGCTCTGGTTTATTCATAGCGTAGTTACAGTAGTAGAAAAAAGCTGAGAGTGACAGGAGCACGCCGGTGCGGGGTTTAAACACCCCGCGCCGGTCAGCGCCCCCTCACTCGAGGTTACATCACCCCCCCTTTGTCCCACATGCTGTCTTGCCGGTAGGTGAGGGGTTGCGAGGCCCCGCTGGTGCTCCGGGATCGCCCATCATCGGTTTCCCTATTCATCCGGTGATTGCTGTCAGCTGGGCGATCTCCGTTGCGCTAGCGCTAACAGCTTGGGTGTGCCTCGCGATCCGCTTAGCCATTGTATCTTCTCCTTTCGTCTTTGTGAGTTGATGGCTGCTTATCTTGAGCCCCTTCCCCTGTTTCCTCGTTATTGTCATGTGTGCCATTGTGCTGATGTCTTCAGCTCAACGGCACTCATGACACCCGGGACTCTGCAGTAGAAATGGAGGGCTCTCTCTCTCCTTGTCTCTCAGCCTCAGAAGTAAGCCTCCTGCCCGCCCCAATCTGCATCGGCTCCTCTGGTCCTGAGTAGAGAGATGCTGCAGAGAGAGCTGGAAATCCTGGAAGTGCTCTGAGGCCCCTGTCTCTCCCCAGCTGCATCTGTCTGAGCTCTTCTAGCCTGCCGTCTATGACCACAGACAGCTGATATAAACCTTCTAAGGTATCTGGTGTTCCCTGGCACACTAATTCATTTTTAATTTCCTCATCCAGCCCCTGTTTGAATTGGTCTTTCAAGGCACTCTCATTCCAGTCCAGATCTCCTGCTAACAGCTTGAAATAAGCAATGTAAATTCCCACCCTCTTGTTGCCTTGCTTGAGCTTCCGAATTTCCCGGCTGGCAGTGACCTCTCTGATTGGGTCATCAAAGTGTGCTAGGAACCCTGCCAGAAAATTCTGGTAGTCGTTGAGAATCGGGTCGTTGTTCTCCACCATGGGAATAGCCCATTTTGCTGCTGGGCCCTTTAGCAGACTTAAAATGAAGGTGACTCTGGTTCGGTCTGTTGGGAACTCTGCCAGTCTGCTGTCAAAAAACATTGTGCACTGTGTGAGAAAGGTTCTCAACTGTCCTGCTTCTCCTCCAAACTTCTCTGGTAGACTGCCCTGGGATCTCAAGACTACTGGCGGAGCTGCTGCTGCTGCTGATGGCACCGGTTGTGGGTTAACCAGAGCTGGTTGTTGTAACTGCTGTAGCATAGCTGCTTGTAATGTGTTGATCTGGAGATCTACTTGTTGTTGGTGTTGTTGCAAGGCTGCTGCCAGTTGTTAGATGGCTTGCCGAATTTCCTGGTTTTCTGAAGACATTTTCTCAAATGTCTCTTCCTTTTTTATTTGTTCCTTCCTCTTTCAATGGGAGTAGGAGTTTGTTAGGATTGATGTCATAACAGTCAGGAACCACGCTGAGATGAGGAATAGGTCTCCAGTGTTTTATTACTGCTACATTAGACAGAAAATCCTAACAAACTGAAGAAGCATGGGAAAACCCAGACAGATAAACCCCAAAAGTCAAGGTGGGCCTGTTCTGTGTCTCTTTGAATGGCTGCTCAACTCCTCACTACTATGCATGTGTTTTCCCCCCTGGATAGGGGCCCCCTCCTGCTCACCATCACTGCTCATGACAGCAGCAACACTCACAACTGCTCTCAGACACCCAACTTGAAAAATAGGGTCTAACTACTGGCCACTTGTGGAGCAGTGCCCCTGAAGGCCAACAGAGAATCTCAGATGACAATTGCCACCCCTCCGCCCCTGCCCTGAGGTCTCAGCTGGTGCCATACTGTAAACCCAGCCAGGCACGTGTCCGAAAGAGGAACTCCTCCTTCCATGCTCGGAAAGGTCTCGGTAATAAATGCCAGGTCTGCCCCTCCTTGGTGATCCAATCACATATGAGTGGGGCCTTGTTATTAACTGACCTGGCGGTCAATTTTTGCTACTTAATTTAGAATAAGTCAAGGCAATAGCATTGTTTTCCTGGGATTAGGCAAATACTCTTCCAGTACAATGACCTACAGTGAAAACAATAATTGTTCAAATCAAAATTCATGTTCAGTAAAAACATAGTCTAAGATTATATACGCTTATATTTAAATGGAGCAAATTGAATATGGAGAAATTTGCTGAGCATAAGAGTGCAAGAAACTGGAAACAAAAGGGAAAATTGTGGGATGATGATGATGATGATGATGATATTCACAGCAATGTGAAATCACAGCTGCCAGTTCTTTAGCTGGTGTTGGCCTTCATTTGCATCAAGTTCTTCCCAAGAACCTAGGAAGTTGTAATGTATCTGCATAGTAGATGTGCAGTTCCAAGCAGTGTGGCCTTTTGTAATGGGCAGATAGAAATTTTGACAATGGACAGATTTTCTAGTGTCATCCAAGGCTTTTTGGTTTGACTCCAGTGTGCTGATAACCACTGGGACCACCACTGCTGGTTTATGCCATAATCTTTCAACTTTGACTTTCAGATCTTGATACTTTGTGTTCTTCTCCCATTCTTCATCTTCTATTCTATTATCCCCTGCTATTGCCACATCAATTATCCACACTTTCTTCTTTTCAACCACAGTTGAATGTGGTGTGTTATGCGCCAAGACTTTATCAGTTTCTATTAGGAAATCCACAATGTACTTTTTCAACTGTATGTTCCCACGAATTTTTCATTACTGGAACATGATAATTTTTACAGAAGTTCCAGTGAATCATTTTGGCAACTGTGTTATGTCATTGTTTATAGTCAGTTTGTTTGATCTTCTTGCATGAGTTGAGTATATAATCTACTGTTTCTTCTGCTTCTTTGCACTATTATTATTATTATTATTATTATTATTATTATTATTATTATTATTAAAACTTTCTGGGAATGGGAAAAAAGCAAACACTAGGATATAATATTCTAAGTTAATCTGTATATACCCCACCTTTATATTTGTGAAAACCTTTAAGGCTGCTTAAAAGAATTTTAAAAATACAAAATATAAAATGTCAAATCAATAATATTAAACTTTAAAAAAATCAGCATCTACTAAATGCTAATCTGTGATGTATTTCTTGACTACTGTTTTGTTGTTGTTGTTGTTGTTTATAATTGATCCTAAAACATATATACCATTTCATTAACATCACTGTCACTTTTAAGGCTAGGTGCTGTACCTGTTATCATTAGTCCGGTCTTTATATTTAACCTCAGTCCCCTTTTTCACTGTCTTCATGACTTTCATCACTACAACTTGCAGATATTTGCATTTTTAGCTGTCAGAATAGTGCAGGTTAATGATGTTTCTTCCTCCATGCTTATTTTCTTCATATGCAACTTCCCTCAATATATATTCAGCATATAGATTGAATAAATAAGAGGAGACTATATAGTCTTGCCTTCTTTACTAATCTGGAGCCAATGAGATGTTCTTGAATTCCCGTTTTTCTAAGCACATTCCACAGCTTGATATAATCAACACAATCAAAGCTTTTCTATAATTAATAAAACACATGTTGACAATGTCTTGGTATTCTTTAGTCTTCTCAGTTATACAGTGGACATCAGCAATAATGTCTCATTACTCAGAGTTTTCTAAAGCCAGCCTGAACATTTGCCATCTTCTCTTTCATGTAAGGCTCTATTCTGCATTGGATGATCTGAAGCATTGTTTTGCTAGCGTGTGAAAATAAGGATATAGTGTGAAACTCTTAATGCTCTATTATGTCTCCTTTATTTAGTATTGGTGTGTGTAGACTGACCTCTTCCAATCTGTTGGCAGTTCCAATTCTCCAGATTTGCTGGCATAGTTTGGTTAGAACCTTTATTGATTCTTCCTCTGCTGCTTGCCATATTTCTGTAGATATTCCATCAATTTATGTAGCCTTGTGCCTTGGTAATGCTTATCTAATTTCATCTATCATTAGAGGTTCTTGTAAGTAGAGAATATTTTGTAAGGTACCTTGGATATTGACATCTCTACTTTACAGGATTTCAGTATACACCTTCCATCTTTGTTTGATTTTCTTTGAAACAGATACTAGCCATCCACTGATGTCCTTTAGCTTATCAAAATATATCATCCCTTTTGTACCACACACACATATGAAAGAGCAGGCAGGTTGCAACTGCCATCTTGCCTGCTTTGTACTCTTCTGCAGATGCATTGGTAAAAGTCACTTATCCAACATCAGGGTAAAATAATCTGTCCTTTTGCATGGACAACTATAATTTTGGGTTTCAAGCGGAAGAATAACATAGCATCAGCTGAGTTCAGTATAAACCAAGATAAATTTGAACTAATGGTAGAGGTATTCTCTCTACCATTAGTTCAGTATAACTAATTATCTATGTCATCATCATCATTATCATCATCAATACTATATTTCTTCATTGTTATTATCTACTATTCAAGCATATGGCAGCACCTGGGCAATCTTGTATGAGCTCTGAAGGTAAGCAGGGTCAGGCCTGGTTAATATGTGGATGAGAAAACTCCAGGGAATCCCAGAGCTGTAGGGATTAAAAACTGAATATATATCTATATATCTCTATCATCTCTATGTCTATGTCTATGTCTATGTCTATGTCTATGTCTATGTCTATGTCTATGTCTATGTCTATGTCTATGTCTACATAGACATAGACATAGACATAGTGTCTAGGAAGACACTTCTACACTGTTGCCAAGAAAACTATATGGATTTGTCCATTAAGTCACCAGGATTCAGACATAACATAAAATGTCATTTTCACAGTGGTTACCAAAAATGACGTTGAACTTTGCATGATTATTCAATGAAAATACCACCTGTCCGCAAACCTGAAATGTCAATGTTAAATTATTTACTTATTTAAGTATTTTATTAGGATTGTTTTGTATGAAAATGTTTGGAAAGGTTTATAAAGCCAAAAGCTTTCATGTATTGCTTATTTTACTTACAAACACACAGACACAGAAATAAGTATGTGTACATAATATGGTCTCTTATTAAAAATGACAATGACATTCACAGTAGTCCTGCCCAATGAATTCAACTCTAGAATGATATCAGCTGCAGAAATGCTTCTTTAGTCCCTTGTACCTTAAAAAGAGTGGTGATTGAAGCATTATGCTGAGCATTTTCCTTTATTCCATTGACACTATTAAATCTATTTCTACAGGAATATTCTTTCCAAGTGATTCAGCTGGTGTCAGCTCTTCATCTCAATTCCATATATCAAGTTCAAAAATGAAACTTATAAAAAGACCCAAAACTTATCTTAGCATATTCTCTGTTCCATACTGACAGCATCATTTTTTTGAAGTCAGAACCTTTCAATTATAGAAACAAGAGAACATAACATGATATAAGAAAGTTGTCACAAATAACAGAATGCCAATCAGGTTAGATGTTTTTCTACTATGGATGATTAAGGATAATTTGTATATCACAACTGTCCATGTAAATAAATATATATCCTAAGAGAGATTTGTAATAGCAGAGAAATATCACTGCTATGAACAAATGAAATGGAATATGATTGTAGTAGAAAATTCTAACTCCGCAAATCAGATTATTTGATATACTCACAATATATCAAGACTTGACAAGAGTAACAGCTCTGCACCTAGTTGACTGATATGATAAGTCCCAAGGCTACATACCCAAGCATTATCCCATTTAGTGCAATGCCAGTTACCAAACTAATGATGCCTACAAAGGTTGGCCCCTGGCTCACCTCAGTGGGAAAGCAATGAAGTTTTCCTGTTCTTGTTTGGGCAATGATATCCTTTAAGACATATGGTTTGATTCTGACCTTTGAACATAGGCACACAGAAAATTTTATGCCTTGACTATATAGGGGGGGTTCTGCTTACGAATAACCTCCCTAAGGGGGCACATCTGTTGCCCTTGTTATCTTCAGGATGGGGTACCTACCCTCTGAGAGATCAAGGGAGCAGGGACTCATTAGATGGGCTTCTCAATAAAAGACCCATTACTATGTCCCCTAGGGTCAGAATGGCCCCCTCCCTTCCAGGAATGGGTAGAAACAGTTATTTTTGATAGGGTCTTGGAACAGAAGCTCATCAGTGGCTGACAGTCATGTAGGAGGATGCATTTTGTACATGGTTTTATGATATGAATTGTAGTTTTTTTAATGTTGTAAGCTATCTACTGTCCAGTGAGTTGATGGCATATTGGATTTAGTAAGGATTCTTGAAGGGGCCTTTCTTTTCTCTAGTTTCTCTTTTTGTCATGAAAAGAGAACAATTTCACAATAAAAGGAATTATCACATGATAATCAAACAACTAGAACCATCATTCTTTTCTCAGAACTCCATTGAATTCCATTTCAGAATCTTAAACAGAGCTTCTTTACACACTCAGGTAAAAAAATGTAATAAAGGGTGGGGGGAAAGGGAAAAAAAATGGAAAGATGTCATAAAGGTGGCAATAGGAATTCAACAAGTCCATTTATTCAACATTCTCCCCTTCCTACCAAAATCTGATGCCTCATCTAAAAATGGTATTACATCTTCAAAGGGGAGATTATAAACAGCAGTATGAATGAAAAAAAAAAAGACTCAAAAAGTTGATAATTAAGTGACAATTAATCACTGATTTGTCTGCTGCACTAAGCAAAAATATATATAAAATAGGTTGAATGTAAAACAGAATGCTTTTGAATCAGTGCAGTAATTCCATTTAAAAATCTCAAGAACATGTTGCCTGTCCACACTGGGTATGCTAACACAGCTATAGTCAAGGAGGTGAAAAATAAAGAAATAAAGAAAAATATGAATCAGATGTAAAATAATAATAATAATAATAGTAATAATAATAATAATAATAATAATAATAATAATAATAATACACAAAACAGTGGAATTAAACAATTTCTCGAAAATACCATGGAAATTCAACAAGTTAAATTCTTATAGCTGTTCCAGAATGGGAAAAATCATGTAGAAGCAAAGTTAATTATTTATTTCTTAAATTTATTTATAAATCAAATTTATAAAGCTGTTTGGCTCACAGGGATCCTGGCAGGGGAGGTGGGCGTACATGTTAAAACATAGGCCAATACCATAAAACAGATCAAAGAAGACTATAATCAGGGAACAAACATACCCCAATAAAATAATTCAATCATATTCAAATCATATTCTGCCTAAGCCAGGGCCTGGTCCTGGCCCTCGGAAAAACTTTATTTGAAGGACAGTAGAGCCAGGGCTACTTGGACCTCTTCAGGGATATTATTCTATTAAAGATGGGGATAAAAGTAAAGGTAAAAGTTCCCATTTAGTCATGTCTGACACTAGGGGGCAGTGCTGATCTCCGTTTCATGGCCGAAAAGCCAGCATTGTCTGAAGACACTTCCATGGTCATGTGGCCAGCATGACAGTCATGAAATGCTGCTACCTTCCTGCTGAAGCAGTACCTATTTATCTACTCACATTTGCATGCTTTTGAATTGCTAGGTTGGCAAGAGCTGGGGTGAGTGCAGGAGCTCACTCTGTCATGCAGCACTCGGGTCTTGAACTGCCGAACTTGCAGCCTTCCAGTCAACAAGCCTGGCATCTTAACTGCTGAGCCACCATGCTTCCTAAAAGATGGGGATACTATTCTATTAAAGAAATACTTTATTATTTATTTACTATTCTACTAAAGGGATATTTTACTATTCTACTAAAGGGATACTGTTCTACTAAAGATACTATTCTACTAAAGTAAAGATGGGGTTGAGAGTAAGCCTAGTCTGTTGAATCTTACTGGGTAGGCAGAAACAATGGGAGAAAGGTGGTCCCTTGGGAAACCAGGCCCTATGCCATGAAGAGTAGCAACCAGCAACTTGAATTACACCTGGAGGTTTACCAGTAACAGTGCAAATTATGCAGCACAGGTGTTACACAGACATACTGAGTCATGTCCATAACTGCCCACTCTACCGTATTGATGATGCCCACAGGCAAGAATGGCTAACAGGAATCTGCCTGTGCAATAATACATCTATCTGTCCTTGTCCTGTTTCAGGCTGAGACCGTGTGTGCCACCTTGTTCTCTGAGCCCAGCCCCTTGGGAGACTCCAGCTACAGCTACCAAGTGATCTTCAAGGGCAGCCACATGAAATAGTCCATATGCAATGTGATTAAGGCATCAGTGTTTGTGAAAAGGGCCTGCTGGTCCAGGAAAAAATGCAATTGATGCACCAGATGAATCTGGGTGAAGATCTTTATGGATGGAATTGCCACCTGCTCTTTAAACAGGAGCTGCAAGTTCAGAAGAATCCTCAAATTGTGCACCCATTCTCTCCAGGGAACTACAGCTCTGTTCAGAACTAAACAATAAAATTAAAAAGCTACAATGATCATTTACAGAGCCTCATGAGGCGCAGAGTGGTAGGCGGCAGCATTGCATATGGAAACTCTCCCCATGACCCAAGTTCGATCCCAGCAGAAGCTGGATTCTCGGGTAGCCGGCTCAGGTCGACTCAACCCTCCATCCTTCTGAGGGCAGTAAAATGAGTACCCAGCTTGCTGGGGAAGGTGACCACTGGGAAAGGAAATGGCAAACCACCCCACTATAGTCTGCCAAGAAGATGTTGCGAAAGCTGCATCCCTCCAAAGGGTCAGACATGACTTGGTGCTTGCAAAGGGGAGCTTTCAATTTTCACAGATCATTTACAAATGGACTGCTTTATATTTTTGAAAACTATTCATCTGCAAAATGGAGAGAAGCAAAGCCTCTGTACCAGTGTAACTTCACCAGGCTAAAAATGTTGTTCAATATGGAAATTATCTACTGGTTGAAATTATAGTCTCTGGGAACAAAACTTGTTTTCAGCACCTAGGCCAATAGCAAGGATGTGTTTTTAAATTATCTAGCAGATGGTTCAGACATAAGGACAGCTTGCTAGAAGCAGGACAAGTCTAATTAGCCCATCTTGACTTCCCTTTTCCTCTTCAACATTAATTCCCTGATCAGTTCTCCTCTGTAAGAGATCAGTCTCTTTGTGGTTAGGAAATATCTACCACCCTTGCAATGATCTTTTCTAGAAAGGTTCAGAGCAAAACCATGATAAAATAAACAAGTCACTTCAAGTAAGTCAGAAGTAAAGTTTTTCTTTAAATGCTTACTTGGCTCTGATATTTTTGACATGCAGAAATGCTATACATACAGTATTCACATAATTCCTTTCCTATACAATAGGAAACATATCTTACACTGCAATCCTGGGCAGGCATCTCAGGTGCTGTCAGATTAATTAATGCATTCATCACTGGATTAATACCTGCCTTTCCAAGAGATTTAAAAGATTTAAAAGATGTCTTTTTTAAGAAAAGCAGAATATAAACAAAGCAATATCAATACATTAACATCTAAATAAAAATATATTAACAATTTGGGGTTTGATAGAAAAGAGGGTTGCTTGTTTGTTTTTAGCCAACTTCCTAAATACTGGGAGAGCAGGAACCAACAACATTGTTTATGAGTGCATTCTACAGCCTGGGACCCATCCAAGAGAAGGGCCAACTCACACTTAGTCCTGCTGATCTAAGTTGTCATGCACTGCCTACCGCAGAGTAAAACACTGACGCTGATTCGTAGGAGAGCAGGTTCAGGTTTATTTCTTACGTAGTAACAGTTGCGAAAAAAGCTGAGAGTGAGGAGAGCGCGCCGGTGCAGGGTTTAAATACCCCGTGCCGGTCAGCGCCCCCTCACCCTGGGTTACGTCATCCCCCCTTTGTCCTGCATGCTGTCTTGCCGGTAGGTGAAGGGTTGCGAGGCCCCAGCGGGTGCCCCGGGATCGCCCATCATCAGTTTCCTCATTCAGCCGGTGATTACTGTCAGCTGGGCGATCTCCGTTGCGCTTGTGCTAACAGCTTGGGTGTGCCTCACGATCCGCCTATCCTTTGTCTTTTCTTCTCTCTCTTTTGTGTTTTGATGGCTGCATGCTCCAGCTAGGGTCTGTGGTTTTTGTTGTGCGTGCTATGCTTATCTTGAGCCCCTTCCTCTGTTTCCTCGTTATTGTCATGTGTGCCGTTGTGCTGATGTCTTCAGCTCAACGGCACTCATGACATACTGCCCCCTGTCCGAATAGTGCCCCCCCCCCCGGGCCTTCTGGTTTTTTATCAGGCGAGCTGTCAAAATTTTTTGTTTGTTTGTTTGTTTGTTTGTTTTTTAAATTTACCGCCGGAGTGATTTCGCCCCTCCCTTTGTTCCGCCTTCTACCTCGTGTCCATCTAGGGTGTGTTCCCAGTGCCCATGCCCCGGCCACACCCTGCTTGTTCGGCTCAGTTCGGCGAGGAAAGAGGCGTGGCTGGTCGTGTGCTGTTCAGCTCCAGGTAGGGCCCTTATCTTTTGTTTCAAGTGCGTCGTCATTGTTGTGTGTGCATCCTGTGCGTTGCCCCCAGGCATGCACAGGTGACCATTGTCACTCCCTCGTGGGCCCGGGGCGGGGGGAGGGTGAGTCCCGGGGGGGGGAGGTCTACCCAAGTCGCGGGCTTGGGGGACCCTTTCCCCTGGGGGTGCGGCTGGTGGGGGGGGGGCCCGCGGGGAAAAAAGTGTTCAGGGGCCGGTTCGGCTTGTCGCCCCTTTGGCTTGTCGGGGTACGTCCGGTGGAATTCCCAGGTCAGGTCTGGCGCCTGGACGTGTTGCGCCGCCACCCATTCTGGGTGGGGGAAGTGTTTCCACCTTACTAAGTATTGTAATGTTCCCCGTTGACGGCGAGAGTCGAGTATGTCTCTTACTTCAAAATGTTGTTGGCCGTCGATCATCACTGGGGAGGGCAGTGGCGTGCTCGGGTGCCATCGAGAGGTGGTTGCAGGTTTCAGGAGGCTGGTGTGGAATACCGGGTGGAGTCTCCGTAGATTGTGCGGCAGGTCCAGGCGTATTGCCACCGGGTTCACTATCTGTGTGACTCGAAGCGGCCCGATATACTTAGGCCCCAGTTTTTTCGAGGGTTGAGGTGACCTCAGGAATTTGGTGGATAGGTAGACCATATCCCCTGCCTGGAACGTCGGTTACTGGCGCCGGTGCTTGTCGGCCTGCTCTTTGTAGGCCGCCTGTGCTTCCTTCAGCGCTGCCGTGATTATTGGCCACGATTCCGCAATCTTCCATCCCCAGTCACTACCATCCACTTGGGGTCCCGGGGGTTGTGGTAGCTCCGGTATGGGGACAAAGTCGCGCCCCGAGACTACTTCGAACGGGGTTTTCCCCGTGCTCGTGTGGACAGCGTTATTATATGCGACTTCCGCAAATGGGAGCAGTTCGACCCAGTCGTCTTGGTGGTAGTTTGTGTATGAGCGTATGAATTGTTCTAGGGTGGCATTGAGGACCTCTGTGGCTCCGTCCGTCTGGGGGTGCCAGGCAGTGGATAGGGCCTGTTGGGTCCCCGTCAGCTTTAGAAAGGCCCGCCAGAATTTAGAAGTGAATTGTGTGCCCCTGTTGGTCACCACACGTGCGGGACATCCGTGTAACCTGTACACGTGTATCAGGAAGAGTTTTGCTAGTTGTTGGGCGGACAGGACCGATGAGCAGGGGATGAAGTGGGCTTGTTTCGAAAAGTAGTCTTTCACCACCCAAATGGCCGTTTTCTTCTGGCTGGGTGGGAGATCTACTATGAAATCCATGGAGATTTCCTCCCATGGGCGGGAGGGCTCCGCCACCTTTTGTAAAAGTCCCGGGGGCTTACCTGGTGCCTGTTTGGCCCTGGCGCATGTCGGGCAGGACGCTACATAGGCTTTCACGTCCCGTCTCAGCGCGGGCCACCAAAATTGGCGTCGTGTGAGATGCAGGGTCTTCAGGAACCCGAAGTGTCCCGCTTGCTTGGCGTCGTGGGATCTGCGCAGGATCGCCTGGCATTGCGAGTCTGGGACATATATTCTGCCTTCCCCCCATGCCAGGTCCTGTGCCATCGTCACCTTGTCGGGGTTTGCTAGGAGCCAAGGGTCGGTTTTGAGGGCGGCAGTGAGGTCTGCGCGTATCCCCCCTGGCAGTTGTGGTTGGCGCCGTCTGGTTACTGGTTGCCCCACCCTCGGTTGTGCTGTGGGGTTGGGCTGCTTCCGAGCGCCGCTCCGGGTGGTCACCGCCATCCCCAGCTGGGAAGCGGATAGGACCGTCCCGATCATGTCTGGGGCGGGCTCCTCGTCTTGGGGCAGTCAGGAGAGGGCGTCAGCTAGGAAGTTCTTTTTGCCTGGCATAAACTTCAGCTGAAAGTTGAAGCGGCTGAAGAATTGGGCCCATCTGACCTGTTTTGGGCTGAGGCGTCTGGGCGTTCGGAGGGCCTCGAGGTTCCGGTGGTCAGTCCAGACCTCGAATGGTTGGGTGGCGCCTTCCAGTAGGTGCCCCCATGTTTCCAACACCGATTTCAACGCGAAGGCTTCCTTCTCCCAGACGTGCCAGCGCCTTTCTGTCTCAAAGAATTTCTTCGACAGGTAGGCGCATGGTTTTAGGACTCCTGTGGGGTCTTTTTGGAGTAGGATGGCCCCCAGGGAGAAGTCTGAGGCGTCGGCTTGGACCACGAACGGCCGTTCTGGGTCCGGGTGCGTGAGGATTGGCTCCGTGGTGAACAGCGCTTTCAGCCTGTTGAATGCAGTTTGGCACGCGGGAGTCCAATTCAGTACTGTGCCCGGGTTCTTGGCGTGTCGTGTGTCCCCCACCCCTTTAGTCTTGAGGAGGTCTGTTAGGGGGAGGGCTATCTCCGCGAACCCCCGGGCGAATGACCTGTAAAAATTCGCGAAGTCGAGGAAGCTCTGGAGTTGGCGCCTGTTACGGGGGCGTTCCCAGTTCACCACCGCCTCGACTTTTGCGGGGTCCATCTCTATGCCTTCCCCGGAGATTCGGTACCCCAGGTAGTCTAGGCGTGCTTTATGGAATTCGCACTTTGAGGGTTTGGCATAGAGTTTCGCCCGTTTTAGCTTGTCGAGGACTTGTCTGACTAGGGTCACGTGTTCCTCGTGCGTTTTGGAGTAGATAAGGACGTCGTCTATGTAGACCAGGACCCCTTTGAACAGGTGCTCATGCAGAACCTCATTGATGAGCTGCATGAATACCCCCGGGGCCCCTGCTAGTCCGAATGGCAGCACTTTGTACTGAAAGGCGCCTAGGGGGCAGTTGAACGCCATTTTCCATTCGTCCCCCTCCCTGATTCGGATTCGGTAGTATGCCTCGCGCAGGTCCAGCTTGGAGAATACTCTGCCCATGGACAGGTGGGCGAGCATGTCTTTTACGAGGGGTAAGGGGTATTTATTGGATAGGGAAGCTGCATTGAGGCCCCGGTAGTCGGTGCAGAGCCGTAGGGTGCCATCCTTTTTCTCTCGAAATAGGACAGGTGCTCCGACCGGTGAGCATGCCGGCTCTATGAATCCCCTCTCCAGGTTTTTGTCGATGAACTCCCGGAGGGTTGCCATCTCCTTCGGGGTCATCGAGTAAATCTTCGGCCTAGGTAAGGGGACATCGGGCAGCAGGTCAATCCTGCAGTCCGTCTTGCGGTGGGGGGGTAGTTGATCAGCTTCCGCCTCTCCGAAGACCTCTGAGAAGTCAGCATATTGCTCCGGTAGGTCTTCTGGTGTGGTTGTGTTGTCCTGGGTTGCCGCCTCTGCTCGTCCCACCGTGGGGTTGGTCCTGCCCGCTGGAACTGGCGCCCGGTACTCGCCGTCATCGAATCGGAAGGTGCGGGTCGCCCAGTCGATGCGCGGGTTGTTTGTTGCGAGCCATGGTATCCCCAAGACTACGATGGGCCGTCCTATGTGGGTTACCACGAACGATGTTCGTTCGGTGTGGGTACCCATTTGTAGGGTAACCGGCTCGGTCTGCATCGTGGCTGGTGTCCCTCCTGCTGTTGAGCCGTCCAGCTGGTGAAATGCCAGCAGCGTGGGGAGGGGGAGGCAGCGTAGGGCGAGTTTTGTGACTATGTTGGGGTGGATCAGGTTTTTCGAGCACCCCGAGTCCACTAGTGCCGCGGCCGTGGTGGCTCCGTTGCCCCCAGAGAGCTTGATTGCCGCCATTATTACGGCGTTTTCGCCGCTCTGTCGAAGTGGTCCGCGCCTCTGTCCCACCACCTGCCTCGCGGCGCGTTTTAGGGCAGGCGGGGAGCATTTCCCACCGGCTGGTCTGGGTCTACGGCGTCCTCTCCCCCCCAGTAATCATCCCAGCCTTCGTCCGGTGTCGCTGTGGCACCGGTCATTCGGCAGTGGGGGGGTGGCGGCGGGTTAGTTGGTTTGGGGTTAGGTTTCGGTGCAGGTTTAGGAGCGCTCGCTGGGGTTCGGTTGGACAAGCAATCTGCCATTTTGTGCCCCATTTTCCCACACCTCCCGCAGGGCCCGCGAGTGAATTTCTTCCTTGGATATGTGGGACCGGCCGTCCCCACGTGTGGCGCGGATACCTTTGGGTAGGTGTTGGTTTTGTCTTCCGTCGTTGCCATTAGGAAGGTGCGGTGCGCGTGTTCTGCTTTCCCCGCGAGGTGGATCCAGCCGTGCAGAGTCTCCGGATCATCCTGGTAGAGAGCCCATTGAAGTACTTCGCGGTTGAGCCCCCTTTTAAACATTTCTAGCAGGGTAGTCTCAGACCAGTCGTTGATCTTCCCTGCTAGAGCTTTAAATTCAAGGGCGTAGTCCGGGACAGTGCGTGCGCCCTGTTTGAGGCTTTGGAGTGCGCTTTTAGCCCTCTCTTTGGCTAGTGGGTCCTCAAAGTAGCGCCTCATCTCGGTAATGAAAGCATGGAAGTCAGAGAGGGCGGGGGAGTTGGACTCGTACATTTGGACGTACCAGTCCGCCGCCCGGTCTTGTAGTTTGATCGCCACGGCTGCGATCTTGTCCGCTTCGGAGTTAAAGGAGTGTCCGTGCCTCCCCATGAACTCCCTGGCGTTCGTAATGAAGAACAACAGTTTCGCGGGGTTCCCATCGAAGAAAATGGGGAAGTCCTTTGGGGCCCGGGCATTCTGTGAGTCCCCTCCTCTCGCTTCCCGACTCCTGGCTTCGTCCGCTTGGGCCGCTTGTTGATTCGCATTCGGCCCCTGGGGGAGCGACAACCCGCTCGGGGTGTGGGCCTGCGCGGGAACGTCATTGGGCGGCGCCGGGGACATCAGCGATTGCAGCATGGTCCTGAGGTCCTGTAGCTGGGCCTCCATGGCCGTGAGTCTGGCTTGAGTTTCCCCTTCCGAAATCCGCGCCGCAGCTGGGGTTGGGTCTGTCGAGGTGTCCGCCGGGTTGAGCCGCTGGTGGGGTTCAGGCAGTCCCGTCCGCTGGTCCGCTTCCTCCGTTTGGGGGTGCGTCGGCTGGGTTGCCTCTCCATCCTCCACCGTGCTTGCTGCAGTTGGGCTGCCGCTCCACGCCCGTGGCTGGGGTGCGATGTGGGGCGGGGGGGTCTCCGCTGGTCTCGGGAGGTATGTTGCTCCCTCCCGTGGCCGGGTCGCCTCTGCCGCCATCTCCCTCTGGGGTTGGAGCTGAGGCTCGGGGTGGGCCGGGCGGGTGTCCGTGGCTCCTGGGGTCCGCGGTGCCTCTGGCCTCGATCGGTCCTCTTCCGCTTCTTGCCGTGCGGTTCGCCTGCTTTGGCCGCGACGCGTCGGCCTCATTGCTCGTGGTCTTCTCGCCGTCTATTCCTCCCGCGGCTCGTTGTCCAGTGGGGCTCGGCGAGGCTGAGTTTGTGACTCTCAGCTTTATGTCATGCACTGCCTACCGCAGAGTAAAACACTGACGCTGATTCGTAGGAGAGCAGGTTCAGGTTTATTTCTTATGTAGTAACAGTTGCGAAAAAAGCTGAGAGTGAGGAGAGCGCGCCGGTGCGGGGTTTAAATACCCCGCGCCGGTCAGCGCCCCCTCACCCTGGGTTACGTCATCCCCCCTTTGTCCTGCATGCTGTCTTGCCGGTAGGTGAAGGGTTGCGAGGCCCCAGCGGGTGCCCCGGGATCGCCCATCATCAGTTTCCTCATTCAGCCGGTGATTACTGTCAGCTGGGCGATCTCCGTTGCACTTGTGCTAACAGCTTGGGTGTGCCTCACGATCCGCCTATCCTTTGTCTTTTCTTCTCTCTCTTTTGTGTTTTGATGGCTGCATGCTCCAGCTAGGGTCTGTGGTTTTTGTTGTGCGTGCTATGCTTATCTTGAGCCCCTTCCTCTGTTTCCTCGTTATTGTCATGTGTGCCGTTGTGCTGATGTCTTCAGCTCAACGGCACTCATGACATAAGTAGCTGTGTAGGTTCAAAGTAGACAGGTTCACATTGGTGTTATATTCTGAACATTCAGTTGCATAGAAAGGAGTGGTTACAAGCTAAGTATTTTATTTTTTTAATCCTCTGACAGTGGAAATCCAACATCAGAAATCTCTTTTTCCAAGCATATTAAACCATTCCCCACTCCCATCACACTTATTAGAAAGCATGTTGGGAAAGTCCAAAAGGCAGTGTGCCAGGGAACGCTGATCTGTTGGATGCAAAATCTTCCCAGCATTTTTGTTACCAGCTGGTAATCTAGGCCTATTCCAGAGCTGGCTTAGATTGATTCCTTTCCATATTATGTATGTGCCGGCAGTGTTTAAAGAAGCAGCCAGGATGATGTTATTTATTTTACAATACAACACATGTGATTACCTCAAGATGTAGTTTTTACTATGCATCTATATCTAATATATATTCATTGTTTTTTCTATGCAGATTTCTATTTATCCAGATATCCATCCATCCATCCATCCATCCATCCATCATCTATCATCTATCATCTATCATCATCATCATCATCATCATCATCATCATCATCATCATCATCATCATCTATCTCATAAGGTGAGATAGATGATAGATATTAAGATAATGGATAGATAGATAGATAGATAGATAGATAGATAGATATTCCCTTCTCACCCCTATGGTGGGTATGTGTCTTCCTCAACCTTGGGTCCTCTACCAGAGGCCTGGGACTGTGAGGGTTCTGCGCAGTATCTTAGCTGTTCCTAGCATTGCACCTTTCTGGACAGAGAGCTCTGATGTTCTTCCTGGGATCTGTTGGAGACTCTCTCCCAATTTAGGAGTCACAGCCCTGAGTGCTCCTACCACACACACAAACACACACACACACACACTATCACCTATCATCTTTTGGCTTGATAGCTCAAGGTGGCAATCACTGGGGTTTCTCTGTGAGGCACATTGAACTGAAAAAGCATGTTCAGTAAGCTCTGGGGTCAAGTGAAACTTGAATTGACTCTCCCTGCTCCAAGGGCAACTTCTTAACCATTACAATGCATGATTATATATGGCAAATATATCTTATCTTTCTCTCAAAACCACTTAGCGGTATGCTTCTGAAAATGCCATTTAGCCAAACGTGCACTGATTTTTATACAACTGTTTCTAATGTATGTTTTCTCCTTTTCCTTTTCCTTCTTTTTACATATTTTTCTGTCTAATAATGAGAGTCAGTGTAGGTTCAGTTCACTGCTACTGTGTATGCTGTAGAAAAACTCCACTTTTGTAAAACCAGAAAATTTGATATCATAGAAATCTGTAATGGTATACCTTGATGGTTGACCAATGTTACAATTTTGCAGGATCAAATACAAGAATGAAGCTGCTATATTTGAAGTTGCCATGCTTTAGGATAGACAGGATGCAAGAAACTGACTACAGACAGTAGGGTATCAGTTGTCTAGGTATAAATGAATCTGGAGAGGTCAAGGTAACAATATAACCTAGATAGAATCCGCAACATTTCAAGAAATATTGGAGACACCCCCCCTAATCTTGTCCACATTCTACCAGTGTTAACAAGTTTTGTTTTGTTTTGTTTTTTTCTAATAATTTCACAACAGCACAGCTCTCCCTGACAATTACACTTAGCTAAACCAATTGGATCCATTTCACTTATATTTATAAAAAAAGCAATCACAGACCAAGTACAAACCAATGTCAGAATTCAAATTGTCAGTAAAATGTCTTGTTTCCTATTATTCCCTGTTCATCATCTTTTGTAAGCTGGAACCCAACAATTGTATCAATAAACTTAGTTGTTTTCCTTCTCAGTGTTGTGCTCCATTTTCCACAGCATTAACACATACACACCCACTCCAAATAAAACATGGATGTACATTGGAATCTATTTTTAACTACACCCAGGAATGTGCAGTAGGGATATATATGAAACATTAAAAACATTTTGATCAGATATTAACAGATATTTAAAATCAGAGTAAGAATTCCCATCTGTGGATTTAATTAGAAGGAACTGACAGGTGCTTATTCATATGAACTGATGTGGTTTTTGCACAGGTGCATTAATATCACTGATAGAAATAAAACATCTAATTATGGTTTGGTCTATCCTGAGGTGAGAAAATACTATCTTGAGAAAAGCACAATTAAGGTATATTTGTCAGCATTCTGGAAGGGATGTGGCAGGGTTCTATTAAGATATGCCGAGACCCCAAGCTCTGTCAAAATTCTGAGAGCAAATACACTAAAAATTAAACAAGAAAAAAGTGCATTACATTATAACAGAAAGATAATAAAAAAATGAGAAACAGTTGTATTTGCTTATACACCTAGACAAAGGCAAAGAAAAACAACTAAATAAAACAGAATGTGCAAAAAGCTTTATCAAGTACCTTATGATTTCTTAATTAGCTTATATGTGACCAAAGACTTTGATTTTATAGAAACAGAGAGCAGAAGTTACTGAATCAAAGTAACAGTGTAGCTTGTACTGAAAAATTAAAACCAGTATTCTGAACAAAACATACATATTGCAGTAACTATAAAGGCATTGCTACATTTTTCAGATGAAAATACCTTATGATTTCTTAGCAGTTATGAAAACTTAAGACTTTTAACAGAAATGAGCAAAAGAAAATTACACAGATCACATTTACTAAATGGAAGTAGCATTATGATTTACATTACATTTCTTATTGTACATTACATACATATTCTTTGGTAACTTTAAAAGTAGTAACACGGGTGGCATCATCAAATTTTAAGATGCAGAATTTATAATTTACTATGCCCATAATGTTTACCACAGCTTTTTTTGTAGCACATTTCATCTATAGAGAACTTAATATCTCATGGGTTCATACATAAAAACAAGATGTAATAGCTGGTGGTTGCAGTTGAGAATAGTCACAGAATAAATTATATTCATTGTTAAAGGAATATTCAGATTTGGGGGAGGGGACTTATGCAAGATATTAAGTGATTTGGGGATGAGTTGGGAAAGAAGTAGGTGCAAATATGTCAGCACCCACTGAAGCACTCTTGAACTGTTTGGTTAGTTGGTTGGTTGGTTGGTTGATTTCTAGACCATCAAACTCCAAAAGTACACTGAGTGATTTCACAAGATTAAAAAGCAAGAAGACAATATTTTTTTTAAAAAAATGTCACCCTGAGGAAACAGATACAGGCACATTCCCTTGTACCACCCCCAACCTAAAGGAACCCACTAAACCTCCTAATCCAAGGTCTGGGAATGTTTTTAGGGCTCACTTGAAGGAGGGTACTAGAGTGGGGGGCTTTCTAGGATGATGCCATTTCAGAGGGCAGGTGCTGCAATAGAGGAGGCCCCTTCCTGGGTCCCACCACAAAACAGTGCTTGGCTGGCAGGACTCAAAGCAGGGCCACTGTTTTGGATCTTACTAGATGGGCAGAAACAACGGGAGGAAGGTGGTCCTTCAGATATCCAGGCCCTAGTCCATGTAAGACCCTGCAGGTAATAACCAGCATCTTGAATTGCACTTGGAAGCTTACTTGCAACCAGCGCAGCTCACAAAGCAGAAGTGTTACATAGGGGTAGCAAAGCCAGTCCATCACTGCTTATGCCCTCCGTGGACCACCTACACTTCCAAACCCGCTTCTTGATACTTAGCTATACTGACTTCTTGTTTCTTGAAAATCTGGATGCTATTCTTAAACCATCACCAAACCGTTCACCCAGCCATTATTGTTATTTATTTATTTTCCTAAACAAAACCCATATAACTAGAATGCATGCTACCCTATTTTCAACTCAGGCAGTTAGGGTCTGCAGGAAAATAGAAGGAATTTACCTCTTCTTCTTTTCAGGCAGCCTCTGAGTGTTGCCAGAGGAATGCTCTCTAATAATCTCCTGTTGCTGCTATGCAACCAATCCAATTATGCAAGAAACTGCTATTTTTCCATGTGGTCTCTCCAATCTATTCTTTCTTAAAATATAAACTTTTATTATATACAAGAACCTACATGTCTGCACAAAAATTAAAAAAAAAAATGTCCAGGAGAGGGTTGGGACCATTCAAGTTGTCTCAAAATTGCCCTAGGTAAAAGAAGATGGAAAAGTTTTCTCATTATTCTTTTTGTGTTGGTATTGCATTTATTCATTTATAACATGCTAACTTAACGAAAATCACACAGCAGTCCTTTACTGCAAGTGACTGTTAGGCTATTGTAAACAGTCTTGGTTAATCACTACCTATGTTGATCCCAAGTCATGAAGGACTTCAGAATCAAAACCAAAACTTTGAATTGAGTCCAGGAACAAACTGGACTCTGTAGCTGCACAATTATAATATGGATTATTTGCAGATTCCAAATCATAGTTAAATATAGCTTCACATACTAATCTGGAGGATACCAGGTCATGGATCACTTAAGCCAAGCTGTTTCTACCCAAATACAATTGGGTTAAATTGCTGCAAGATATTAAATACCATGAAAATTACATTTTCTTAAAGACAAACGACTCCTAAAGACAAAATAAATCAGGTAGCATCACTAAAGAATGTATTTGTTCCTTCAAACTTGGTAAAGCTCTGCCAAGTTGCAGCACCTGGGTAGAAAATCATTCACTAATAGGATACCTACAACATCTGGACTAAAATTTATTTTATTGGCAATTATCCAGATTTATTGCTGAGCTCATCCATCCCTTTAACACTATCTCCACTGTACCTGTCTGTCTTGGATAAAAAAGAAAAATACAATGTGACATCATCTATATAAGATTTCACAAGATCTTCAGGATTTTCATTTTCAAAGTGTGGAAAACAAAATCTGTCCATAGAGTCTTTAGAAATCAAGCCCAACTTCTTACTACTTAACCAACTAGATTTGTCCAAAGGCTTTTCAAGTCCAACACTGGTCAAAATTGATCTCAGCAAAAATTGTTCAGATATACTGGGCCCAAGTCAAGGAAAGGGAAAACTGCCATAGGCTGCCCAGAAATACCAGCCTGACAACTGTGTGATATGAGACACTAGGCTAGAAGGAACTCTGCACTTATCCAGCAGGAATCTCATGGATGTTAATACTAATGATATAAATACACCATATAGCAGTATTATGTAGCATATAACAATAAACCTAGCATATCAAAGGTAAAAGAAGAGTAAAGAAGCATAAATAAAATGTGAGAGAAAGAAGTCAGAATATAATTCTACTACTAGTAAAACCATTGTTATTTAATAACTTCTGCAAGAACATTCTTTTGCTTGTCAATAAGACCATTTGGAAACCTAGAAACTGAATTAATATAAAGCAATCTAAACACTTGTGAAGTGAAAAACAATTCATTCACTCTAAAGAATTTTGCTGAATGTTACTGTACATATTATTTTGAAATAAAGGCAGCTAGTACAATATATTAATTTGAAGTTCTAGGGTTTTAATCACAGCATCAGGAATCTGAAACTAACTAGCAGAAGGGTGTTCCTATTAGTGTCAGTAACAGTAATTGTTATTTTAATTGGCTGAAATGAACTACAGAGCCCCTAGGCAAGTGATAAAATGATACCAGCGTGACATTGTTTTCCCCTTTAGGAAGGATGACTTTGTGGAAAAGCTTGCCCTTTGATTTAAATATCCATCTAGCCTTGTCAGCTGGTCTCATCAAAGTGAAAAAGGAAAGCCAGACACAGATTTATGTACTCAGAGCAAAACACAAAAGTCCTGAAAATTATAAACAGTGAAGAACAGATTCAGATGAGTGTATTGATTATTTTAATCAATACACTCATCTGAATCTTCTGCAGCAGGGAGGACTAAGCATACATGTATGTTCTACAATGGTATATGGTTCAACATTCTCAGTGCTTACTAGGGTAAAGGTAACATTTAATCTAATAAGGCAGAGATGGGCAATATGTGATTCTCTGCATATTGGTGGATAACAATTACCCATCCTGATATGAAGTCAGGTACCATATGTGGAAATTTATGTAAAGGCTTCCTCATGAGAGGAAGGATGGGCACACCAAAAATACAGGAAAGTCTCCCTGTCCCTTATCAGACCACAAAAGAAAGCATTATGCAAAAGAAGGTGGTAGGCTTCTACACCTAGTAGTTCTTCAAACTATATTCCTAGATATTTTCCAGTGTAAGCATTCCTTGCATAGAATAGTTGTTTCAAGAGAATGACTGGGATTTTTTTTTTTTTAGCTCATGTGTGTGTAACAGATTGAGAGTGTGTAGCTCTTGTTTATTTCAGGAAGGACTGGGGATGGTTGGAATTAAAAGAAATGTAGACAAATCCAGCCACATATGCAGTCAGCAAATGCAATCCCACTCTATCTTCCATTGGAATTAATGAAAGAAAGTGGGAGAGGAGGCTGTAAATAGTTTTGGACGTAGTTTGGGTTTGGGGAATTAATAAAAGGAAGAACTCAGTGTATAAAATCCAAACTGAAATAGAAGGCTGGACAAAATATTTTGTTGGCATGTTACCAAGTGTGAATCACAGTAGATGGCAGTGGTTTGGCTCATTTAAAAAAAAAAAAAAAAAAAAACTGTGCAGAAGCAATCCTGGTTACTGAGATCAGAGATCATCAGCAAATCCCAAGGCTGTAGATGACATGAGAAGTTTTATAAAAATCCCAGTAGGAAGCAGTGGCAAACTATTTCTTTACTAAAAAACAACACAGACATGCCCAGAAAGGCACCAGGTGTCAAGCAGAAGTCTAGGGAGAATTCACCTTTTTCAGACATAATGTAAAAGGGATGTTGGTGGACTACAAGTGGCGCCAGATGCGCTTTTTGCATCCTTCCTCTAAAGATTCCAATCAAGCCCTGCTAATTCTCCCTCTCTCTTTTTGCCATTTCTCAATGTGTTTGTGCCCTGATTGGCACAATTTGTTTCTTCTCTCCTTTAAGACAAGCAAGCATGAAAAGGACCAAGGTGACATTGCTAAACATAGGCTGGCTGCTCTAAAATGACTTTGTCGATCTTGTCTTTAGAGGTCCCTAGAACTTTGTTATTAAGCACTAGGAGAGAAGGCTACCAGGCAGGACTGAAGTGCATCGCAAGAGTTCAGTCCACAGGAAACTATTTTCAGCTACAACCTCTGGCAGGAAAAGCTTTCACTCTCAACAGGTGGGTGCATCAGCTCAACACCTGTTTATGGTTTAATTGTCAACCTGGGCTGTACAGAATCATTTTATTTTATTTTTTTTTCCCTTTTAAAGGAAGTACACAAACAATGCACTCCTGATGTCTACCTGGAAAATAGAAAGAAAAAAAAAATGTTTAGAAACAAGAGTGCAAGGTTTTTCTCCATTTTGTATTTCTATTTATTTTGTTAGTGAAAGCTAATGCCTATGTAACCATTCACTCATAAATTATGTTTCATTCTTCATTCACTCACTTGTTCGATTACTTATATCCATTTGTGTGTGTGTGTGTGTACACGTGTGTGTGTGGTTCTTGATTGCCTTCCCCTCTCCTTTCTCTGTCTCCTTTCTGGTGGCTTCTTTCCCACTCAGACTTCTCTGGATAGTCTACTGCTTGGCAACCTCCTAGATTTAGGGCTGTCTTCCCTAAAGGTCCAAATAATCCCAGGTGGGAGGATTCTGCTTTGCCTATGGAAGAACAATCCTGTATTGCTTTGCAAACCTAATAATATAGGCAGCTAAAATGGATGCACTTTTCCACCTCTGATATGATATTGGCATATATTTTCTGACAGATTCCCTTGTTATTTGGGGCATGCCTGGGCTCTCAGCCTGAAGGAACACTATGTCTTACGCCTCCTTCATTCCACTATGGTCATATTTTTCATCTGTCCCCTCACCCCAGTACTCCAAGCTTCTGAAATATCTGAGTGGTGAAACCATTAATTAAATCATTCGGAGCCCTGAATGTATTTATAATCAGTCTCTTACTCCTCCTATGTAGTAGCTGATTAAACAGAGTCCATTGTTTGCAACCAAACAAATAGCCTGCTTACCTCTCCTCAAGTCATCCAGCTTTCCTGCTTGAGCACGGTGTGCAGCTAATGAGCTCTCTGCAGGCAGCAATATCACAAACTCTTTGGTCAGTGGGTGGGTCATAAAGCTACAAAACCTTTACTATAAGCAGTCGGACTCTGGGAAAAGGAAGGCAGCTGTTACTCTTGATTGAAATGCATTGGATTTGAGCCTGTGTGAAAGGATCTCATATTTCTATCCATTTTCTGTTCCAGATTGCTTTTCATTGTACATTCGAATGTTTATTCACAATTGTCTGTAGCACATTGTTTCAGTATGGGTACTGTGGGGATAATATGTGAATCAGGAAAATCATTTTGAATCCAGAAATGAGCTTCATTGTACCTCATGAATCATGGAATAAAATATGTGATCTATTTACCACAAAATCAATGCAGCCATTTTTACACATATTTTACTTACTTTAACATTAACCCTAGGCATGAAGGGTAAAAATATTCAGTTCAGGTAAAGTGTACATTTTCACTGAAATCAATACAATTTACAAATGTGGTCCTTCTTGGAAGGGGAGGAGGTATTTGGAATAGGAGCAGTGGGGAAATGTTTGGAAATGTTTTGCAATAAAATGGAAAGTGGTTGTAAACAAATACTACTTAGAGTGTTCCGCTGTCCTAAACAGAACAGCCTGGATGAGACCTGTTTCATTTAACTGTGAAATCAAATGATTGCAGTGATGTAAAATTTGTTCATTTGGATGTGCCAACTCTTGCAAATTGAAGTAGATATATTCATAGGCCTAGACTCCTCCCACCCCCACTTTAATGTGATGTGATATGAAAGAGAGATAAAAAGTCTGACTTTTTTGGTTAAAACTGTTAATAAGAAGATTTTCCCACTTTGGACTGAGGCCATGTTATCCCAAACATCATACAAAACAACACAAAACTTAATATCAAGATATATTGCCCTGTGTTTGGGATCAGAATATTGTATAAAGCTGGCTGCTGTGCTTTATTCAAGAAGCCATGGTTAAAACAAACAAACAAACAATGTATTAGCACAGTATGTGAATCCATTCAAGATAAAGCAGCTTTGTATGGTGTTTTGAAAAAATCTAGCCACTTTTCATTTAATTTCTAATGAAAGAGAGAGAGAGAGAGAGAGAGAGAGAGAGAGAGAGAGAGAGAGAAGACAGACAGACAGACAGACAGACACCTGTCTCTACCACATCAATACACCTCTTCACATATTGCCTTTTCATAATTAAATGTCCCAATCACATCTTTCTTGGACTTCCTCCTATCCTATTCTTCCTTCATTCATATACTTGTTCTCCAATTTGATCCTCATTCATTATCTTCATACAACAAAACACTTTGGTGTTCTTCTTTGTACCAGTCACTGACTTTTGTATCCATGCCTTTGATTCTATCTCTTCTTCTTTACTCCACACCCCATTGCCACTGTATTCAACTTACTTTTAGGTATCTCCTGACCCATCCAACAGACTCCCATATAGCAACATGGGGAGAAGCACACTCATATACACAACCATTTTCACTAGTTTCAACAAACATCCATTCCTTGCAACATACTATAGACTAGACATTATCTTTCTGTCAGCATTTGCACATCTTATGATTTCTCCATCCATTATCTCCTCTTTAGTAAACATTTGATCAAGGTAATTAAATTCATCTATTTGCTCTAGGTTTTAGGCATTTATGAAAACATTTGTATTTAATCATTTTTTCTTTCAAATTATAATCATATTTGGAAAATAATTTTCTGATCCATACTCCTTCTTGTAACATGCAGTTTAACATTTTCTGCATATCGTTAGGTTTCTTAGTCAACAATGCAGACTTATCTGCATAGAAAAGTTCACATTCTTAAGTAACTTATCTCTAATGTCTCCATAAGCATTCTTTAAACATTTCTGCATAAATGCATTAAACTAAAGGGACATCACACATCATTATTTTACTCTGTGTTCATTGTTGAACTATTTGTGAAACATTCAATTTATTTTCATGTATGCTTTACTTCCAACATTCTTTTTAATTCACAAATCACTTTCAACTCTATTTTCATGCAAAAATTCCATAATTCAAGGTTAATCACTTTATTATAACTACTTACTTATTTATTGTATCTTGTGATTGCCCATTCCTGGAGATTCTGAGACACTAAAATCAAATATGAAAGAGTTAATAGCAATAGTGTAAAGAGCATGAAGATCCCAGTCTCTCCAAACGTCATCCAGATAATCTGCTTACTCTAAGATCCTCTGAAGTTGCGGTACCAACACTTTCTGACAAGGAGGCGCAGCACAACCTTTTTCATAGGTGATGGGAACACTCCTACACTCAAAGGACATTGCTGCTGCTGAAACCAAACCTCCTGTACCTCATAAGCTTTAACTGGCCTTGATGGGACAAGGATCCAGATAGCACTGGTGGAGCTGACACAACAAAGAAGACTGCTATGTCCTCATGACTCACAGATTTAAATTAATCCCAGATCACTTCATAAGATGAAAATCCAATCATCTCCATTGCACTGTCCACTAGAGTTCACTCCACTCTGATCTGAGCGGTTTTATCGGCAAAGTGCAGCAAGAATTCTTCACAGTACCCCTTCAAATGTTCTGGGCAGTCATATTTCATTAAAATCCAGTGCATTCAGTAGATGCAATAATGACAGTAAAATATTTCCTTTTTGCCCTTTGTATTGTTACTGTGTAGACTCAGTCATGAACCTGACTGTCTCCAAATCAATAAATATGCAATAAATTTTCCTTTGTATTTTCATATATTTCTCAATGACTAGTGGAAGAACAAAAATCTAGCCTGCTTTCTCCCTCCCCAGTGTACGCTGCAATTCTCCAATTTAGCTCATGGTCACCTCTCATACACTTTTACTCATAATTATGCCAGACACCTTCTCAGGAATATTTAACAACCTCATTTCTCTCTAGTTTTTGCATTCACTTTTGCTACCTTTCCATTTGCATGGGGGAACAATCATGGTATTCTCTACAGCATCAGGTACAGATGCCATGTTCGCATGTATGTTAAGCATGTCATATAGTCACTATATAAGAAAAGCACGTTCATATTTTAACAATTGTCCAGTTATAACTATATACACATTTAGCATTACCACATTGGCAACATTTATGACAACCCTTTCACCGTTTTTTTTTTTTCCCGAGCACTAAGTAAAACCATATATATATATATATATATATATATACACATACATACATATATATACACATACATACACACACACACACACACACACATACATAAACACATACATACATACACACACACACATACATACATATAATATCATTCATTTCAATTTACTCTTAGAAATACAATTATGATTTCTTTACAAATCTCTATAATATTCTTTCCAGTATTACCTCACTTCATTATTATTATTATTATTATTATTATTATTATTATTATTATTATTTTAAGTAAAATAAGTACAAATTCTCATAATAATATTAACTTAGCAATATGTTTAATATTAACTTAATAATATTAATGTTAACTTAATTCTATGCATTTGAATATATTCTGTCATTCTGAAACTAAAATAATTATTAAAATCAAATTAATGTACGAGTATCAAAGGTCGTAGGAGCCAGTCTGGTGTAGTGGTTAAGGCACTGGACTAAGATTGGGGAAACTTGAGATCTAGTCTTATATTTGGTACAGAAGTTATCTAGGTAACTTTGGACCAGTTATTCTCTCCCAGCCCTAAGGAAAAAAAAAAACACTTTTGAAAATGTTGCCAAGAAAACTGCATGGGCTTGCCAAATCAAACCCAGGTAAAAGTAAAATTACTTGTAATCAAGCACAACTCAGGGTGACTTAAAGGACTGAAATAAATTTGTTACAGGCTTCCAACTGGGGGTGGTTATTGGTGAGGTGTCAAGATTAAAGATAGACATTTTGGGTGTCAATGAACTGAAATGGACCGGAATGGGCCACTTCACATCAAATGACCACGAGATATATTACTGTGGACAAGAGGACCACAGAAGAAATGGAGTAGCCTTCATAATTAATAGTAAAGTGGCTAAAGCAGTGCTTGGATACAATCCAAAAAACAACAGAATGATCTCAATTCGAATTCAGGGCAAGCCATCTAACATCACAGTGTTCCAAATATACGCCCCAACCACAAATGCTGAAGAAGCTGAAGTAGAGCAGTTCTATGAGGATCTGCAGCACCTACTGGACAAAACGCCTAAAATAGATGTTATTTTCATCACAGGAGACTGGAATGCTAAGGTGGGCAGTCAAATGACACCTGGAATTACAGGTAAGCATGACCTGGGAAAACAAAATGAAGCAGGACATAGGCTGATAGAATTTTGCCAAGACAACTCACTCTGCATAACAAACACTCTCTTCCAACAACCTAAGAGACGGCTTTATACATGGCCTTCCCCAGATGGACAACACCGAAATCAGATTGACTACATCCTTTGCAGCCAAAGATGGCGGACATCTATACAGTCGGTAAAAAACAAGACCTGGAGCTGACCGTAGTTCAGATCATGTCCTTCTTATCGCACAATTTAGGATCAGACTAAAGAGATTAGGGAAGACCCACAGATCAGCTAGATATGAGCTCACTAATATTCCTAAGGAATATGCAGTGGAGGTGAAGAATAGATTTAAGGGACTGGACTTAGTAGATAGGGTCCCGGAAGAACTATGGACAGAAGTTCACAATATTGTCCAGGAGGTGGCAACAAAGTACATCCCAAAGAAAGAGAAAACCAAGAAGGCAAAATGGCTGTCTGCTGAGACACTAGAAGTAGCCCAAGAAAGAAGGAAAGCAAAAGGCAACAGTGATAGGGGGAGATATGCCCAATTAAATACAAAATTCCAGAGGTTAGCCAGAAGGGAGAAGGAATTATTTTTAAAAAAGCAATGCGTGGAAGTGGAAGAAGACAACAGAATAGGAAGGACAAGAGACCTCTTCCAGAAAATTAGAAACATCGGAGGTAAATTCCAGGCAAAAATGGGCATGATCAAAAACAAAGATGGCAAGGACCTAACAGAAGAAGAAGAGATCAAGAAAAGGTGGCAAGAATATAAATAAGACCTGTATAGGAAGGATAACAATATTGGGGATAGCTTTGACGGTGTGGTCAGTGAGCTAGAGCCAGACATCCTGAAGAGTGAGGTTGAATGGGCCTTAAGAAGCATTGCTAATAACATGGCAGCAGGAGACAATGGCATTCCAGCTGAACTGTTCAAAATCTTGCAAGATGATGCTGTCAAGGTAATGCATGCTATATGCCAGCAAATTTGGAAAACACACAAATGGCCATCAGATTGGAAAAAAGCAACTTATATCCCCATACCAAAAAAGGGAAACACTAAGGAATGTTCAAACTATCAAACAGTGGCACTCATTTCACATGCCAGTAAGGTAATGCTCAAGATCCTGCAAGGTAGACTTCAGCAATTCATGGAGCGAGAATTGTCAGATGTACAAGCTGGGTTTAGAAAAGGCAGAGGAACTAGGGACCAAATTGCCAATATCCGCTGGAGAATGGAAAAAGCCAGGGAGTTTCAGAAAAACATCTATTTTTGTTTTCTTGACTATTCTAAAGCCTTTGAATGTGTGGACCATAACAAATTGTGGCAAGTTCTTAGCGGTATGGGGATAGCAAGTCATCTTGTATGCCTCCTGAAGAATTTGTATAACGACCAAGTAGCAACAGTAAGAACAGACCACGGAACAACAGACTGGTTTAAGATTGGGAAAGGAGTACTGCAGGGCTGTATACTCTCACCCTACCTATTCAACTTTTATGCAGAACACATCATGCAACATGCTGCGCTTGAGGAATCCAAGGCTGGAGTTAAAATCGCTGGAAGGAACATTAACAATCTCAGATATGCAGATGATACCACTTTGATGGCTGAAAGCGAAGAGGAACTGAGGAGCCTTATGATGAAGGTGAAAGAAGAAAGTGCAAAAGCTGGCTTGAACCTAAACCTGAAAAAAACCAAGATTATGGCAACCAGCTTGATTGATAACTGGCAAATAGAGGGAGAAAATGTAGAAGCAGTGAAAGTCTTTGTATTTCTAGGTGGCAAGATTACTGAAGATGCTGACTGCAGTCAGGAAATCAGAAGACGCTTAATCCTTGGGAGAAGAGCAATGACCAATCTCGATAAAATAGTTAAGAGCGGAGACTTCCCACTGACAGCAAGGTCCGCATAGTTAAAGCAATGGTGTTCCCGATAGTAACATATGGCTGCGAGAGCTGGACCATAAAGAAGGCTAAGAGAAGGAAGATCGATGCTTTTGAACTGTGGTGCTTGAGGAAAATTCTGAGAGTGTCTTGGACTGCAAGAAGATCAAACCAGTCCATCCTCCAGGAAATAAAGCCAGACTGCTCACTTGAGGGAATGGTATTAAAGGCAAAACTGAAATACTTTGGCCACATAATGAGAAGACGGGACACCCTGGAGAAGGTGCTGATCCTAGGGAGAGTGGAAGGCAAAAGGAAGAGGGGCCGACCAAGGGCAAGGTGGATAGATGATATTCTAGAGGTGACGGACGCGTCCCTGGGGGAGCTGGGGGTGTTGACGACCAACAGGAAGCTCTGGCGTGGGCTGGTCCATGAAGTCACGAAGAGTCAGAAGCGACTAAACGAATAAACAACAACAGAGGATATTAGGGTCATACTAGGCTTGTTAAGAATTATGTAGAAATGCTAGATCTTTGTAACAAATCCAATCTTTTAGAAATATGAAAACAGGGATCATTTATTTGCTCATTTTCCTCATCCTTCTACATTCTATCACATCAGACTAAGTTTTATTTAAATGCATAGGAATAAACTTTCCAGATATTATTTTCCTAACATATGCATATTTAGCTAATACATGTTTTTTTTTTTTTTGTAAACAGTTGTCACTTTTAGATTTTTTAAAAAACTTTCTACCCATATATAAACCTATATGCATATAAACTTTGTTACTGGTCATTTGAAAAAAGCTCAAATCTAGAGCCAAACTAATAGTATGTGACTTCCACTACAAAAATGTCAGATATACTTAGAGCCATTGTTTAAATTTTTATAACACTATGATAAAACCAATGGTCATGTTATCATAGCCATACATAATTTATTAGCAATTGTATTTTTCAGCTTATGATTGTTTATAGAAATTGGGGTGGAGAGCATGGGGAATAACTATTACTGATTTTTGTAACTTTGAGGACTGCTCTTGCACATACTTGCTTCCAAAGTTTAATATGGCTGAATGAATTAGATTGCTAGCCTCAGGCATTTGGAAACCATCCCTAGAAATATGAAACATTGATTGAGAATATAGGTTTATATAACTCTCTGTAAAGCTTTTTGGGCCTGCACTAACAGCCTTACAATATAATACTTGGTAAATTGTTTCCTAATGCATTTTTAACTCCTTGTTTCAAATTGCACAGTTTCAGAACATGTGAAGATCTCTGTGTTTTTTTCTAATTGCAAAACAAAGTTTTCTCTCTCACAGTTCTTTTTCTTAGTGAGAAGCTCAGAATTATTTTTAAACGTACATAGGTATTCACAGCAAACAGAACTCCATAGGCGAGTAGGCCCCTATTGTTTTCTCACTGCATTCATACATTAGTTCCTTCTTCCATATTCTTGTTCTCTACTTCAGGGATTGAAAATTTATGGCCTTCAGATGCTGCTGAACTCTAAGTACATGTTGGAAGCTGTGTTGAAACAGCCCTAGAAGGCCACTGGTTTCCCATTCCTGTCCAACATCTCTTAATAAATCAAACCCCCACTTTATCTCAAAAAATACATTACAAAGAACTAAGCAAAAAGATAGGTCAAGAAAAAGGAAAAAATGCATTTCTTGAATCTTTAAAATGCAAGCCCATGAGAAAGTTACGAAGATAAAGTGGCTCCTATTTGTGTGCCTAAGACTTGTGTAAGATAGATAGATAGATAGATAGATAGATAGATAGATAGATAGATAGATAGATAGATAGATAGATAGATAGATAGATAGATAGATAGATAGATTGATCTCTCTCTCTCTCATAGAAGTATCCCCTGGTACTGCACAATATAGAATTGTGATTGATTACTACCATATTAAATGTAACAAAATATAACACAGAAAATAATGTAAACAGTGGCCATGAGTAAGGCAGCATACAGGTGTGAGACAGCAAATGCCAATGCGAACAGAAAGTTTTCCAGCATGTGTCTGAATGTAACAAATTTGGCACATGCTCTTTTTTTCTCAGGAGATGGGTTCTGGACAATGAGCACTGCAAGAGATCAGTCTGTCCTCCTGGATGATGTTAAATGAATGCTTGCAAAATGTGGCAATTGGGTTAGGCATCTCCACAGCCTCACCCCCCTATTTTGTACTAGTTGCAGCTTCCAGATCAGGACAGAATAGATCATAGTAATCAGTGTGTGTGATTATCAGGTCCAGGAATGTTTGTAGCTAATGTACTAATCAAAGATGGTAAAATACCAAACACAATTCAACCAGTGTGCACCCAGAAGCAAGTTGTGCTCAGTTCAATTACATGCGTTCCCTAATTAAAAGTCTACAGGGGAGTATAAAATTTTCAGGATTCTTAGTTTCATAAAGGTGTGTGTGTGTGTGTTCCATTAAGAGTTTTTACATAGATAAAAGACAAATATAAAGAGAGAAAAGAGAAAAAGAGAGAAAAGAGAAAGTGCACAAAACAAAATGGTGTGTCTGTGAGAGAAAGAGAGAGAAAGAGAGAGAATTAAAGCAACAAGGATCAGAAAAAATAAGTGACTTTATTTTTTAAAAAATGGTAAAACTGGCTAGTGGCATCAACCTATTAGAGATGAAAGAGACTCCACACCAATTTTGAGTACAACAAGCTAAGAGATCCTACAGTACAATGAACCAATTTAAATTAAAAGTGAATGTCGCCTAAAAACAGTATGTAGTGGAACTTTTTAAAATACGGTGCCAGGTTGTTTATACAACTTCCCTTGTGGATTTCTCTTTATTTTCTTTATTTTCTTTTTTTTTTAAGTCCTTTGGTCTGATATTTGCTACACCTTTCTACTTACATCTGCCATTTGGCCAAACTACTCATTTATTTCAATAAGAAATACAGAAAATGCCTGCCCTGGAGTGCAGTTTTTCTTTAACTTGTTACACTGAAAAGAATTTTAAAAGCATTTAGATATTAAGAAGAGCTGGACACATGATGAGTACTAAGACCTGAATTACCACACAAATTTAATAAATCTAGATTTTATTACTCTTTTGTTACTGCCTACCATTATATTCCCTTCATATATCACTCAGATAGTGGGCGATCAGAATAAAACTTTGCAGTCAGAATGGAATGAGCAAAGGATGCACCAAAGAGAAGCATTGCAGAGGTAATATATTATATTTTGAAATTAGTAGATGACTACACGTTACTTTGTGAAACAATGAAATAGTCAGCTTTTAGAATTACATAACAGCAGAACATCTAAAGGGCTAAAAGAACATTGCTTTTAACACTGACCTTCTGAAGTTGGCGGAGTGTATGTATGGGATTTAAAACAGATAATATGTACTCAGACAAAAAACATTTTTATGCCACCGAGGAACTTTAAAATAAACTTTAAAAAGTCCTGCTGTCTTTGTGGATATATCCATGTAAGGTTTTGGGCTCACTGTGGAAGTGGCTTACCACTATCTTCTTCCTCAATGCTCTTCTGATTACCCTGTGCCTTTTCCAGTCTACCCTGGAATTTCCTAATAGACACTTCTAAAAAGACTCTTTTTAGACTCTTCCTTTCTTTTAAGCCTAGATTAGGCTGATCTGATACCAACATCTGCTAAGATTCTTCTAGACATGTGAAAGGAATCATTAAGGTAAACACCCAAAAATTCAGATCAATATTTTCCCTGTTAATGAAATCCCAACTAGTTATGAGTCAAGAGTCAGATTTTGCTTTAAAAACAACAACAAAAAACAAACAAAGAAATTCAGTTGTGATGCAACACATGTTTAAAGTACAATCATAGCTCATAAAATGATATGATAACCTTTCTCTTTAGCACTGAATCTCAGCTTCCTTGCCCCCAAGGACTGAACATTTAAAAGGAAACACTGACACTGACAATTCCATTTCAAGTAGCCTTCCTTTTCCTATGAAAAGGGAAAATCTAAAGCTGAGAAATGGGGAAAAAGCCACCTTCATCCAACATTATGTCTGTAATTTGCACATACATGCAATGAAATGCCCTGTGGGCAAACTATCTTAATTCATTTCATTATTAGAGCATACCTCAAATGTCAGCTTCTGGCTTTATTGCAGAGGTTTCTCATAGCAAAGAGGTGACTTTCATTCCAACAGAGGGCTCCCATTACAGCAAAGTTCTTTAGTAGAGTCACCAGACAAGACGCAATAACATTTTATTAGAAGAGACCATATGTCAGAAAGATGACAAAGGGAGTTCATTAAATTAAAAACTCCATCCTTGAGCTAAGGCTTCAGATACCTACCCTGAGAATTTTGTTTACACCCACATGAAACTTTGTTCCTGTGTTCCAGATATTCCAACAAAGCAAACACTATGAAGAGAAAAATACTGTTTTTTTTTCCCAATTTCATATTGCAAACAAATAGAAGGCAACATGGTACCCTCCAAGTCTTTCTGATGTAAACTCTCCTCAGCCACAGTCCACAGGACCAATAAGAAGTGATTGTGGGATACTTCTGGGGGTACCAATTGGTATATCTATCTCCATACTAAGGAGCCACTTTGGTGTAGTGGTTAAGACACCAGGTTAGAAACCGGGAGACCATGAGTTCCATCCCACCTGAGGCACAAAGCCAGCTGGGTGACTTTGGGCCAGTCATTCTCTCTTATTCCTAGGAAGCAGGCAAGGGCAAACCACCTCTGAAATCTTGCCCAGAAAACTGTGGGGACTTGTCCAGGCAGTAACCAGGAGTCAAGATGCACTCAAAGACAATTAAAAAAAAAAATCCTCCATACTAATGCATAGTAAAAACAAACAACTATGAATGATAGCAATCAAGCATTAACCCTATTCACTAGGGATGATCTAAGCCTGAATCGAGAAGAAAGATGGATCATTTTGGATCACTGAGTTTTGTCTGACATATTGGAAGCAACTCTAAGTAAAAATGGAAATATTCTGATGCTTTAGGCCCACTTCAAAAGTTCAGAGGTGAAGAATAGGTGAGCACTCTGCATGGGGAGGAGGAAATGAGTAGGCATATGGCTGTCTTCCTAACAAGGAAAACTAAATATGCAGCTACCTTCTTATCCCCCTAATAAATAAACACTGGAATGAGAAAGGGAAAAAAGGGGGTACATTTATTTGTTTGTTTATTTTATTATTTAATTTACATAAATGTATATGTCTGCCTATCTCACAAATGGGTAGCTGACAAGGATTTTTTTTTAAAAAAAATATTATAAATACATTAGATAAAAAGTACATTTCCCAATCATAAAGTAGCTCCTGAAAACACCATTCACCAACAGTGTGAACTCAATTACTCTCCTGCCTCATGCCTGGGAAAACTGCCAGGTACTGAAGGCTTTCCAAAAGGTGAGCAGAGTCAGGGCCACACAAACCTTGGGCAACATGGTCTTCCAGGGGGACAAGTACTGCTATGGAAAAGGCAGGCTTCCTTCATTTCCAAGGTGGCGATCCCAGACTGACAGGACCTGGAGCATGGGAATCTAATGGGATGGGTAGAAACAATGGGAGTTAGGTGGTCCCTCAAAACCTGGGTCCCATGCCATGTACGGTTTTATAAGTAATAGCCAGCAGCTTTATGCATTCAGCCGACTGACTGTTCTGGATGCCAGCCATAAAAGTAACTTTACCAATACAGTAATTGTGTCCCTGTATCTCCCCCCATTCCCTTTGCCCAGAAAAGTGCTTCTGGGAAGCTTGAGAAGGATCGTATCGGTTGGTGTCAATTCATGGCCAGTTACTTATAAAGTTGTTCCCCTTTAAAATAAGTAAATAGTTTCCTTCCTCCTCCTTCCAAAAAAAAAAACAAAAAACCTCATTACAAGAAGGGGAAAAAATGATCCCTTACACTAATAACACAGAGTTAATCTCTCTGAATTTTTTCTGGTTTTTCTATTAAAATACTGAGCAGCCCTCACAACCTGCTCAAAACAACCCCCCCCCCCCTTTTTTAATCGTTGTCAAATTTGCTTTATCTTGTTTTCTCTTTTTTTTCCAACAGGCACAAATAATAAAAGGTAACAATACAGTGGAAACCTTAATACTAAGTAATCAGCTTAAGACAGAAATTCTTATTGTACAACAAATATTTTGATGCAATCTGCAGTGGCTTTTTTAATGTTACATTCAGTTCAGTATGAAAAAGCTAAATAATCTTATTCTTATTAACACTGACATTTTAAATCATAGTTAATACTGATACAATTTTCCCTTTTTGTCTATGTTCAGTGGTCTAAGATATCTAAACATTAGCCAACATTTAGCCAATCCTGTACAACTACTGCTGCATAGAAATAATATAATGTATTATGTATGCTTTAATAATAATATAATAATAAAAATGGGAGATAAAAGCAAAAAAGAAAAAGAAAAAACCTGGCAGAAAGATTCCAGAAATATTTGTCACAAGTCCAGTATATATTACCCACTCATAAAAGATGCAAAAACAGGGGGGGGGGGATGTTATAGGAATTTGTTCATTTGTCCATCTGAATCAAAAAGGTGACATAAAAGACCTTGGGTTTTTAGGATAAGCTTTCACTTTGATTCTGAGGGAAATCAAACAGTTGCCCCAAATGTCTTGAAGTTAGCAGCCTACTCTTAAAAGCATCAATAGGAAAACAAACTAATTCTTCATTTTGGTGCATATCTCTGCTCTTCGTGTAATCACAATTTTAAAACTGCATATAAAGGGATTTTCTTCTACCTTATTTTGTACAGTTTGAGACTCTCTCTTGTTTCATACTGTTTGGTTTCTGCCTACAAGTATGAAATCAACATATTAATGAATGCAAATGCTTTGATAGTGCTTTTGTGCTGAAGAAAGTGTAACAAGGTATAGGGAGATATCAGCATATGCACATGTATGTTATGATCCTAGTATGTGCTATACCAGAAAGCACATTCCATGTATTTAACACACCCAGAACAGGCAGGGGCAATGGGTTTAATGGGTTGCTTTATTGGGAACCAGGGGATTGGACACAAGGCCCTTCCAACTCTAGGTTTCTATAGAAATTTGTATTTTTATTTTAGGTAAATTACATCATGGCAAGAATAATTGAAGGTATGAATTATTTCCTTTCTGTCCTTCAGTAGCTTACATACAATCTAATTCCTGCTGACTGCTATCCAGCTATAGTCACTCCCAAATGAACTTTGCTTGGGCCAGATGTGAAATCTACAGTTAAAGCTCAGAGACTGGGCCTTTTTGCATATGGTTTCAGTGATCTAGAGATCTGTGGCCTGTTCTGTCTATGAAGACTCACATTTTTTCTAGAAAAATAGGTTCCATGCAGCACAGGTACCTCCTGATTTTCTGACATCTTAAGGGAAGAAAGATTAAAAAAAAATATTTATGAATTTGTGTAATAATTGCTGGGCACTTAGCCCTCATTAATACCTTCCTTTGCTGATGCAAATTCTAAATTAGCCAACAACACAAGAATTTCAGAAAACAGTCAGCAATAAATGATTAATAACAGATCAACAAAGACATCATCCAAACATAATTAAGAGGGAAAAACCTGTGTTAAATCTTATTTATTTTTACTTTATTAATTGTATCTCTCATATGATTGGACTGAGTCATTACCACTCTTACTTATCATTCATTTTCTGAACAGTCAATTGCACATTAAAATACATAAATGACAATTTAAATCTCTTATTGGGTGTAGAGAGATATGAGTATCATAAGAGTATCAATAACATTTTTTCCAGAGCATTTGGTGAAGTCAGGAATATGTTTGTATTATCCATATTAATTATGTTTATAATAAACTAATCCCTATTAAATTTAGTTCCACATTTGTGTGAAAGTCAATATACATCTCAATAATGAAAATTTATTTATTTATTTATTTATTTATTTATTTATTTATTTATTTATTATTCAAATTTAATTACTGCCCATCTCCCCCAAAAGAGGGACTCTAGGTGGTTTACAATAAAACTATTGTAATGTACTATTAAATAATAGTTTAACCCAAAAGGAAAGGGGGAAAAATGAAAATGATATATACCCATCAAAAGTCTAAATTCATAGAAATTTCACTGAGACTTGCATCCCATAATCCACAATATATTAGTAATTTTTGGTTTCAAGATGTCACCATTGTTGTCATGCATTTTTGACTCTTTGTGACTAGATGGGAACAACAATTCACAAGGACTATTATCTGTAACTGCTTCTTTGAGTTCTTGTAAACTGATGCTTGTACTATCAGTGATTGTATCTAGCCATCTTGTCTTTTCCCAGATTTTTTAAATTATTACCTCCCCATTTTTTTTCAAGCAGTGTGGATTTTTCCAAAAAATCTTCCTTCTGCATTAGGTATCCAAAACATTTAGCTTCATTATTAAAGTTTCCAGTGAGCACTTTATGCCTCATTTAAAAATAAATAAATTTAATATTAGCATTTAATGCTAAACTATATTCCCATAGCATTTCAGTTCAAGTTTTCCTGCCTGGAAAATATCTTATAAGAGAGATAAAATAATAGTTGAGCTTTTGTAATATGAGTTATGGAAAAAGGGTTATGGTGGGTAGCAGATTTCTTGAAACATTTTCATAAACACTCAGAACAAGCAGTATTTCCTTTCTAGATTTAATCTCCATTTTATTCAATTTTAGCCATTAGTCCACAGATTATTTGGAAGGAGTGGAACAGCTTTCCCTAAAAGGTAATTAGACAATTACAGAGTTGGCAATCACTAGCATGCTGATTATCCCCAAGCTGAAGTGATCTGTCATTGAGAAAATAACAACTGCAGTTGGTCTCTGCATACTTCTACTTCATTTGTTTCTCCTTCATTTGCATAGCCTAGAACATTGTATAATATTTTTTTTCTAACATAGTATCTTAAGATCTGTTCAGATTATCAGTATTGTCAGTACCTATTCTGACAATTGTAATTCAAACACAGTTGAACGTCACTAGGTTGATTAAAGTAGGTATAAGTAGGGATTCTGCAACCCACCATTTCTGCCATAGGAACTGTAACAACTTTGGAACATTTGAATATTTACTTTTTCTATCAAATGTCAATGTTCAGTTTGCTTTCAGGGAATGTTACAGCTTTTTATAATGTATAATGGTGTAGTATCTAAATACTGCAATTACTGCTGATTGATCTGAAACCTTCATAATATGATTATAAAACAAAAAGGAGAACATTGGCATTGAAAGCATCTTTCTGTACATAGAAGCAAAAGAGGGTGTCAGCTGCAACACAGAATCCTATTAGCCTTTGACTGCAATGGAAAATTCTGCAGACATCTTAATTGAACTGTCTACAATTACCCCCAGATCTTATTTCCAGAGATATGTCAGCTAATTTGAACACAGAAGCATGCATGTAAAATTCAAATTAGTTCTCCTGGTATTTCATTACATTGTATTCACCCAATTTAAATTCCATCTGCCATTTAGTTGCCCAGTTGCCAAACTGAGATGAATACTTTGGAATTTTGCAAAGCATTGTGTTGCTTTGACAACCATATTAACGGATGTCATTTATTAAGCATCATATCCTTGATGCTATACATGATAGAAATGTAAAGCCCACCACTTCACTACTTTAGTTTGACAAAAAACCCTTCACCTACATTTTCATGGACCATAGAAAGCTGCCCCATATTCACTAATGGGAAAGAGAGAGGTAATGCATATGCACTGGGGAAGTTGGTTGGACTGTTGTTTTGGTTACTTTAATTTGTAAGGGCTTTTCTTCTCCAATGTGAGGAAAAATGTGCAGGAGAATTCTAGAGTGGATTGTGAGTTCCTCTCTTCTCCTAAATCCCAGAGCAGTATGACATTCTAGAAACACATCCAAGTTGAACATGACCATTAAAAAGACAATAAACACCATTATGAAGAATGAAGAGGTATTGTTCTGACCAGGATATGAACTACTCATGAAGTTACAGCAGGGCCAGGCAATCTCTCTGTTGTCAAGGATGATACAGGGACCCTGTAATACTGGTCTTTTCAGTGGAAACCTGGCCTGACGTCTAAAGCAAACAGTCAATGGTGCCAGAGCCAAAGATGATGGGCGTATCTATCTTAATTCTTTCTTTTAATTCTTTCTTACATTTTTAATCTCTTTGGTGCTTGCTTTTCTTTCTAATATCTTTCTCTTTCTCACCTCTACTTTGTTTGTTTGTTTGTTTGTTTAGCCATAGTGTTATCTTACTGAATCATCTGGCATTAGAGGTTAAGGAAAGGTAGAGTTATAGCTTCAACTTTTTCTAGTAGTTGTTCCTTCTTGGACAATTGCAGCCAGATTCCATTAGAATAAATCCTTTGTTTCTATTTGCATGAACAGAAATAAATAGAATGATTATTTTGGAATGTCAGTATTATTAGTTTTTATCCAATGCTGCTAGATTGAGGCATATGCATTTTGCCTTAGATAAAGGTGACTAATGTTGTATTTTATCCTTGAACATTATCTATCCCAAAATGTATATCAGATTATACAACAAGAGTAACACCCACACAGAATCACTATAAAACCTTTCCATGCTTAATAGGGGAGATAATCCTACAATTTAAAATTGAACACTAGGGAAAGTGAGGAAAACAGGTAAAAGGAAGTCAGAGTAAATAGTAAACCTATATATAATCATTTAGAAGTGCTCAGTCTTGGGTAAAAACTGTACTTTATAATGAACTCATGTAACCACCAGTCTGCAGTTTTCTATTAATTTTCATAAGGAAACCAAAGAGAAAATGTTTGCTATTGTTTTGATGTCATTTTCATTATTTTTTCCCACTGAAGTCTTTGCCCATGAAAATGGTAGCCCATCCTCATAAAAATGAAGATGTTTAAAAAATGCTCTTAAAATGCCCAGCTTGAAAGTTCAACATTTATCACAAAACATTCATGTGTTCTAAGGGTGTATTTATGGTCAGAACAAGACACACTGTTCTGTTCTAGCATCAGAACAAAACCTGGGTATTTTCAGCAATAAGAATTTAAAATGGGTCATTCCAACCATGAAACTATTTCTCATTCAAAACAAAAGCTTTGTGTTATCTGGCAGTTTCACATTTTGTTCTGAAAAACTCAACAAACTCAAGTGTTCTTGTCAAGTGGGGCTATTTTTTCTAAATTCAAACAAAACACATTTCCCATATTGTGCACATCCCTATATATCACCCCTTTTACATTATAAAATTACTTAGCTTGACTGAGTTATCAGATCTCATAACGTAGGACTTATACTTGCCGATAAAATCAGACATCCATATTTTTACTGCCACCTGTAAATTTTGAGCTTTACTGTAAATATATTCCCACTGTTGGTCCATGTTATACAGTATATTCTGCAATATGTTCATGGACTTCTTCAAAACAGTTCTCAAGATTAATATGCATTCCTGAACTTGGCATTGCAGTGTTCAGTTCATCCCACTGCCAAAGTACCTCAGCCTTCCCAATTTAGGAGAAATTAAGGATTTTTTCATTATTATTTTGAGAATAAGAAGAAACATTTAACCAGAGAATGGGTGTGTCTGTGTCTGTGAGAGCGAGAAGGAAGGGAAGGGAAGGGAAGGGAAGGGAAGGGAAGGGAAGGGGGTGGAAATAAGCAAAACGAAGGGAAGAGAGAGAGAGAGGGAGGGAGGGAGGTCAGGCAAATAAACATGGGAAAATAAGTGGAAAGAAAGGATCTAAAGAAAGCCAGAGGAGTAGAGAATCAGAGAGAGAAAAAGAAAATAGCCATGCCAGGAGAGTGGAGCAAGAGAGAAGGAGGAGCCTGTCTGTTCTCCTGCATGCACAAACAAATCCCCACAGAAGTCAAGGATTTTGTTGTTTATTCGTTTAGTTGCTTCCGACTCTTCGTGACTTCATGGACCAGCCCACGCCAGAGCTTCCTGTCAGTTGTCAACATCCCCAGCTCCCCCAGGGACGAGTTCATCACCATTAGAATATCATCCATCCACCTTGCCCTTGGTCGGCCCCTCTTCCTTTTGCCCTCCACTCTCCCTAGCATCAGCATCTTCTCCAGGGTGTCCTGTCTTCTCATTATGTGGCCAAAGTATTTCAGTTTTGCCTTTAATACCATTCCCTCAAGTGAGCAGTCTGGCTTTATTTCCTGGAGGATGGACTGGTTTGATCTTCTTGCAGTCCAAGGCACGCTCAGGATTTTCCTCCAGCACCACAGTTCAAAACCATCGATCTTCCTTCACTCAGCCTTCCTTATGGTCCAGCTCTCGCAGCCATATGTTACTACGAGGAACACCATTGCTTTAATTATGTGGACCTTTGTTGTCAGTGTGATGTCTTTGCTCTTAACTATTTTATTGAGATTTGTCATCGCTCTTCTCCCAAGGATTAAGTGTCTTCTGATTTCCTGACTGCAGTCAGCATCTGCAGTAATCTTCGCACCTAGGAATACAAAGTATTTCACTGCTTCTACATTTTCTCCCTCTATTTGCCAGTTATCAATCAAGCTGGTTGCCATCGTCTTGGTTTTTTTCAGGTTTAGCTGCAAGCCAGCTTTTGCACTTTCTTATTTCACCTTCATCATAAGGCTCCTCAGTTCCTCTTCGCTTTCAGCCATCAAAGTGGTATCATCTGCATATCTGAGATTGTTAATGTTTCTTCCAGAGATTTTAACTCCAGCCTTGGATTCCTCAAGGCCAGCTTGTCGCATGATGTGTTCTGCATACAAGTTGAATAGGTAGGGTGAGAGTATACAGCCCTGCCGTACTCCTTTCCCAATCTTAAACCAGTCCATTGTTCCGTGGTCTGTTCTTACTGTTGCTACTTGGTCGTTATACAGATTCTTCAGGAGGCAGACAAGATGACTTGGTATCCCCATATCACTAAGAACTTGCCACCATTTGTTATGGTCCACACAGTCAAAGGCTTTAGAATAGTGAATAAAACAGAAATAGATGTTTTTTTCTGAAACTCCCTGGCTTTTTCCATTATCCAGCGGATATTGGCAATTTGGTCCCTAGTTCCTCTGCCTTTTCTAAACCCAGCTTGTACATCTGGCAATTCTCACTCCATGAACTGCTGAAGTCTACCTTGCAGGATCTTGAGCATTACCTTACTGGCATGTGAAATGAGTGCCACTGTTCGATAGTTTGAACATTCTTTAGTGTTTCCCTTTTTTGGTATGGGGATATAAGTTGATTTTTTCCAATCTGATGGCCATTCTTGTGTTTTCCAAATTTGCTGGCATATAGCATGCATTACCTTGACAGCATCATCTGGCAAGATTTTGAACAGTTCAGCTGGGATGCCGTCGTCTCCTGCTGCCTTGTTATTAGCAATGCTTCTTAAGGCCCACTCAACCTCACTCTTCAGGATGTCTGGCTCTAGCTCACTGACCACACTGTCAAAGCTATCCCCGATATTGTTATCCTTCCTATACAGGTCTTCTGTATATTCTTGCCACCATTTCTTGATCTCTTCTTCTTCTGTTAGGTCCTTGCCATTTTTGTTTTTGATCATACCCATTTTGGCCAGGAATTTACCTCCAATGTTTCTAATTTTCTGGAAGAGGTCTCTTGTCCTTCCTATTCTATTGTCTTCTTCCACTTCCGCGCATTGCTTGTTTAAAAAAAATTCCTTATCTCTTCTGGCTAACCTCTGGAATTTTGCATTTAATTGGGAATATCTCCCCCTATCACTGTTGCCTTTTGCTTTCCTTCTTTCTTGGGCTACTTCTAGTGTCTCAGCAGACAGCCATTTTGCCTTCTTGGTTTTCTCTTTCTTTGTGATGTATTTTGTTGCCGCCTCCTGAACAATGCTGCCAACTTCTGTCCATAGTTCTTCCAGGACCCTCTCTACTAAGTCCAGTCCCTTAAATCTATTCTTTACCTCCACTGCATATTCCTTAGGAATATTAGTGAGCTCATATCTAGCTGATCTGTGGGTCTTCCGTAAACTCTTTAGTCTGATCCTAAATTGTGCAAGAAGAAGTTCGTGATCTGAACTACAGTCAGCTCCAGGCCTTGTTTTTACCGACTGTACAGATGTCCGCCACCTTTGGCTGCAAAGGATGTAATCAATCTGATTTTGGTGTTGTCCATCTGGTGAAGTCCATGTATAAAGCCGTCTCTTAGGTTGTTGGAAGAGAGTGTTTGTTATGCAGAGTGAATTGTCTTGGCAAAATTCTATCAGCCTATGTCCTGCTTCATTTTGTTCTCCCAGGCCATAGTAAAGGTGAAGGTAAAGGTTTCCCTTGATGTAAAGTCCAGTCCGACTCTAGGGGGCGGTGCTCATCTCTGTTTCTAAGCCTTGGAGCCGGCGTTGTCCCTATTTGACTGCCCACCTTAGCATTCCAGTCTCCCGTGATGAAAATAACATCTCTTTTAGGTGTGTTGTCCAGTAGGTGCTGCAGAACCTCATAGAACTGCTCTACTTCAGCTTCTTCAGCATTTGTGGTTGGGGCGTATATTTGGATCACTGTGATGTTAGATGGCTTGCCCTGAATTCGAATTGAGATCATTCTGTCGTTTTTTGGGTTGTATCCAAGCACTGCTTTAGCCACTTTACTATTAATTATGAAGGCTACTCCATTTCTTCTGTGGTCCTCTTGTCCACAGTAGTAGATCTGGTGGTCATTTGATGTGAAGTGGCCCATTCCAGTCCATTTCAGTTCACTTATGCCCAAAATGTCTATCTTTAATCTTGACATCTCACCAATAACCACATCCAATTTGCCCTGGCTCATAGATCTTACATTCCAGGTTCCAATGGTGTGTTGATCCTTAGAACATAGGATTTGCTGTTCACCACCAGCACCGTCGGCCGCTAGCCGTCCTTTCGGCTTTGAGCTAGCTGCGTCATCACGTCTGGGGCTAGTTGAGCTCATCCTCTGTTCCTCCCCAGTAGCATTTTGACCATCTTCCGACCTGGGGGTCTCATCTTCCAATGGTATACCGACATATCTCTGGTTGTACTGATCCATTTAGTTTTCATGGCAAGTATACTGGGGTGGGTTGCCATTACCTTCCCCAGGGATTGCATTTAGTCTGACCTCTCTGTCATGACCTTCCCATCTTGGGTGGCCCTTCACGGTTTAGCTCATGGCATCATTGAGGTGCTCAAGCTCCAGCACCACGACAAGGTAACGATCCTTTGCTGAAGAAGTCAAGGATATCACTTTCAAATTCCAAGGGTGTGTCTGGCTGTCAAAGGATTGGTGACTCAGGAAATCCTACAGTCATCACCATGATATATATATAGATACTAGGTGCTCATCTATCTCAAACTATTCATCCCCAAAAGGTATTTAAGCACTGCTTTCCTAACCTATCATGGTGCTTTCCAGATATGCCAAACTACTTCCAGGATTCTCAGCCAATACATCCATGGTATTCCCATACAGAATTGGAATTCTGGGAATTGTAGTCCAATATGTTTGCAGAGTTCTCTATTGAGAAAGCATGTGTAAGCAGAATATTTTACTAAATATATTGAATTTCCTAAGAAAAATAATGGAATTGTCAAAAATCAGCTGTCAAAGGTCTTCATAAAATACAATAATAAGTGTGCCCATACATGAGAATGAAACAGATAAAAACAAAAAATCCATAGTGTAAACTATATTTATTAAAACAAATTAAAATGATCCCTGTGCACATTATTCAGAATACTATAAATTTCATACATGAAAGAGTACATACTCAAATTCTTTTCAGCAACAATTGCATATTATTATCTTCTGTGAATACAGCATGTCATTACTTACTAAAGGTTTTCAACAGTATGTATGCATCTCCCATTATAACAGCAAACGCATGATATTTAAAAACAAATCTTTGAAATTTAGGTAGTGGGATATTTGGGCCCTTTTACATGGGAGGCTTTGATACTGTTCAGTGATCGTCACTGCATCCAGTGATCCCATGATGGCTATTGATGCTATGGACAGTTGAGCTGATTTAATTTTTACTTAGCTGGGACACATTGGCAATTGTAATAATTCACTTTGAACCTGCAGTGGTGACTCTTTTTCAGAGCACTGAAACAAGATACTCTCCCATTCATGGGAATTCCTATATCCTAGTACCCAGGGACCATCCCCCCCCCCTCTTTTGATTACTGATGTTGCATTGAGCAAAGAATAATGATCAATGGCTTTTGTTAGCCCTTCTCATATTGCAATCATGTAGGGTTTTTTATGGAAATCATCTGTCAAACAAACAAAGCATGCAAGAATAGATGCTAATTGGGTGTCATTTTTTGCCCTCTGCAATTGGAGGAAACCTTGTAGAATTTTTTTACATTTCAAGATTGGCTGTGGTGAGAACATTCACAGGTCAGTAGATGGAAGGATTAGTATTGTGGGCACATCTATAACCATTATTTTCACCCAGCTTACAGTACAATTCAGTTATTTTTAATTAATGAAAGTCATATTTCTTTGTTGTTCCTTTGACACTTTCAAAGACTCCCTGAGAATGCAAACAAACAAACAAAAAAATCATTCCTTTAGTCAAATTACTCTAAGCATTAACTATAAATTCCTTAGTGAAAGAAACATTCAGATATTTCAAATGATGTGTCCCCAATCTCTCACTTTTATTTTTCTCCTTCTTTTCTCCAAAATTAAAGGAGTCCTTAATGTAGGATGAAATTATAACCTTTCAGCTGTATGAATAATGGTGCCTCCCTCCCTGGCTCTCTCTTTCCCACCCACAATTTCCAGTACCCCCGAGCTGCATGGAATAAAACTACCAGAGCCTTTGGGCATCGTTTTAGACCCTTGCTCTGACTGGCAGATCCCAAGAAAGAAACACATCCCATGAGCCTCTTTGTGAGATTGTTACTAACTGACTGAGGATTCACTTTCATGTCTTAAATCTCTGAAACCCAGGTGTGTTGTAGATTAGCACAACTTACAAGCAGTGTGTGGAGATTTATTATGATAATTGTTGCTTTTATTTTTTATTTCCCTGAACTCAAAGATAATTAATGCCAGTGTGTGTCCTGGTATCTGACTCCCTTAATTGGCCCTGTGGTGCCTTGGGTGTTTGAAAATCCACTCACTTAAGGGTTTTTTGTTTTTTTTTTCCTTTTGACTTGTTTTCCTGGAGCTGTTCATTAGTGCTTAAAATATTTGATTACATTTAATTGTGATGCCTTCAATTCAATGCACCTGCTGCAATTTACATATGGAGAATGGGAGCTGAAGTTATTCATTTTTTTTTAAAACTGAGTTGGGGGAATTAAATTGGGGAAATTAAATGTAAAAAAAAAAGATTTCCCCAATAAAAGGTAATTGGGGTTAAATAGAGGAACAAAATAAACATATAGTTGTCTTTCCCCCCCCCCCTAATGAATATGGCTGTATCAAAAGGATTTCTATGATAACAACTTCATCTATCCAGTTTTAAAAATTATCTTCTTCAAATGTTTTCATGTTCCTTTGGGCATCTGCACTTACTTTAAACCTAATCTTCAGTATTAGAAAGTCCACATGTTGTTCTTGACAGTCTGTCATTTCTGAGCAACAGATCTGCTTGCAGATTTTTTTTTTTTTACTCTTTGTTGTTGTTGTTGCTGCTACCAGCTTTCTGTTCCTTTCAGTAAGCAATGTGTATATTTCAGCATCAGGAGCCTTTGTTTGGTGCTAGCAGGGATTAGCTACCTGACAGAATGGTCCTAGGCCAGGAAAAGTTCTTCCAATTGCCCATAACATTATTTAACAAATTAGAGGAAAAGAAGCTCAGAGAATGTGGGAAATCTATGCACTTTCAAAAGAGAACTGTAGATTGGACTTTTGCCCTTGCTATGAAATGATTCCACTTCTCAAGTTTTCATTTATTTCTAAAATGCAACATAGACCTCTACAAGTGCTTTTCAAATATGCTTTCATAAGAAGAGTAATTAGAGTGGTTTAAAACATCCTTATAATGTTAGAATTTCTGAATAAATCTTTATTTGACCCTTGAGGATGTTAGAAGTGTAAAAGCACCATATCTCCTGTCATGAAAATAATGTGTTCCATGAAGAGACATTCTCATGAATACTCAACAGGATCTTCTCCAGATTATTGCCAGCCTTTCAGGGTTGGCAAGGTCAAGGAACAGGAACAGCAGGGATTTCAGTAATGTTCTTTATTGTTGTTGGGTATTATACCAGAATTTTGAAAGTCAAGATTCAAGACAGGGTTATTTTGAATTTCTGTTGCATGCTTTCTTTTTTCCCAGTGCTGCGCAATCTTTTATAAAACGCCTCCTTTAACAGTTCAGTCATCCCTTTCCAAGTCCCAGGGCCAAGTCCACATTCCATCACAGCTATATCTGAACAACAGTAATTACTGTCACTCTTCTTTCAGGGGATTGATCTACATCTGTAGCCTTTTTCAGGCATTCAGGAATTTAACACATGAACACTTTTGATAAGCTGTCCACCCAACATCACTCAAACGACATCAGTGCTGCAGAGATTTGCAGTATCAGCATGATTCATGTTGGTTTCCATGTATGCTAGGACCCTGATGATGATACATGCCAAGCCATTCAAGAGAAGTGAACAGGAAGCTGTAGGATTATCCAGACCATTTATGAACTGATTGCTTCAGGTAACATATTTGGTCCTGGGCTAAAATCTATACCTATAGGCCCTCATTGACTGATTCACAGAGCTATTAAAAATGTACAGCATTTCCACTGGTCTCTGCAATATAAAATTTGACAGGCTTGTACCATGTATTCTGTACTCTGAAAAGCTGCAAATTATCACTCATACAAAATGAAAATATACCTGTATATACATCTTGAAAATGCTATAATTACAAATGCTATCATACTACCCTATTCAGAAAGCTGATTAGAAAACTGATGAGTGTAAAGAGGTCCAATGGCCTCCATCACAGGAAACCACAGTTCATAGGAATTTGTGGGTAGAGGCAGAAACATGCTTAACTGTCATGTTTTTATCCTGCAGACAGAAAACAGATTTGAGGAGGAAGAAATCCAAACTTTGAAAACCCTCCTGTTTCCAACTACTTTTTGAAGTCAGAGCTCTGACATTGAAGCAAGGGAAAAGGAGATGGCCTGAAGGCATGCCAGGAAGAGCCACAAAGGGCCAACAGTCATTTTTCCCCCCTTCATTTTACTGTAGTATATCAGAATTTATGAAAAGTTTGAAACCTGTGGATTGTAGGAGGAAGGAAAGAGTAATGTTAAGTATGTACTTCACAACTACTGTAATGGAATCTATCAAAGCTGTCTTAAGGTGAGATTCCTATAAGACAATTAGGACAGATTTTTTTAAAAAAATGCTAGGACTATTGCAACTATTATACGATTGTGGATAAGAAAAACTAAACCTTAAATATTTCGTTTATTGAACACTAAACACTTAACAATTGCATACCTTTTTGTGTCTTTTTCACTGCTCCTAACAACAGAATCACATAGCTATGGATTTTGGATCACCATGTGAAGCATTTGGCATTTAAAAATTAAAGAGCCAGAGATCATTAAATCCAAAGTCTCACATTTCCTTTGTCTCCATCTAGCACAAGAGTTAAAGACAGGTAGACAATCTTCTTAATGACAAGATGGTACAAATCTCTGAAAAGGTGACAGACTAGCTAAAATGAACTGTCCCAGGAGCTGGAAAGATATGATTGTCCTCCCACCATGTAGTTGGGAATTTTCTTGTCCTGTCTGTGGGGGTAATACTGAAACTCTATTGAATACATTGACAAATTGGGAGGTAGCTGGGGTGATGAATTGGTATCAGTGACAACATAAGTGCAAGTGGAGTAATTTCATTTCAATTTGATTAAATGCATATTAGAAACTATTTAGAGGCTAAGGAAGGCAAAAGGCATTTTAGGGTAATTTAAATAAGCTCCACCCAAAATCCCCCACATTCCTCCTAGCTCATCACAATCTTTGGGCAAATATTCCTTTCAGTCCATCTCTCCCACAAATGGCCAAAATATCAATCCAGTGCTGTTGTGTGCACACAAAACACTACACTGTGTGACAAAAATGTGATGAGCATTCAAACGTGCCTAGAAGTTCATTTTTTTCTTACTGGGTACAATGACAGGTTTACAAGTGAGGTGTTAGCCCAGTCAAAACAGAAACAAGCTGACATCCTGTAAGAAACTTATGCTGCAGTCATCATGTTTAATTTAAAAGAGAGATAAGGCAAAAATGTAACCAATAGAGAAATGAAGTTTTTTTCTGCTACAGGTCTATAAACAGCTGTAATAATGTAAATTGCATAAATAAGCCAAGCTTCATTTGTGAGTCTCAGAGAATAAAAAGGAGAGAAGGGGAGAGACAGGCAGCAGTCACAGTTCCTGTAGTCGATGGCGTGTGGTGAATAATTGATCATGACTTCTTTGTGTCTGATGAGTTCACTAATTTAGTGCCGCACACCTACAAGTGTCACAATCACTATAAAACCAGCAGAGAAACCCAACAAGTCCTTGAGAGTTCCCTGTCTTTAAAAACTCTAAATGAAAAATGCAGAAGGAAGAAAATGACTCTGAGATCTTCCCACACGTTGCAGAGTAACACTCAGTAGACACTTTACTGACCCCAAAGTTCTGTATAATGATTCACTTATCCAACAAAGAGGCAGCTTCTGGGTAAGAGCCAAAATGCAAATTGCTCCTATGCAATATGGCTATATGAAAACTCTTTATTTTAAGATAGAGCATGAGTAAAATTTAATAAAGATACTGAAATATATTGGTTCCAGTGAAGGTGAAAGAAAATTCTATCAGCTAGTAATATTGTACAAATAGATATTTCATAAATATCCCTAGAGAGATATCATGAATGATTGTCATCTAAACACTGCAGGAACTGTAAAGAACAGAGGAGGAAGAGCTGAGTAAAAAAAACCTGATTTGCAACTAATGCATGTATTACATTACACTGGAAATTGCTGAACAGATTCAGAGAAAATGTTTTAAAGGTTATGTTTCCCTTCTTTTTTTCTTTCTGTCTGTGACTCACTCTTACACGATAGTCTCAAGTTATGTGTGATTTACAAAGTATGGTCAAATTAAAATCTAGATAAATGATTCAGAAAGGGGGGAAAAAAGGCATTTGGCTAGTTTTGCACTGCATCATTTCAGATATCAACTCAGAAGTAAATTACACTGGGTTCAGTCAGACTTAAACCAAGTAATCCAGTCACCAAGATTGATGTCTTAGTGACACAAAGCAGAACTTTTTAATATGGCCCAATATATTTCATTCATATGGAAATATGTGACAAAGTAGAACTGAACTTTCCATTATAAACCTCAAGATTTTTTGTTTGTTATCTTCCAGGAATTACGTTAAGTATATTTCAAGTGGGTACAACCCCTTCCCAATTCACTTCAGATTTTACTTAACAACAACAACAACACTATTTATTTATCATATTTTTATCACCACCCATCTCCCCCACAGGGGGGACTCTGGGTGGTTCAACATAAAAACAATTTAAAATTCAATAAAATAATAAATAATACCAATAATCAATAAATGTAACAACAACACTATGCTATAGTGATGAGTTGAGAGTAGAGAGGACTAAACCATTTAGTCATGTTTATTTTCGTTAGGTGGACATATTGTTTAGTTTTATTGATTTTTTTACCATTTAAAAATATATTACAGTATTAAGAGCTACCTTTAGTCCTTCTCTCCCAATATCCCACTCTGTCACAGACATATCCTGCATGCCTGCAAGTTGTACAGGATCAGAATTAAAAAGCATGATCTGGAATGCCTGCCTAAATATTTAGCTTATAGAATTTATGTTGTACAATTGCATCACAAAGTGTAAAATTAAGGGGAAGAAAAAATAGCCAGAATTATTCTCCAGATAGGATATTGTGACTAGATTTGCCCAAGGTTATTCTTTAACTTAACTGAAAGCAGTTTCCAAATCTCCTAAGCAGCAAATAAACAGCCCCAAATTAATCATTCCTCTCAAAAGAAAAGGAACATATTTTGTAAAGGTCAGGTTAATTCTTGGAGAGCATGTGACTATATTTAAGCTATAGCAGAGGAGCTTACCATAAATTGAACTGAATCCTATATTGCCTTCCATAGAGTATCCGATACATTGCTGTGGAGATAGTTATGAAGGGAACACGGTATACAGTACAGTGCAGAGAATATGAAGGGACTATAAAGGCATCTATGAGATATTTGTTTGTAGGTTCAAACACAAGTGAACTTTTCATTTTCCAAGATTGCCTTTATCTGATCTAAGGTGGTTATGTCTTTCTCTACAGACAAAAGTTCTGTTTGAAAGCATCCTTTGTTTGTAGCTGTAATGGTTGCCTATTCTGACATACTCAGCCTCACAAGTGGGTTCTTAATGAAAACTGATTTATTGAAAGAATAGTGTGCAAATACAAAGAAAGCTGAGAATGAGCAAAAGCGCGCCAAATACAAACTAAAAACCCTCGCCTCAAACCTGATTCCGCCCTCGCTCCCGCTTAGCAACCACCCCCTCCCAGGTGTTAGCAACGGTTGCCCACATCGGCCTGAGAAAGTAACCTTGAAGACATTCCATAACCCAAACATACATTCCACAGTTACAGCAAGGAGATTACAGCCTGGCACGGCTGGAAATCCCCACTCTGCAAACACGTATCAGAAAAGTGACATGCGAAACGTTACGATGTATTCAGAACATTGGAACGATGAACATGACAGTAGCACAGGCAACCATTTTACAGGTGGGGAGGCCACACTTCTTTAAATGGCCTTTGAGGGCAATAGGGGTGAGTTGAGGTGACATAGTAATGTCTTTGGAAGAGGTGAGCATAAAGTTTTGATGGTTTTGTTTTTAAATATTCTGTGTTTGGCAGTTTAAATAAACAAAATAGCTGCATTAAACCTTTGAAAAATAATGCATTTATTTTTCTTCTTAGTTGTAAACTCTCTCTCTCTCTTTCACCAAATTTTAGCAGCACAGTCCAGGGAAGCCCGAGGACTGCAAAAACTGACTTAAGGCAGCATGTGACTTGATGAAAACAGGTTGTTCATATTATTATTATTATTATTATCATCATCATCATTATATCCCATATGTATGTATGTATATATGTATGTATGTATGTTGGTCAACTCAAGGTGGTGAACATACCTAATATCCCTTCTTCCTCCTATTTTCCCCACAACAACCCTGTGAGATGTTGAGTTGAGAGAGAGTGTTTGGCCCAAAGTTATCCATCAGCTTTCATGTCTAAGGCATGCCTAGAATTCAGAGTCTCCTGGGTTCTAGGCCAGCACTTTCACTACTAGACCAGAACTGACTATGGAGAATGTAAGACAAGTTTTATTCCATGGAAAATGTGGGAAGAAAGTTTTCATCCAAGTGGATATATGATGGGGCATCAACCCTCATCCTGAAGACTGTCAACTGTTGAAATGGGGCTTCAATTAAGAAGTTATAAGAAAGCTGACATTCAAATTGTGCGGTATGAAATGGCTGGGAAAGCCTTGTTGGAGCCTGCTTGATCAGCAAGCAAGCCAGGTCTTCATCAGCTGCTACCTTCATACCTGGAGAGGACACTGAGCTAGTACAGAAGTCTTGTTTAATATGTAAAAAGAATTGCATTTCCATTTAAATTATAGTCATATGATTTAATGTGATGCTTATAGATATAAATTAGAACATTCAACATAGACAGTGAGAACTGAGTTCAATCCAATTTACTGAATCAGTTCAAACTTCTGAATTTAATTTAGCAACTTGAACATATACATTGCGTCAATTGGATATGAAAGTCTGATTCAGCTCTGGCAATCAATTTGATCTGCTTCCATACATTACATTGTTGAAACATCATCCAATCTAACTGATGCAGTAGAGATTTGCACAGCACTACCAACTGGTGTTTCCCTTTGCTGCCCCCCCCCGTTTTTTCTTTTTTTTTTTTTTTTGTTATGATGCATTTACTATTTTTGGGCAGGGCATTAGCAGGCTGTCACACCACCATTGCCTTAAGTATAGCCTTCCTCATTCACATTTTTGAGAAAATGTCTTTTTCCTAGTTATTTTTGTTCTGAGGAAGGAAGAAGGGCCTGGGAGAATTTAAGCTTCTTATTAAAAAGGCAGTAGAAACTACAGAAGCTTGTTTATGTGTATGTGTGTGCCTGTGTATGTGTATGTGTTGAACTAAACAAATCTTAGAAGAGCTGTAGTTGTTGAAATGTATTTCTTGTAGAGTTAAGTCTGAAGGTTGAACTGTGCACAGTGTCTCAGTTTAATAGTCAGCCAGGGATAGAGAGCTATAAGGAATGTACCAAAGGAATCTTACACCATTCTAAACATTTTGGATGTGAAAAGGCATAACTTTTTTAAAATGACTGGAGTGTCTTTGGATGTGAGTTGGGAAGTGACACCTACTCTTCAAAAGAATTCCATGGCATGAAAGCTTTCCTCTTCAACAAACTCACAACTTTTGTTAAAAGTATCCATAAGAAAGAATATCTTAAACGCCCTTAGTACTTGCATATAGCATGCATATATATATATATATATATATATATATATATTGCATATAGCATATATATATATATATATATATATATAAATTGCATATAGCATATATATATATATATATATATATATATATATACATATATATATTTAAATTGCATATAGCATATATATATATATATATATATATATATATATATATATATATATATGTATGTTTAAATTGCATATTCTACCAAGTGTTAGCTAAGATGGCTTTTATTTCATTGACCCTAGGAGTCTGATTAAAAACTAGCTTTGCTACAGGATGGATTTATGTGCAACTCTGAGGGTATACAGATAGTGCTTTAATTATTTAGAGACTGTACATTTCAAATGTCTACCTCTCTATGTTTGTGAAGCTCTGTATGTATGAACTACAAACTACTTCCTGCTAAAAATTGCTGCTGTAATATGCTTCCAATTTATGGATGCATTGAATGTGTCCCCTTCTGCCAGCCCTTCAAGGTAGATCAGGAAACAGACTCCATAAAAAATACTGAAACTCTACTTTATTGATGTAGGGCATTGTGACCAAATCTTGAAAGCGTGACAGCATTTCCCCCCTCTCTCTTTCTTGTACCAGAGAGTTTAGAAAGAGTTAGTTAAGTTTATTTCCAATATTCTCTTCCTTTCCTAGACTTCAGCCACGTTTTGCTAAGTGTCTTATTCCTTTTGTTAGGCTGTCTCTGTGGTTCCCTACACCATCCAGACTGATTCTCTTGTGTATGCCATTTACAATATATTCCCAGAATGACTTGTTTGAAGCCATCCTTCCTGTAACCTAAAACAAAGTAAAAGAAAAAAAGTGCAGGTACAAGTTAGAACTGCTGAGACAGCATTGAAAATGCTTGTAGATCTCATGCTTTTCTTTCCTTTTTTCCTACTAAAATAATTGTGGGGAAAAAATCTCTCTCATGTACTTTGCCTGCATCCCTGAAGAATCCTATAGTAACATTATATTATTCTCCTGTGTTTAAATTAAATGGTGCTTATGCTAATGTTCTTTTATCCTGATGGAGGCTTCAGCAACAAAGATAATTATTTAGAAATAAGTGTAGGTACAATCAATAGGAGATGTCTCTAACTAGTTTAGAAATAACACATTCCACATTACAAACAAGAGTGATCCATGAAAGTTTCTTTTTTCTTTTTTTACATATCACAATACTCTTATTTTAATTCAACCCAGACATCAAAATGTTTGTGCAGTTCCTAGACTGACTCTATAAAATCATGACATTTTCTGTCTTTGCTAGCTAAGCTATTAACTACTTCAGATTCAGATAAAGTGCAAGAAGAACCATTTTAAAGCTGTTGTTTCAGTTCTATGGAACAGGCAGTTTTCCCATTGAAGGGTACCCTTGCCAAATTCCTCCATCCTGTCCCTGAACTACACTCCACCCTATCACATTCTGTAAAGAATTGGTTTGACAGCTTTGCCTCTACAATACTCCAGGAGCAACAAACAGGAGTGAAATTGGCACATTTTGTCAATTTCCTTCCTCTCTTTGACAAGAGATAAACCAGGGTGAGGATGATCTGTGGAATGATCTCCCTTCCCCATAATATACAATGGGACCCAACTCAGCTTGCCTTTGGAAAAGCTCACCTAGTTTTTTGAGTCTTTTGATTGTCTAACTGTCCTGTTTGGTCACCCTTTTATATTTTATATTGGATTGTTATTTTTAATACTGTATGATTTTGTTGTTGTTGTTATTATTTTTATTATTTCCTTTCTGTTGTATGCTGCCCAGTGTCACATTGTTTGGGTTGCGTGGCCCTATAAATCCATTGAATAAATTGATGATGATGATGATGATGATGATGATGATGATGATGATGATTTCTTCTCCTTTTGGATGAAGTGGGAGTGGGTGTTTCTGTAGAAACAATGTGGCAAAAAATTAAAGCAATTGTGATTACTTTCAAGCTACCTTTAAGGGATTGGGTAGTGGAAACAGTGATGTGGAAATTCCCATCACTAAATTATGAAAGAAAGAGTACTTAGGGAGAATCAAACTCTAAATGGTAAAAAAAAAAAAGTAGAAAAATGAATCCTTTTCTCATCTGTTAGCAATGTAGTCCCAGTTTACCAGAGCCTCTACTTTCAGTAATGTTCAGAAGAGATTAATTAATTTTCTAATGTGTTTGAAATGGAAATTAGGGACTAAAAGTAAAATGTACCTTGCAGATTATTATTTTTCTGAATCACTATCACAGTTTCATTTGTGCTTACGCAAAGCTCTTCTTACTGTATTGTTCAATACTATGTTGCTATGTACAGTATAAACTATAAAATTAATGAATGATCTTGTTGGCCATCATTTACTACAATTGCCATGTGATGATAGAAAGGTGGAGAGCATGATGAATCATTCTGTTAAAACTTAAGTAAAAACATTATGAGCATTTTCTGTTAATCAAAAGGACTAAAAACACGAGAGGTGTCCTTGGCATGAAAAATTGGCACATCCTACAGTTTTATGTAGAAGAGATAAACAAATATACAGACATATTTGCTTAACTAAATTCAGGTGTACTAACTAAAGTCAAGCTAAGTAAAACTTTGTTGAATTAGGAAATATAGACATACATGACATACAATTGCAAAATACTGTATTTGCCTCCTCATGAGGATTGTGATTCTAAAAGAAACCTGAACAAGCCTCAGAAAACAAGATTTATGTTCCCTAGATATTGGTGTTACTGCTACCAATAGATGAGCTTCTTAGGACTGAAATAAAGTACTGTAACTTGCCCACATTTTAAAATTGGATTTTTCTCAGATATATCTTTCTTTCTTTAAATGCTGATTTTTCTTAACCATTTGTGGATTTTATCTGGTATGGTGCTAATTCAATGCAAGGAACAACACAGCGATTTATTTTGTGACCTCCACTGTGATGGAAATAGTCACTGTCTGTTTCAGCTGAATTTATTTATAAAATATTCAATTTTCCATTCCAGCAGCTATGTATTCAAAGCAACATGATATCTAAAATGGATAATAATAAAATCACACATCAAAATAATAGCAGGAGACGCAGGTTTCTTTCAGCCTCAGAAAATAACCCTCCCTCTGCCTCCAGTGCACCTCCACAAAACTGCTCATATTGTGGTAGAATAGAATGAAGTGTGTGTGTGTGTGTGTTTGTGTGTGTGTGTGTGGGTGTGTGGGATTTCATTTAGTCCACAAACCCCACCTTTTACTCTCCGTTCATTTCAAAGTTAGTTCAAAGACAACCCCATACAAAGTACATGGCAGAAGGTAGATTGCAAGTTACCAGAATATATACTACTGTTGCCAGGCTAACCTTTTTAGGAATTCTGAAGCCAGATTACTTGGGCCTCCACCGACAAAGATGAATTCCCTTCAGGAAGAGTGCAAGTTCATCCAGACCTTGTCATTTACCTCAATTCTTGGAATCATCATTCTGTTGGGTTTTAGTCTCAGACATGCCACCACTCAACTGTAGGCATCATGATACAAAATGATCCAAGCACACTATTTGTGTTCTTTGTACTTGCCCCCCATCACCCTCCCTACAGACACCCATGCAGCCAAACTCTTACAGAGTCTAGACAGCAGCCCAGGCACTGCACACTCAAAAGTAGAAGATACCAACTGATTAAAGTTGCAGTATCAATGAATTCCATGAAAAGAGTAGCAATCATCTGTAACAGATGCTTGTTAATATAATATTATATTGCATGTTTCTTGGGACAGACCTTGCCTTTCTCGTACTTTTTAAAATACTTTATGCATTAAAATGTATATACAGGTTTTCCTCACTTAACAAGCATTCATTTAGTGATGTTTTGGACTTACAACGGTGTTGAAAAAAATGACTTACAACTGGTTCTCACACTTATGACCATTGCAGCATTCCCTTGGTCATGTGATCATGATTGGGGCACTTAACAATTGGTTCACATTTGTGACCATCTGTCATGAGTACTGATGGTGAGCAGGAGCGGGCCTCTATCCAGGGGGGAAAATGCATGCAAAGTACTGAGGAATTAAGCAGCCATTCAAAGAGACACAGTTCAGACCTGCCTTAACTTTCGGGGTTTATCTGTCTGGGTTTTTCCCACGCTTCTTCAGTTTGTTAGGATTCTGTTTAATGTAGCAGTAATAAACACTAGAGACCTACTCCTCATCTCAGCGTGATTTCTGACTGTTAGGACACCATCACAGCATCCCATGGTTACGTGATCATCATTTTCGATCTTCCTGGCTGGCTTCTGGTAAGCAAAATCAGTGGGGAACTGTGTGATTTGTTTAACGATCACATGGTTTGCTTAACGCCTGTGGTGATTCACTTAATGGCCACCACAAAAGGGTCATAAAATCAGATGATTTGCTTTATGACTGCTTTGCTTAACTGTCAAAATTCCGGTCCCCAGTATGGTCATTAAGCGAGGACTAGCTGTAAATAGATAAATAAGGAATGAATGCTTTTGACAGTAATTTTAAATGTCTTCTTTATATTAATTCAAAGATGGGTAAATCTAGGAAAAATAATATAGGATTAAAAAGGAAGTTCTTATTAACAAACTATCTGAATGTGTTTTTTCCCCTTTCACCATCCAAGGAAGCTCTCCCCTGACTGTATTAGTGCTACCAGTTAAACATATTTAATTATTTGTTTTTACCAGCAGCCCAACTTTGTATTGTGCTTGATTCCCCCCCACTCCCACATTGAAATAGCAAGGAAGCTGCATTTGATCCTAAATATATTCATAAATGTGGGGCTGCAAGGCATCTAGTATTTCACAGTACTTAAGCACCACATGAATGATTTTGGTACCTAACCATCTGAATGACTCTGAGCATATTACCTGTTACAAAATATAACATTCTCTTTCTCTCTCTCATAGCAGAATTATAATTTTATGAATTGTCCTATCATCCCCACATATAATACATCTCTAAGATGTGCATATGGGAATATCTAGGTTTGTGTGTGGTTGTATCTGTGTGTATCTGTATATTTATATGTATATAGATGCTGGCCAGAGTCAGCAAAGCATGAGCAGGCCCTGCACGTGATGGAAATCTGAATGCTCCGATGGTGCCTTGACTAACGCAATTCAACCACGCCATGAACAATGACGTCTGACAACGACTGGGAGTCACACCAATCATGGCAAAACTGCAGGAAGGAAGGCTTAGATTGTATGGACATGTTGTATGCAGCAAAGAAGACTTGGTGGTGAGAACAGCCATGCACCTGACCCTGGTGGCTGGCGACCCCATGTTAGACCCAAGAAACGGTAGATGGACTGCATTAAGGAGGACATGGAATGAGTGAACGTCACCCCTGAAGATGCCTTGGATTGAGCCAAATGGAGATGGATATGCCGACAAGCCGACCCTGCCATAGCGTGGGAAGAACGCTAAGAAGAAGAAGTTATGTATATAGATGTAAAAGCTTTGCATTTTGATGATTGCCATTGGTACTACGCTCATACACTGTAAATAATTAACAGTATTAACAAACATTATAAGTGTTTCAGCCGAAATAAAATATATTTGTCATTAAGACCCAAATGACCAATGTGCCTTAAAATCCCCACAATGTGCACGGAGCTTTTCTCTTGAAAAAAAATCAAAGAGCCTAACTGCCCCCCTCAATAATTCCAACTTCTCTTCAAAAGGCCTCCCATACATAATGACCTCTTCTTTTTCATGACGTTTCACCAGAAACTCAATTTTACTTACGGCTTGCAGACCCCTCTCTTAAATTTCTCCAACTCCACTATCCAATCTTCATACAACATCTCAACAAGAATCCTGATCTCATTCTTAGAAGAAGCATTTCTGTCACTGTTGAATTCCTCAGTTTCATCCACTACATCTCCAACCAGATAACTCATTTCAGACCTCGTATTTTCCATGATGTCCTGAATGTCTTGTATGAAAACTTGATAGAAGTCAGAAAAGATCTGTTTAAAACCCTCCATTTCTCATTCAGTAGATTATGGCACCCCCTAGGAACTTGACCAGAGAAAGTCAAAGATATGGAAAAGTTCCGAATTATGTTTCCACAAAGTGAAAGTGAGATAAGTAGACAATTCCCCAGGAAAAGTAGAAACAGAAAGCTGAACATTTAAATCAGCCAATTCAATGTGTATGAAAATGCTAATATCTTCAAATTTGAAACCAAACTAATAACAGGAAGACAATTGTTTACTCTCAATCCTCATTTATATTTGGAAGGAAAACAAATTCCAAAAGCCCAAACTTAAAAAAGAACTTTAGAAAAAAAATCCCAAAAATAATGATAAGCGCCAAGAGAGCCAGCTTCTCCTTGCTGTAAAAAGCCTCTCTTAGGGTATGCATATTTTAATATATATATATATATATATATATATATATATATATATATATATATATAAATTTGGTGATTTAGAAATGGGGTGGCTGCTCTTAGTGTCCCTTTAATGCTACAGCACAGCTTGGAAAATGATGATGGCCGTGCCTCCCAGCTAGCTCTTACCAGTCGAACGCGAAATGCTTTTTGTGATCTTCTGGCTCCAAGCAGCCATCTGGAGTACAGATGGGGTAATTCCAGGTGTTTTTCTTTATCCAGAGAACATTCCTGGGCTTCAGGTAAACCTTCCTGAGCCCCCCCCCCCCCCAAAAAAAATTGCTGTGCTGTTAGTTCTGCCCACTAAGCCCATGGGCACAGCTGCTCAGTCCAGCATGTCCCCACTGGAAGTCCACCTTGATGGCTTTTCTTAATAAATTGGGGTTGCAGGGGGCTCTAAAAAGAATTGTTGTTGCAATGTATCTTTCATCAAATATTCAAAACTCATACAAGCTTGGGTGACAGGCTACCTTGGTCTCAGTCTTCCAATTCCATGGATTAATCATTCTGTGGAATCAGGTAACTGACCTGTGGATCTTCTGATGACACTAACATAGAGGTTCCTCACTCCCCTAACCCTAACCTCTGGTCTCCATTGTTGCCAAGGCAGACTTGGGATTGGAAGTGCTGTTACTTTTTTAAACTGACATACTTTTCTGATGACTCCCACTCTGGTAACAGAACTCACATTCTGATTCACTGACCTCAACCACTTCATTATATCCCCATCATTCAGTTCTGCTGCATCTTGGACAAGGAAGGTAATCTAGCAGGGAGCTTCCTCTCCATGCATAGCCTCATGTGTGATTTAGAATCTTGATAATTTAGAATGCAGACCTTGCTTGTACAATGTGTGAAAGGCAGCAGTGTCATAACAGTCAGGAATCACGCTGAGACGAGGAATAGGTCTCTAGTGTTTATTACTGCTACATAAGACAGAAAATCCTAACAAACTGAAGAAGCGTGGGAAAAACCCAGACAGATAAACCCCAAAAGTCAAGGCGGGTCTGATCTGTGTCTCTTTGAATGGCTGCTTAATTCCTCAGTACTACGCATGCGTTTTCCCCCCTGGATAGAGGCCCCCTCCTGCTCGCCATCAGGACTCATGACAAGCAGGACTTGTTGATGGGAACATGAGAGAGGCCAGTAGCAGCAAGCCATGTCCAGCAATGAAAGCCACATATCTGAATGGGATGTTTGACAGGTCAGATTCAGGAGGTATTGAAAGCTATATTATGGCAATTGCCCTGGAATCTCATAAATATTGACATGCTTTATTTGAAATAATCAAAGTTCTTTATTTATAAGAGATTAATACTGGTCATGGAGAGCCAGTTTAGTGTAGTAGTTAAGACATCAGGATAGAAACCGGGAGGGTGAGTTCTAGTCCCACCTTAGGCACAAAGCCAGCTGGGTAGCCTTGGGCCAGTCGCTTTCTCTCAGCCCTAGGAAGGAGGCAATGCTAAACGTCTTCTGAAAAACCTTGCCAAGAAAACTACAGGGACCAGCCCAGGAAGTTTCCAGGAGTCAACACTGACTCCAAGGTGTGTGCGTACACATGCACGTGCTCACAGAAACACACAGGTCATAAAAATATATCTCTGGACTCAGATAAAACTTAGCAATTTTGTTTGCTCATTGTATTGTTTATGGAGCCTTTGGCTGTAGTGGAACTGTTTTATTATTCCGTTGTTTGACTTGGCTTAGTAAGCAACTTATATCCAATCTATCTGTAGCAGGTGGCACCTGGAGTCCATCTTAACTTAAGGGAGATTTTATTTTTATATATCATTTACTGTATTCACCTTTATGTCCCCCAAGGCCCAGTAGACCAACAATCTGAATGATAGGACAATTAGTTGATGCAATAGTAAAGCTATAATCTTAGTCAATAAAAGTAAAGAATATATATCAATCAGCACCAGATTTTAATTTTGTACCTGAAGTGTATATTTGTTATTTAAATAAATAAATAAACAAATAAATAAATAAATCAGTACTATTTGTTTAACTCCAGGCCTATAGCCATTTTGCCCCTTAAATCTTTCAGTATTTAAGACATAACATCAACATAATACTTGGAAGAGACACTGTCTTAAGATCCTGGAAAAAAAGGCTATATAAATGGAATAAACAAATAAATACAAACATTAGCAAAATCTTCCTCATCTTGAGCTTAAAAGGTAGAGGCTACTTAGCCAACTCCATGTAGTTTTCCTGACAACAATACAGAATGGGTTTGCCATTGCTTTCTTCTAGCATTTTTCTTTTCTTTTTCAAAATTCCAGCCTAATCTTCAATCCTTACATTTCCTAATAGCCTCCCATTCAAGAACTAGCCAAGGTCAGCTATATTTTTAGTATTTCTGAGATCAGCCAAGGTCATTATATTCTGTTACCTCCTGTGAACAAGTATTTTTTTCCCCTGAAAAAATTACATACAATGTTTCCTCTGTTGAGAAAACAATAACTATAATTATGAGGCGAGAAAAAAGTTGGTGGTCCAATAAACCTGTGACCCCTTAGGCTTCCCATAGTCTTCAAAGGGACCTATGTGGGGTAAATGAGATAGAAAACTAGAGGTATTTTGTATTTACTGAAATTGCTGAGCTATAATCTTAATAAGTTGCTTTTTTGTTGTTGCTGTAGGAAGGAGAACCAAAAAAAAAAAAAAATGGACAAGACGGGGAGAGAGGGTTACTTCTTTGACATAAGAAGTTTCTATTTTCTTTCCTTTAGCTCTTTTATTTCACACACACACACAAATTCCAAACAGATCAGTGGAAAGCAACCAATGGAGACAGACCTCTCAACAAGACAACACAGAAGACTAGGCTATCAAGCAAGAAATGAACAGAAGAACTTGTCATTCCCCATTTCAGAAAGATTGACTCTAGTGATAAGATCTGCTAATAAGCTGATCTTGAGTACCCTGTAAGAAGTCAGTAAGGTATGATGTTAGAAATGAAAGACTAAATTGGGTCAGACATGCTCTTCTCAAGGTGCTCTGTAGATCTCATAAAGGTAATAACAAAATAGATTGGATACTCACTCTGCATCACCTTCTGGAAAATGACCAAAGTACATCAATGTGAGATGTGACACACAATCTACATGTAAAAAGGAACAAGTCAAAAAATAGGCCTCACTATTACATTTCTTTTTCTCTCATTATAGATATGGTTCAAGAGCTTAGGTAGATCATAAATCTATTACATTGTATAATCCTGTATGTATAATCAATCGAAGCAAATAGTTGTATGTATAATCTCAGCACATTTATTTTGGTTAACTTCATACCCAAGCAGAATTCTTTGTTTATGACTTGTTCTTAGTAATGGCATTCAAGGCTCACCTATGCTTTCTAATTTCAGGTACATTAGTGGAAGATAAAATAGTTTGCCATCCTGCAGAAAGGATACATAGAAACTATAGAGACTGACTACCAGTGCAACTATTTACCTAAATGCTTACCCAAGTAAATAGTCCCAAGCATAACATAATTTTAAGATGAACAGCAACTATAAAACCTTGTCCTAATGTTAACCCTGGCACTAAATTTAACAATAGATCTCAGTGAAACTTAACTCTGTCTCCAAACAAATATTACAATCAGTTAGCTCAGTCAGCTTAGTAGTATATCATTAGGCACCCTAGGTAGAACTGCCTGATGATGTTGCATATTGACAGAGGATTGAGTAGCCAACCATACCTTCTCCTTTTATCACCAAGAGGCAAGTGGGACATACCAAAGCTAGCATCACACAAATACTGATTATGAGAGTCTTAGCAGCTCAGCAGCTTTCATGTTTATTTGTAGTCTTATGAGTATGTTGCTCTGGGCACTGAATCCTAGGATAAGGATCAGGGTAATTATTTCTGTTAGAATTAGATACAAGTTTGGTTAGGGATAGTCTTCTCTGAGGTCAAGAGTAAAATAAGTATAAATAGTAGCAAAATAATTACTTTTTATGGTCAGTGCTAGTCTTTATATTTGGGAATGAATGCTTCTATAAGGGTTAGGGTAAACTGTTCTATTGGCATTAGGATTCAATATAGGCTGCATTAAGATTTATAGTTAACTTTAGTATGAAGATTAGAATTAGGGTGGGTTTTTTTTTTTTTTAATTAGTTTTAGACTTAGGTTTCAGTTTCAGTTGGGATTGGGTGTCGGGGAAGCACTGAAGCAAATATTTTTGCCATGTTATGGTGAAGTTAGGGTTAGGGCTAGGCTTCAAGGAAGTTTACAGTGACATCAAATGTGAGGTTTAGGGTGAGCTTTTTAGGGTTTGCTGTAGTCTAAGGTTTATTTCATAGTTGAGAATGACTGGTGAGTTTTGGGTAGGTGTTGCTCCACTTTAGGGAGAGAATGGCTTTGGGGATTCTTGTTTTGGTAATCTCAAGGCTCTGCTATTTGTTGACACTTCTTAATAAGATCTACAAGATGGACTAGGGTTACCAGATATCTGAACAGGCAAAGGAGGACATAGACAATCGGAAAGGAGAACAAATGATGGGGGAAGGGGGGGAGAAGGCACACTAACGCTTTAACTTTCTTAGCATCCATGACAAAAATCACAGTGAAAAACTGCAAAAAAAACCCAAGTGCTTAGGCCTACATGTATATGAAATTATTTTTCCCAGCATCAGAAAAACAGGTTTTTCAATTGCAGGAATGTAGTAGAATTGGCTAGGAGCCAAAAGCCTTCAACATATAACTGATTAAGGTCTTGTCAATTTCAGCCAGCAGCACAAACTGGTGGGAAGGTACCAATCAACTGATTAAGGTCACAGATTGGAACTTGTTAATTTGGGATTAGCATTTATTAGGGAAGTGATGTGCTGCAGAGAAAAGCAGCTCAGGAGGAGAAAGCTTGTTACTCAAAAAAATAGACAATATTCGATTTTAAGGCTATGCCTGCTGTGCAGAGGACATGATGGCAAAAAGGAGGACGTGTCCTTTTGCCAGATGTCTGGTAACCCTAAACTGGGCTGAAATGTATGAAATGTATGACCCAGTTTAGGATATGCTGGTAGCAAAAATGGTTGCAATGATAGATGCATAGAGTTATAGTACTGTATATAATGTTGATATAAATTACATTTAGGGTTTTGTTGTTGTTTATTCGTTTAGTCGCTTCCGACTCTTTGTGACTTCATGGACCAGCCCACGCCAGAGCTTCCTGTCGGTCGTCAACACCCCCAGCTCCCCCAGGGACGAGTCCGTCACCTCTAGAATATCATCCATCCACCTTGCCCTTGGTCGGCCCCTCTTCCTTTTGCCTTCCACTCATCTTCTCCAGGGTGTCCTGTCTTCTCGTTATGTGTCCAAAGTACTTCCGTTTTGCCTTTAATATCATTCCCTCAAGTGAACAGTCTGGCTTTATTTCCTGGAGGATGGACTGGTTTGATCTTCTTGCAGTACAAGGCACTCTCAGAATTTTCCTCCAACACCACAGTTCAAAAGCATCAATTATCCTTCTCTCAGCCTTCCTTATGGTCCAGCTCTCGCAGCCATATGTTACTACAGGGAACACCATTGCTTTAACTATGCGGGCCTTTGTTGTCAGTGTGATGTCTCTGCTCTTAACTATTTTATCGAGATTTGTCATTGCTCTTCTCCCAAGGATTAAGCGTCTTCTGGTTTCCTGACTGCAGTCAGCATCTGCAGTAATCTTTGCACCTAGGAATACAAAGTCTTTCACTGCTTCTACATTTTCTCCCTCTATTTGCCAGTTATCAATCAAGCTGGTTGCCATAATCTTGGTTTTTTGAGGTTTAGCTGCAAACCAGCTTTTGCACTTTCTTCTTTCACCTTCATCATAAGGCTCCTCAGTTCCTCTTCACTTTCAGCCATCAAAGTGGTATCATCTGCATATCTGAGATTCTTAATGTTTCTTCCAGAGATTTTAACTCCAGCCTTGGATTCCTCAAGGCCAGCTTGTCGCATGATGTGTTCTGCATACAAGTTGAATAGGTAGGGTGAAAGTATACAGCCCTGCAGTACTCCTTTCCCAATCTTAAACCGGTCCGTTGTTCCGTGGTCTGTTCTTACTGTTGCTACTTGGTCGTTATACAGATTCTTCAGGAGGCATACAAGATGACTTGGTATCCCCATACCAGTAAGAACTTGCCACAATTTGTTATGGTCCACACAGTCAAAGGCTTTAGAATAGTCAATAAAACAGAAATAGATCTTTTTCTGAAACACCCTGGCTTTTTCCATTATCCAGCGGATATTGGCAATTTGGTCTCTAGTTCCTCTGCCTTTTCTAAACCCAGCTTGTACATCTGGCAATTCTCGCTCCATGAACTGCTGAAGTCTACCTTGCAGGATCTTGAGCATTACCTTACTGGCATGTGAAATGAGTGCCATTGATATTAGCAATGCTTCTTAAGGCCCACTCAACCTCACTCTTCAGGATGTCTGACTCTAGCTCACTGACCACACCGTCAAAGCTATCCCCGATATTGTTATCCTTCCTATACAGGTCTTCTGTATATTCTTGCCACCTTTTCTTGATCTCTTCTTCTTCTATTAGGTCCTTGCCATCTTCGTTTTTGATCATGCCCATTTTTGCCTGGAATTTACCTCCAATGTTTCTAATTTTCTGGAAGAGGTCTCTTGTCCTTCCTATTCAATTGTCTTCTTCCACTTCCGTGCATTTCTTGTTTAAAAATAATTCCTTATCTCTTCTGGCTAACCTCTGGAATTTTGCATTTAATTGGGCATATCTCCCGCTATCACTGTTGCCTTTTGCTTTCCTTCTTTCTTGGGCTACATCTAGTGTCTCGGCAGACAGCCATTTTGCCTTCTTGGTTTTCTCTTTCTTTGGGATGTATTTTGTTGCCGCCTCCTGAACAATGCTGCCAACTTCTGTCCATAGTTCTTCTGGGACCCTATCTACTAAGTCCAGTCCCTTAAATCTATTCTTCACCTCCACTGCATATTCCTTAGGAATATTAGTGAGCTCAAATCTAGCTGATCTGTGGGTCTTCCCTAATCTCTTTAGTCTGATCCTAAATTGTGCAAGAAGAAGTTCGTGATCTGAACTACAGTCAGCTCCAGGCCTTGTTTTTACCGACTGTACAGATGTCCGCCACCTTTGGCTGCAAAGGATGTAATCAATCTGATTTTGGTGTTGTCCATCTGGTGAAGTCCATGTATAAAGGCGTCTCTTAGGTTGTTGGAAGAGAGTGTTTGTTATGCAGAGTGAATTGTCTTGGCAAAATTCTATCAGCCTATGTCCTGCTTCATTTTGTTCTCCCAAGCCATACTTACCTGTAATTTGAGGTGTCATTTGACTGCCCACCTTAGCATTCCAGTCTCCCGTGATGAAAATATCATCTCTTTTAGGCGTGTCATCCACTAGGTGCTGCAGATCCTCATAGAACTGCTCTACTTCAGCTTCTTCAGCATTTGTGGTTGGGGCGTATATTTGGATCACTGTGATGTTAGATGGCTTGCCCTGAATTCAAATTGAGATCATTCTGTCATTTTTTGGGTTGTATCCAAGCACTGCTTTAGCCACTTTACTATTAATTATGAAGGCTACTCCATTTCTTCTGTGGTCCTCTTGTCCACAGTAGTAGAACTGGTGGTCATTTGATGTGAAGTGGCCCATTCCAGTCCATTTCAGTTCACTGACGCCCAGAATGTCTATCTTTAATCTTGACATCTCACCAATAACCACATCCAATTTGCCCTGGCTCATAGATCTTACATTCCAGGTTCCAATGATGTGTTGATCCTTAGAACATCGGATTCGCCGTTCACCACCAGCACCGTCGGCCGCTAGCCATCCTTTCGGCTTTGAGCTAGCTGCGTCATCACGTCTGGGGCTAGTTGAGCTCATCCTCTGTTCTTCCCCATTAGCATTTTGACTATCTTCCGACCTGGGGGTCCCATCTTCCGATGGTATACCGACGTATCTCTGGTTGTAGTTTTGAAAACTAAAATCCATTTAGTTTTCACGGCAAGAATACTGGGGTGGGTTGCCATTACCTTCCCCAGGGATCGCATTTAGTCTGACCTCTCTGTCATGACCTTCCCTTCTTGGGTGGCCCTTCACGGTTTAGCTCATGGCATCGTTGAGGTGCTCAAGCTCCAGCACCATGACAAGGTAACGATCCTTTGCTGAAGACATTTAGGGTTACAGTATGTTTTTTCTTATTTCATGCCTTACTCTTTTTCTACATTTTGCATTCAGTTGTGCACCCGAACAGGAAATAGCATGATGCCCATGTATATAGATATATAATAATTTTAGTTTTTTTTAAAAAAAAATGCATACATATATTTAATAAATTAATACACAAATGAGACAATGTCGAGGTTTATTGTTTCATTCCTTCAGTTCTTGAAAGACAAACAGCAATTCAAAAATAATAGCCAGAGCTCTCATAAAAGAACAAAGACTTTAATCGGTTTCAGTGATACTTTAAGAACAGTTCTTCAAAATCTAAATGAATGTTGCATTCAGTAGGAACTTGATTATTGGCATTTAGTCCACAAATTACTTACATGGTGGTTTTCTTTCTTTCCTTGCTTAAATACAGACCTAGTTCTCAATTAGTAGCTCATAGGAATATATCAGTTGCTAATCTTCTCAAGGTAGGATTCCACAGGTAAATGAATGAAACTCACATTTTGTTTTGACTTCCAATCCTAGGGAAATTCAGAGCAATGAATACCTTGGGAAGTGGATTGTGACTTCTTTACTATGATGCTTTTTAAATGTGAGCGATCAGACATGCTCCACTGACATAAGCATTCAATTACTCTTCATCCTGGGACCTCAGCAAACCATGCTGATGTGAACCACCGAAGAGATTTGGAGACACTTCTTTTCTCTATGCTTTCTGTAGGCTAGTTTAAATTACAGTGGTATAATCATTTTCATTTTCCATAGAATTTGACTGAACAGCATGCTCTTTACATATACCCTATGTATTTGTTCACCTGCAACACAAGCATGGAGAGGATTTGGGTATGCATTTATTACTGTTTTAAATAAATAAATAAATAAATAAATGTCAGCGCTTCATGCAGAGCTTGGCAGTAAATCTTTGTGTAGAAACTCAGTCCACATTCAGACTAACAGCAAAGAGTGGAGAACATATCTCAAACAGGTACACTGTTTGTATTGCCAATACAAGAAGTCTTAGTAATGATTACCTATTGCAAAACCTGGCAAGTCAATATATAAGAGGTCTTGGATCTAAATCTTACATTTTTTTCTCCCAGTCTTACTGGTAATGGACAACTTGCTCCTCATTTCTCAGTCTTGGATGGGGTGGTCACTTGCACAGTGTTTTAAAGATGGACCTGTCTGGTCTCAGTAGGTCTCTTTGTTTCCAGGCTTAGCAGATTCAAGATTGGTTTCTGAGCCAAATATCCTTCCAAGGGTAGACCCAATACAGACATCACTCCCAAGGTACTATTTGCCTTGCTACATTGAGAGCTGTTCTTTGTATGGTAATCTGAAATGGAACTTCTAGATGCAGTTGGTTGAAAATGCTTACTTCTATGTGCTCTGAAACCCTGATATTTATAACAGTGGTATATCTGTAAGGGCTTTTGAAAGAAGGCTATAAACAGCCAGATGTACTGGTATTTCCCATCTGAACCCTACTCGTGATGTAGTAAAAATGCCTGTATAACAGAATTGTAATTGCCATCACTGGTGCTTTTCTTTTTACCAGTCCTACTATGAAATGGACTGATTTTAATTCATGGTGGAAAGCTTGTTGCCTTCTCATGAGAACTGCAGCCTTTCCTTGCTATCATACAGCTTCATATAATTATTTCTTGGTAAACTGTAGCAGGTAGCTATATCTGGGCTGCAAAGATCTGGAAAACACTAGATGGGAGCAAAGACATATCCAATGCCTACTTTGCTGCATTACCATGGCCATTCAGGCTGTTGCAGCTAGGATAAGGTAGCCCTAATTTGGAGTAGTATAAATTTAGGAAAATGCTTGTTCAAGTGTTCCTGCTTTTGTTTACAAGCATTTAGGTCCTGTACTGAAACTCAGCAGATTCTCAGGATGTTTGTGGGATTATACAAAAATGAAAGCTAATGGAGGTAGTCCTCACTTAATAACAGTTTGTTTAGTGGTGGTTCAGATTTACGATAGTGCTGAAAAAAATGACTCTTGACAGCTTCTCACACTTATGACTATCACAGCAGTCACGTGCTCACAATCTGGGTGCTTGGCAACCAGTTCGCATTTATGCTTGTCATAGTGTCCTGTGGTCCTGTGATAGCCAGTTCTGACCTTCTGGCTGGCTTCTGGCAAGCAAAATCAATGGGGAACTGTGTGATTCACATAAGAACCATGTGGTTCACTTAACACATGCAGTGATTCACTTAATGACTGCCACAAAAATGTCATAAAATCAGGTTGGATTTGCTTAATGACTACTTCGCTTAGCAACCAAAATTCCAGTCCCAGTTGTGGTCATTAAGTGAGGACTACTTGTAAGCAAGTATGTAACATACAGTTGTCTTTACATGAAATAAAAAAAAAAAAATTGGTCTGTTTACCTTACAAACAACAGCACTTTTTAAAAGTAAATATGTTGCTTTTCCCAGTAGAAATCCAGAAGATTTTACTGTACTGTTCATCTTATATTGTTACACTCAGCTTTGGAATGAAAAATAAAATGTTAAAATGTAAGATTGAATTGATACTTCATCTAAGGAAACACTATGATTTTAAAATAAAATAGAGCATTTTATGATTCTGAAGATTCACACCTTTAACATTTATTTATTCATGAATGTACATAAACAGTCACAGAGCAGGAACCATTAATAAAATGCTAATAATTTGAAAATATGCCTCATCTCTATTCTGTTTCTGCAGAATAGGCACTTCTTGTAACTGATTTACTTAATCATCTCTGTGCATATAGATGGTTCTGTTTCAGTGGTTAAATACAAATGAACTAAAGTAAAACATGCAATTACAGGTAAAGTGAAATGGAAGGAGTTTGAGTCTCAAATTTTGAATAACTTAAGGCATTTTTTTTTCTTTTCTACTCTTATGTTCTTTGAGGACTGCACTTATTTTGTTGTTTATTTCCAAACAATGTCTAAATTTAATATAATCAAAGTAAGTCAAGTACAATATTATTTTGGTTTAGTTTGCAAGGACTTGTAACAGGGACACTCAATTATCCAGAGTCAAAGGTGGTGAAGAACTCCAGTAGCCCCAACCAATGGTGCTAATTGTGAGCAGTGCTCCAACTGGTATTTCCACAACATCTGAAAAGGATGGGTTCACCATCCCTGTCCAACTAAATTATTCCCCTGTTCAACTATTTAATACATTACTACTTGGTAGCTCTGTTAATATGAATGACCACATGAACTGCTTACTCCAACTCCACCAAATGTCTCTGACATTAACATCTTTAAGCATGAAGGATGATTGCTCTTGGACTGAGCTCTACCCTTAATCCTTTCTTCTGTTTACCAAAACGCCGGACAAGTTTTCAGAGCTCCACTCCATTAAGAACATGGATATGGCAGGTTCTCTTTAAGTACTGCTAGCTGAAAACGGCTAGTGAAAGAGAAGTGATAAAAACAACCAGTTTTTAACAGCTATTCATTAAAAAAAATAGTGATATTTTTTACTGTAGGTGGATATGGATGCCCATTTATCAAACGACAAATGCCAATTCCTATAGTCTGTAGGGAACAACTTTGAAACCTACATTCTGAGTAAGGGCCTCCTACAGAGCCAATGCTATTGAGACTTTTCCATTATAGGCTATTAAATGGGCTTATATGTTCTGGAAGTCCAAATTAAAACTACAATTAATAACCCATTAAAAACATATTAACTCATATTTAAGACCAATGGTATAAAGAAAATCAAATAAGCAGCTGACAATTTATGGGAACTATTTGAAGCTGCAATAAGAAGCCAATTCATAAAACAAAGTCAAAGCATATAGTAGCACATTTGTTTCAATGAGGGAGAAGCATGGAGTTGGAGACTAACATATTCAATGTGGGCATTAGAGAATGGCAAGTGGAATAGGAGAAATTTAAAGAAATGAGACACTTTATACCATGTTCAACTGTAGGAGAAGGCAGAAAGAGAAACATAGAGACTTGCTGCAGCTCAGGGAGAGAAAATCTCAAGATGTGGCATACACACATATGTGCTAAGAGGGAGCACCTTTTTTTAACAGGTGTCACCTCATTTGGAAATAGAGAATAAAATAGAAAGAATGATAGTGCATGATGATGATGCCAACTGGGTAACAAAGTGATTTTTCTCTCAAAAGCCCCAACACCCACTTCCCCCACACGTGCCCAGGAAACTCCTGGCCCACTCACTCATAACACAGACAGAGTAGCTCTTGGCTGTCATTTCCCCCCTACTTTTTTTCTTGAAATGTGATGAACCCAATTCTTACATTTTTTTTTTATTTTTTTAAATGAAAGTATTGAGCAGATGTGTTTTCTCCCACATAAATGTCATTTTTAACCTAAGGCAAGACTGGCTTTAAGTCTCAGAAGTACAAAGATTACTGGGAAGGTAATGTTGTACTTAAACATGCGTCCAGAGTAATGGGAGCAATTTGTACATAATCTTCAATTTACTAAGTAAATTGTGCTTCCCTATATCATGTAAGAGGATGAACATCCCACAATTCTCAAGATAAATCCTTAATTTTTTCCCCTCTCTTAAAATTTTAGTACACCTTGGCTAATAGAGTCCTTGCAACTTTTAAACTGATCTTTAAAACTCATTTAAAACTGAATGAGAATATAGACCATTGACACTGCAGCTGTCATGTTCCCGTTCCAATGTTTATGGTTCCTCGTAACGTTTCACATGTCATATCTGCAGTTGCGTGCCTGCCTGGCCACGCTGGTAAATTTCCTTTGTGCTGACTTGTGATCTTCTGGAATGTATGTTTGGGTTATCTCTGCTGTTCAAGGTTACTTTCTCAGGCCGATTCTAATGGTTGCTAGCATCTGGGGTGGGTGGTTGCTATGCTAGCCTGAGGGGAGGGTTTGCAACGGGAGCAAGGCTTTTTAAGTTTGTAATTGGCGCGCTTTTGCTCATTCTCAGCTTTATGTAATGATTGCCTATTCCAATAAAAGAAGTCTCATCAGTAGTTACTAGAGAAAACTAATTTATTGAATGAATAGTATGCAAAGTACAAAGAAAGCTGAGAATGAGCAAAAGCGTGCCAATTACAAACTTAAAAAGCCTTGCTCCCGTTGCAAACCCTCCCCTCAGGCTATTGGCATCCTGAGCCGGCTGCACCTCCCCCCATAATGATTGATGGTCAACAACATTTCGAGGTCAAGGAAATATTAGACTCTAGACGTTTCCATTCCACTCTGCAATATCTGATTCGATGGAAGCATTTCCCTCATCCGGAGTGGGTCGCTGCACGGCATGTGCGCTCTCCCCACTTGGTTGCTCAGTTTCACGCTGCTTATCCTGATAAACCTGTGCCTTAACAATTAAGTTTTTTTTCTTTGTGGGGGGGCAGTATGTCATGTTCCCGTTCCGATGTTTATGGTTCCTCGTAACATTTCACATGTCATATCTGCAGTTGCGTGCCTGCCTGGCCACGCTGATAAATTTCCTTTGTGCTGACTTGTGATCTTCTGGAATGTATGTTTGGGTTATCTCTGCTGTTCAAGGTTACTTTCTCAGGCCGATTCTAACGGTTGCTAGCATCTGGGGTGGGTGGTTGCTATGCTAGCCTGAGGGGAGGGTTTGCAATGGGAGCAAGGCTTTTTAAGTTTGTAATTGGCGTGCTTTTACTCATTCTCAGCTTTCTTCGTACTTTGCATACTATTCATTCAATAAATTAGTTTTCTCTAGTAACTACTGATGAGACTCCTTTTATTGGAATAGGCAATCATTACAGCAGCTAAATATTATGTGAGTTGTTGGTTGGAATCCCATGTCAATTCAGTTTTGGCCCAGAACAATGATCACAACTTGGCAAAATCAGTGCTCAGTTGTACCCATTACCAAATCAGTTGTTTCTTAAATTTAGTTGGGCTATATCATGGCTCTTTTAATTTGGAATTACTTTTAAATGTTCTTTTCTGCTACTTCCAGGAAAGCTGGTAGAGTGATTTCAGGTGAAACTGTCTTTAAGAACAAGGATGGTTAATAATTTCTGTTATAGCAAAAACAGGGCCTTGGTCCCAGGCTGATTTAATCTGACATATAGGAGCTACCATCTCAGAAGTACTTCCAAGATGGCTTCCTCATAAATGTTTTATCTTCTCAGTATGAATGTATAGCTGCCATGAATGCAATATTCTAAGGTACTATGGAGTGAAGCCTTTGAGACTATCTTTCCATCCCCATGCTAGAAAGAACATTTATGAATATTGGTTCTCCTCCTAGCTTGGGTTAGAGTAAGTGGTGGCTCCTGTGTATTGCATTTGTAGGGAGCAGAGGGTATGGTCTTGAGGGACAGGAGTGTAATGATTGGCTTAATCCAAATAAAACTCTCAGACTCAATCACAATTCAGGTTCTGGGTTTATTTAGAATAGGGTGCAAACAGGTAAAAAGCTGAGAATGAGAAAAGCGCGCCTAAACTCAAACTAAATAGCATCGTTTCAAACATCAGCCCACCCCCTCCTTCGCATCCAGTACAACCCCACATTCCCAGGTGCTCCTAACAAGCTCTGCTGATCAACGGGTAAAAGACCTTGACATTTAAGAGATAGCCGAAACACATTCCTCCCTGGCACAGTCCAGCACGTCTCCCGTACAAGGTCTCTCAGCAGCACCCTCCCAGCCAGCGACATGTATCAGCACTTTGGCAAGAGAACCGTTACGATGCAGAAGCACCGCAACGGTGAACATGACAAGGAGGAAGACTCACTACCAAGACAATAGTCAGATAAAAGAGGACTGAGTCCAGGGCAGAAATGTAACATGAGTAAATGTCTCAGACAAGCCCCTTCCTAGTTCTTATGAAGATAATGGTACAAAGGGAGGGGGAAGCACATTTAGATTTGCAAGATTCTGTTACTATAGCTTTACAATAAAAGTAGTACTCACCTCCATGTTATTGGATTCCTAGTCTGATCTACTGTATCTTGACGGCTTGACAGTATTATTTTAGTCTGGTTACCTTTTCTAGTATGTCTGGAAAGTTTATTGATGTCCTAACTACCAGGAAACACACTGAGACAATGACTTGGTCTCTAATATTTATTACTAGTACTTAACAAGAATCCTAACAAACTGAGGAAGCGTGGGAAAAACCCAGCCATATAAACCCCAAAGGTTAAGGCGGTCCCGATCTGTGTCTCTTTGAATGGCTGAACAGTTCCTCAGTGCTACGCATGCGCTTGACAGTCTGGGTGGGAGCCCCCTGCTCGCCATCCTTACTCATGACAATTGTATTTTAATAATTATTTTATTATACACTACCTAGAGTAGCTATAGACTTGGGTAGTCTTATAAATTTAATTAAAATAAATAAATAAAAGCAGTGGTAATAGGCACAACAAATGAGTTCCATGGGCAGGTTCTTCACCTGGCTATCTCCAAAGTATAAAGGAAAAAAACAAACAAACAGTAGCTAACAAAAGAAGAAAAAGTGATAGAAACACAAAGTACTGTAGTCATACCATGTAGGTCTGTTCTAACCAGGTTTGCCATGTCACAACAACCTTTTTGTCTTATTTTAATTCTTTTATAAGTGGATTACCAACAGGGTCAATCAGCAAGCCTTTTGTTTGTTTGTTTCTCCTGCCAGTCTTAATGCACTAAATGTTTTTGGCATGAAAATAAGGTGACAGTATTCTTGCCTGTCAAAAAGATTTTTTTAAAAGACACTGAAGTCCCATAAGCATATTTAGATCTAAGGCTTGAGTGGCTCATTGCATTTGGGTTTATCTAATAAAATAGATCTACCTACTTAGTATTATTTGCTTGCATTCCTTTTGTTAAACAATGAGAGGAGGAAAAAGCTGCCTCATGTTAAAATATAGTAATTGATTCTAAAGCATGGAGAGGCAAACAAATGCAAACATTCTAAAAAGCCCTTGTTTTCATTGACTATAATATTTAGTGTATTGCCTGCTGAGATTGTCTGTATTTTCTGATACCATGCACAGCAACAATAAAATATCACAGGCTGACTATGATGATGAAGTTGCATTCTGGCACACCATTGGCATTAAAGATCAATGAAGCAACCAATCTGTGCAAAATGGAAAATCCATTAAAATAAAGTACATTGACGATCTGTTGACAAATAAGCACTTAGTCAAGTCACTTGAAAGACTGTAGCTAACATGCACTGCCATACCTAATAAATATATCCGTTTAGATGAGTTCATATTTACCTGGTTTCTTATGCATACTTGCTACTTGAGTAGACCATTAACATAAAAACAAAATTTCATAAGTATAATCCATTCATTTATTATGATTTAAAGATAAAAAGCTGCTGGATACAGTAGCCCTAATACCTTGAGAGCAGAACACTCAAGAATTGCTTAAATGTAATATTATTACTTGGGAAACTGGGCACAGTAATATTTACCTTTCTTTTCTTTTTATTCTTGTGATTTTTCCTGAGTTCTTTAACTAAAAAGCAGCAAAGCAAGAGTAGAAATTCTATATAAATTTGTTTAATAAGTAAATAAATAAATAAATACTGGGTTCTAGATATAGCTGAGCTACAATATACCTCCCAATATCCCTTACTACTGGGCTTTATAGCTTTATCTGTGGGGATGTGCAATTCATCATCATTTGGAGAGTGAAAGCTATCCACTGCAGAAGTAAACAACATAGGAATGAACTATTCTGTATAGAAGGGAAAGGCATAGATAAAAAAGATTGACCTAAGGTCATTTAATTAATAGCTGATGTTTGTGGATGTGTTTTAAACATTCTCTACCTCCTCTCTAATTATCATTCAACTTACTGTAGGTGCAAAATTGCTTAGACAATATCAGGACAAGTAAGATTTTTAGTTGCTACTTAATATAAGTTTATTTTATTTTATAATAGTAAAACAATATCTTATTTTATTTTTTTGACAGAGGAAGGAGAAAGATATTGGTTCCATAATTCTAATATAGAACAACTGGGTCTTATGACATCTTAAAGACTGAATAAAGATATTGGGACATTAGGTTTTCACAGATGAAAGTCATAGGACTCTTTTTTTTTTTTTTACTCCCACAGACAAAGGTAAATGTTCCTTTGAAACCTCACTAATGAATCTTCCAAATTGTCAAAGAACATCAAGAAAAACTCCCTAAAACTGAAGGTGACACTGTGGGCGTAAACAGGATTAAAATTGAATGGGTTGCTTCAGTAACATTTAGTTTCTCAGCCACAAGTATTTTCAGATAACAAGTGCTCATTCTATGAGCTAAAAACATTTCGAGATGTCTAAGTATTTTCATGTTATCACACTGAAAGAAGCTACTTTAGTACTTTGGGGTACATTTTTTTTTCTTCAAACTTAACTCCTGTTATTAGCAAAACATAGGTATTCTGCAGTCTAATATTATATTGCACTGGCTTTCATTTTCCCCCCATGCCCCCACGCCGTGTTAATATTCAGAAGAGCAGGTAATCCAAGATACAACACAAGCTTTTAAAGGCAATGTAGTGAGACCATCAACATATTCTCAGTGTTAAATAAATTAATGTGAATTGTAATGACATTTATCAGATGAGAGCTCCAGGAAATTTTGCCTAAATGTATTGTCCTTGCTTTCTTAGAAAACTCCTACAAAAATAATTTTCAGAGAGGCAAAAATATGAAAGAAAACAGTGCACTAGAGTGTACTGAATTCATTCCAATTCACAGAGTAATGCATTTCAATCATACAGTGGTGCATTCTAGTCAACAACATAAGCGTCCAGTCTAACTGATATTTAGTTTAGTTGAAACAAACATCAAAGAAGTAGAAAGCTGGGTCTGTCTATTCTAAAAAGAGAAATGTCTAAGAATCGAATAACACATCTTCCTTTTCCTTCTTTCCTTTTCCTCTCCTCCTCTCCATCATGGAAAGGACATCAGATGTTCCTCCTTCTCCTTCTTCCAAATATTTTTTTAGGAAATGGCCAAACTGAATCAAAAACTTCTAAAAAACAAAACAGTTAATGCAGTATATTACTTCAGATATGAAATCCAACATAGTGTCCCTGATAATGCAGATATTTAAAAATTCCAATCAAGGAAATATTTTCTAATTATTTCTAAGATAAATAATGACCTTTTGCTGAAAAGGATTACTGATTTCTTATATCATGTGTCCTTTCTGACAGCACTTTACTTCAGTTCTGAAGAATCTGGACATTTTCACACATAATTTTTACAATTTGATAATTTTCTGACATTTGCTTAGATTGCTATATTGTAATAAGAATGTAAGGAAATGAATTAATCACAAAGTTTCTTTCTAAAAATTCTAATATTAACTGACACTGATTCACACAAGATATGTACAGGAAAATCAACAAGATGTTTTGTCCTTGAACAAAATGTCTTAAGAAGTTAGAGGTAATAGCATCATTTCCAGTCTCTCTGTTTCGGGAAGGTGTGCAGGGACAACTTAAAAGTCAGAACAATTTAAAGACTGAGCAGAAGTGGAATTATCCATCCTTATTTCTGCGCATTGTTAAAACGAACACCTTTGTGTATTTTTGATGGCTCTTGCTTATCCTCTTCAGATAAATGAACTGGACTTATTCATGTGTTACTGGTTTGTTTTATATAGATGATATAGATATAGATATACTGTAGGTATAGATATAGATATATATTATACACACACACATGCACACACATACATACACACCCTGTGTGTGTGTATATGTGTGCTTGTGTGTGTTTGTATGTGTGTGTTTGTATGTGTGTGTGTGTATGTGTGTGTGTGTGTGTGTATAAAAGAGCTCCAATGTTGCTGCTGGGGTCTGTTGGAGCCATTCTCCCAACTTAAGAGTCACAGCCTCGAGTGCTCCTACCACTACTGGGACCACTTTGGCCTTCACTTTCCACATCCTCTCTAGTTCCTCCTTTAGGCCCTGGTACTTCTCCAGCTTTTCATACTCCTTCTTACTGATGTTTCTGTCACTTGGCACCACTGCATCTAACACCATGAGGCTCTTCTGGTCCTTGTCTACTACCACGATGTCTGGTTGATTAGCCAGTACCTGCCTCTCCGTCTGGATCTGGAGGTCCCACAGGATCTTAGCCTTGTTATTCTCCATGACTTTCTGTGGTATCTCCCATCTGGACTTGGGAGGATCTAGCCCATACACTGTGCAGATGTTCCTGTACATTGTCAGGGGCCCCTGTTCCAGGGTCATAGGTATTTCATACCTATCTATCCTCAAACTGCATCTGGCCCAGTGCCCTAATAACTAACCACAAAGTTGTAGAAAACTCCTTTACAAAATTGCATGTGTTTATGGAAATAGAGGTGGGTGGGTGAGCCTGCTTCAGACTTCTTTTAAATAGGTAAGGAGATTTGTTATAGCCCTCGCCCGAGTCCCTTTCCTTGAACTTATTTACCAGTGCAGAAGAGATGAGGTGAGAATCCTTGCCTGAACCCCTAGAGTCAGACAGATCTACCACCTTCAGTAGTGGTAATTCCTACTACACAGGAGAAATTAACTGTTAACCCCTTGAGTCAGGCTGAAGCCATTGCATACATATGTATGTAGATATATATATATGCCCATTTCATCTAAAGTTCTGTACATTATATCTGTGTATGCTTCAAAACAATATTTGGAAGAAGTGTTTTTGACCTCAGCAAACAAGTGTCTGGGGAAAAAAAAGAGATGCTGTTCCTTTAATGAATTTAATCATTTGGACTATATCTTAAGCACAACTCTAAAAGCTGCTGCATATTTATTCAGGCTTCCATTAAAGCCTAAAAAAATGGCATCTCTGCTTTAATGAAGAGCAGAGCGGTGGCCAGCTCATGTGAGGTCTGAAGCGAGCACTTCTTCCAAATCCGTTTCAAAGCACCAAGAGCCCCACTGTCCTAATTAGTCATTTATTTTAATCATTTATACTCCACTCTTCAGACTGAAAGTCTTCCTGGGTGGCTTTCAAATAATAAAACATGATAGATAGAAAAGGAATGAAGAAAGAATGGAAAAGAACAAAATTCAGGGGTAGTTGTTAACAATTATCTATTTTAGTTGTCAAACTTACATTCCACTGTAATTACGCAATAAATTCATGGAGGTTAACAATATAAAACATAAAAACAAGATACCACAAGAACAAATAGCATAAATACATAATGTAATGCCACAGTGATCTAATCCACTAAGTCAACTGTACTGTCTTCCCTCATTCCCTCATAACTCTCTAGAACAATTCCATCTTCACTAGCTCTTAGAAACCACCAAGACAGTAATGCTCAGAAGCAAAGTGCTAAAGTGAGACAGGCCTTGTACTGCTTGAGGGAGGCTATTTGTGTAGTTCTTAAGAAGTTAGAACTCTTCAGCCAAAAAAAGGAAAGTAATTTTAGTAACATTTAAAAGAAAACCATAATTGACTAAAAAAACAGTTTTAAAAACAAATGTTCAATATTAAAAATAAAACAGCAACAATGTGTAGTATATGAGAATATGTTACAGTTATGCTGGGTGGGCTATTGTAATGTAATATGACAGACACAGACGTAATATATAAGAAGGGATGTAAAGGTGTGGAAAGCTCACATATTTATCCTTAGATTAAGGTAGGGCTATAATAAAGCCAGAGGTTAGTCAGAAGAGATAAGGAATTATTTTTAAACAAGCAATGCGCAGAAGTGGAAGAAGACAATAGAATAGGAAGGACAAGAGACCTCTTCCAGAAAATTAGAAACATTGCAGGTAAATTCCAGGCCAAAATGGGTATGATCAAAAACAAAGATGGCAAGGACCTAACTGAAGAAGAAGAGATCAAGAAAAGGTGGCAAGAATATACAGAAAACCTGTATAGGAAGGATAACAATATCGGGGATAGCTTTGACGGTGTGGTCAGTGAGCTAGAGCCAAACATCCTGAAGGGTGAGGTTGAATGGGCCTTAAGAAGCATTGCTAATAACAAGGCAGCAGGAGACGACGGCATCCCAGCTGAACTGTTCAAAATCTTGCCAGATGATGCTGTCAAGGTAATGCATGCTATATGCCAGCAAATTTGGAATACACAAGAATGGCCATCAGATTGGAAAAAATCAACTTATATCCCCATACCAAAAAAGGGAAACACTAAAGAATGTTCAAACTATTGAACAGTGGCACTCATTTCGCATGCCAGTAAGGTAATGCTCAAGATCCTGCAAGGTAGACTTCAGCAGTTCATGGAGCGAGAATTGCCAGATATACAAGCTGGGTTTAGAAAAGGCAGAGGAACTAGGGACCAAATTCCCAATATCCGCTGGATAATGGAAAAAGCCAGGGAGTTTCAGAAAAACATCTATTTCTGTTTTATTGACTATTCTAAAGCCTTTGACTGTGTGGACCATAACAAATTGTGGCAAGTTCTTAGTGGTATGGGGATACGAAGTCATCTTGTCTGCCTCCTGAAGAATCTGTATAACGACCAGGCAGCGACAGTAAGAACAGACCACGGAACAATGGACTGGTTTAAGATTGGGAAAGGAGTACGGCAGGGCTGTATACTCTCACCCTACCTATTCAACTTGTATGCAGAACACACCATGCGACAAGCTGGCCTTGAGGAATCCAAGGCTGGAGTTAAAATTTCTGGAAGAAACATTAACAATCTCAGTTATGCAGATGATACCACTTTGATGGCTGAAAGTGAAGAGGAACTGAGGAGCCTTATGATGAAGGTGAAAGAAGAAAGTGCAAAAGCTGGTTTGCAGCTAAACCTCAAAAAAACCAAGATTATGGCAACAAGCTTGATTGATAACTGGCAAATAGAGGGAGAAAATGTAGAAGCAGTGAAAGACTTTGTATTCCTAGGTGCAAAGATTACTGCAGATGCTGACTGCAGTCAGGAAATCAGAAGACGCTTAATCCTTGGGAGAAGAGCAATGACCAATCTCGATAAAATAGTTAAGAGCAGAGACATCACACTGACAACAAAGGTCCGCATAGTTAAAGCAATGGTGTTCCCTGTAGTAACATATGGCTGCGAGAGCTGGACCATAAGGAAGGCTGAGCGAAGGAAGATTGATGCTTTTGAACTGTGGTGTTGGAGGAAAATTCTGAGAGTGCCTTGGACTGCAAGAAGATCAAACCAGTCCATCCTCCAGGAAATAAAGCCAGACTGCTCACTTGAGGGAATTATATTAAAGGCAAAACTGAAATACTTTGGCCACATAATGAAAAGACAGGACACCCTGGAGAAGATGCTGATGCTAGGGAGAGTGGAAGGCAAAAGGAAGAGGGGCCGACCAAAGGCAAGATGGATGGATGATATTCTAGAGGTGACGGACTCATCCCTGGGGGAGCTGGGGGTGTTGACGACCGACAGAAAGCTCTGGCGTGGGCTGGTCCATGAAGTCACGAAGAGTCGGAAGCGACTAAACGAATAAACAACAACAACGTAATAAAGCCACAGAAAATCCAGCTTTTCTCTATGAGATGTTACAGGATCTCAGAGGCTTTTTCTTCAAAAACGTTCTGTTCAAATGAGAATGTTTGGTGAAACAAACTTATTGATAATCCCTCATTTTGAGAACTGAAAAGGATCTCAGAGGCCATCTAATTCAAAACTTTTCATTTAAGTAGGCTCCACTAAATGACTTCAGCAAAGGATTGTTACCTTGTCATGGTGCTGGAGCTTGAGCACCTCAATGATGCCATGAGCTAAACTGTGAAGGGCCGCCCAAGACGGGAAGGTCATGACAGAGAGGTCAGACTAAATGCGATCCCTGGGGAAGGTAATGGCAACCCACCCCAGTATTCTTGCCGTTAAACTAAATGGATCAGTACAACCAGAGATATGTCGGTATACCATCGGAAGATGAGACCCCCAGGTCGGAAGATGGTCAAAATGCTACTGGGGAGGAACAGAGGATGAGTTCAACTAGCCCCAGATGTGATGACGCAGGTAGCTCAAAGGCAAAAGGACGGCTAGCGGCCGACGGTGCTGGCGGTGAACGGCGAATCCGATGTTCTAAGGATCAACACACCATTGGAACCTGGAATGTAAGATCTATGAGCCAGGGCAAATTGGATGTGGTTATTGGTGAGATGTCAAGATTAAAGATAGACATTCTGGGCATCAGTAAACTGAAATGGACTGGAATGGGCCACTTCACATCAAATGACCACCAGGACTACTACTGTGGACAAGAGGACCACAGAAGAAATGGAGTAGCCTTCATAATTAATAGTAAAGTGGCTAAAGCAGTGCTTGGATACAATCCAAAAAATGATAAAATGATCTCAATTCGAATTCAGGGCAAGCCATCTAACATCACCGTGATCCAAATATACGCCCCAACAACAGATGCTGAAGAAGCTGTAGTAGAGCAGTCCTATGAGGATCTGCAGCACCTACTGGACAACACGCCTAAAAGAGATGTTATTTTCATCACGGGAGACTGGAGTGCTAAGGTGGGCAGTCAAATGACACCTGGAATTACAGGTAAGCATGGCCTGGGAGAACAAAATGAAGCAGGACATAGGCTGATAGAATTTTGCCAAGACAACTCACTCTGCATAACAAACACTCTCTTCCAACAACCTAAGAGACGGCTTTATACATGGACTTCACCAGATGGACAACACCGAAATCAGATTGACTACATCCTTTGCAGCCAAAGGTGGCGGACGTCTGTACAGTCAGTAAAAACAAGACCTGGAGCTGACTGTAGTTCAGATCACGAACTTCTTCTTGCACAATAAGATCTTATTGATCAGGCTAAAGAGATTAGGGAAGACCCACAGATCAGCTAGATATGAACTCACTAATATTCCTAAGGAATATGCAGTGGAGGTGAAGAATAGATTCAAGGGACTGGACTTAGTAGATAGGGTCCCAGAAGAACTATGGACAAAAGTTCACAACATTGTTCAGGAGGCGGCAACAAAATACATCCCAAAGAAAGAGAAAACCAAGAAGGCAAAATGGCTGTCTGCCGAGACACTAGAAATAGCCCAAGAAAGAAGGAAAGCAAGAGGCAAGAGTGATAGGGGGAGATATGCCCAATTAAATGCAAAATTCCAGAGGTTAGCCAGAAGAGATAAGGAATTATTTTTAAACAAGCAATGCGTGGAACTGGAAGAAGACAATAGAATAGGAAGGACAAGAGACCTCTTCCAGAAAATTAGAAACATCAGAGGTAAATTCCAGGCAAAAATGGGCATGATCAAAAACAAAGATGGCAAGGACCTAACAGAAGAAGAAGAGATCAAGAAGAGGTGGCAAGAATATACAGAAGACCTGTATAGGAAGGATAACAATATCGGGGATAGCTTTGACGGTGTGGTCAGTGAGCTAGAGTGAGACATCCTGAAGAGTGAGGTTGAATGGGCCTTAAGAAGCATTACTAATAACAAAGCAGCAGGAGACAACGGCATCCCAGCTGAACTGTTCAAAATCTTGCCAGATGATGCTGTCAAGGTAATGCATGCTATATGCCAGCAAATTTGGAAAACACAAGAATGGCCATCAGACTGGAAAAAATCAACTTATATCCCCATACCAAAAAAGGGAAACATTAAAGAATGTTCAAACTATCGAACAGTGGCACTCATTTCACATGCCAGTAAGGTAATGCTCAAGATCCTGCAAGGTAGACTTCAGCAGTTCATGGAGCGAGAATTGCCAGATATACAAGCTGGATTTAGAAAAGGCAGAGGAACTAGGGACCAAATTGCTTAAATCCAATGGATAATGGAAAAAGCCAGGGAGTTTCAGAAAAAGATCTATTTCTGTTTTATTGACTATTCTAAAGCCTTTGACTGTGTGGACCATAACAAATTGTGGCAAGTTCTTAGTGGTATGGGGATACGAAGTCATCTTGTCTGCCTCCTGAAGAATCTGTATAATGGCCAAGTAGCAAGAGTAAGAACAGACCATGGAACAACGGACTGGTTTATGATTGGGAAAGGAGTATGGCAGGGCTGTATACTCTCACCCTACCTATTCAACTTGTATGCAGAACACATCATGTGACATGCTGGGCTTGAGAAATTGAAGGCTGGAGTTAAAATTGCTGGAAGAAACATTAACAATCTCAGATATGCAGATGATACCACTTTGATGGCTGAAAGCGAAGAGGAACTGAGGAGCCTTATGATGAAGGTGAAAGAAGAAAGTGCAAAAGCTGGCTTGCAGCTAAACCTTAAAAAAACCAAGATTATGGCAACCAGCTTGATTGAGAAGTGGCAAATAGAGGGATAAAATGTGGAAGCAGTGAAAGTCTTTGTATTTCTAGGTGCGAAGATCACTGCAGATGCTGACTGTAGTCAGGAAATCAGAAGATCCTTAATCCTTGGGAGAAGAGCAATGACAAATTTCGATAAAATAGTTAAGAGCAGAGACATCACACTGACAACAAAGAAGATCAAACCAGTCCATCCTCCAGGAAATAAAGCCAGACTGCTCACTTGAGGGAACAATATTAAAGGCAAAACTGAAATACTTTGGCCACATAATGAGAAGACAGGACACCCTGGAGAAGATGCTGATGCTAGGGAGAGTGGAGGGCAAAAGGAAGAGGGGCCGACCAAGGGCAAGGTGGATGGATGATATTCTAGAGGTGACGGACTCGTCCCTGGGGGAGCTGGGGGTGTTGCTGACCGACAGGAAGCTCTGGCGTGGGCTGGTCCATGAAGTCACGAAGAGTCGGAAGTGAGTAAACGAATAAACAACAATCACTAAATGAACCCTGACAAACACTCATCCACTTTGGCCTGAAAAAAAGTCTATAAGTCAGAACACCACACTGTTTCTCAGGGCAACTCACTACATCCCTAACTTTTCTCTATTTATTGTATGTTTCGGCTGGTATATTTTCCTTTAAATTCTATATAATATATCCTATTATCTCTTTGCTTATTTTTTTATATGTGTTAGCTAAGTGGGAAAGATAAAGAAACTCTTGCTAAACAGCTACAGTAGAAAATGCTTCCTTTTTGTTCTTTTGATACTCACAATGGACATATTTTGAGGGTCATGGCTGCTATTAGAAAATGGTTGCCCACGGTGGGCATGAACAGCAATGAGCATTCTATCACTTCATGGCAAACTGGGAAGGCAAAGTCATATCCCACTTTCTAGCAGGATCATTCCAGAATTGGAAAAATCCTCCCAGGAGGACACTTTTATAGCTGGCCTTGGTGTGTGTGAGTCATAGGGAAACAACATATATCAATAGTCTTCCTCAGAACTCTCTTGAGGTAGTCACAGTATCTACAGTAGTCCAACAAGGTTAATCTATAATAAATCTTGCAATAAATCATAGAAGAGACCTTGGAGATTATCTCTTTCAATAATATAAATCTTGAACTCACTACAAATAGGGCTTGCATTTGATGCACATTGGTCATTAGAATTCTTTTGCAATGGCTTCATCAGCTTTTCTATTTAAAAACAAATCAGTGCTTTTGTGTACTTAAACTAGTGTGTTTTCAGTCTAACTTGTCAAGAGAAGCCTAATTTGTATTAAGCTTGTGATTCACCAAGTTGCACAGATCCGTTTTGCATATGTAGCCAATTCTCATTATTCATGCTTTCTGTATTTGTGAATTTGCCTATTCACTAACATTTATTTGTAACCTCCAAATCTATACTCACAAAACTTTTGTGGTCATTTGTGGTCATGCACAGAGTGGTGATTGCCTGACATGCACATTCCCAGCTGAGGTCAAATAAGGTCACACTCTGCCTACTGGTGATCTTGCTGATTAAAATGGCCCCAAAGCCTAGTGTTCTTAATTGCAGGAAGGCTATGATACGCCTTACAGAGAAAATACACATGCTAGATAAGCTTTGTTCAGGCATGAGTTATAGTGTTGTTGGCCATGAGTTCAATGTTAATGAATCAATAATATGGTACATCCAGAAAAAGGAAGAGGAAATTTGCCAATCTGTATGTGAGGCCACTCCAGGAAGTACTACAGGGTACTATAGTGCGCGATGAAGCTATGGAAAAGATGGAAAAGTGGCTACATTTGTGGATTCATGAGACAACCAATTTAAAAAAAGCATAGTGGACATTGTTGTGAGGCTGAAAGCCCAAGAAATGTTTGGTCATGTTACCCAGGATCAGGAAAATGTTAAACCCTTCTCAGCTAGTGCTGGCTGGTTCTCATGTTTCAAAAGGTGTTATGGTGTGAAAACTGTTAAACTTGTTTGCAAAGCAGGTTCTGTAGATCAGGAGGCTTTGCAAGAATTTTAAAAAAAATAATCCTGTTAAGTGTTATACAGGAAAAGGGTTTTATGGAAGAGCAGGTTTTCTACCCTGATGAGACTGGCTAATATTACAAGGATGTTGGCAAATGAATCTATATTACTCAAATGGCCTCCAAAGCCTCTGGCTTTAAAAGACTGTACAACCTTGCTATTGTGTGCCAGTACCAAGGGCAACTTTAAGTGCAACCCCTTAATGGTATACAGAGCACAAAATCCACGAGGACTCTAAGGGAAAAACCTGAATCATATGTCAGATCATTGGAGGTGGAACAAAAAAGGGTGGATGGCATCCAAAATATTCTCGGATTGGTTCCACAACTGCTTCAGGCTAGAAGTTGAATGCTATCTCCAGGCAAAAAACCTTGCCTTCAAGGTTTTATAAATTTTGGAAAATGCCTCAGTCCATTGCCATGAAGGACTAGAAAATGCCCACCCAACATAGAAGTTCTTTTGTGCTCTGAAGCACTACGTCAGTCAACTAATCCATTGATTAGGGCATAATAAAAGTTTCAAGGCATACTAAATGAGGGACCTTTATAGCAAGGCTTGTAAGGCTCTCAATGCCAACAAGGAAACCACCATGATGGACTACTGGAAGTCAGTCACTATATGCAACATTATTGATTATGTTGGCCCAGCATGGCCCAGCATCACAGCAGGTTACTATCAATAACTGTTAGAAAAAGGTTTGGCTGGACTGAATGAAAAATGTCAAAGGCTTTGAATGTGTCACAGAAAAATATAAAGAACAGTGTCAAAAACAATGCTCATTACACAGCAAATAAGTGGAGAATGCTTTGACGACATGAAGAACATTTTGGCAGAGAAGGCAGTAGAACCCACCAATGAAGACCTGGACAAGATGGCAAAACAAGGCACCAAAGATAGTGATGGTGAGGATGGCAATGAAAGTCAGCCTAAGACTCCTTCTCACAATACAGCAGCCAAAATATCAGAATGAGATTCTGCCTTGGGAGAACTTCTCAAAGACATGAAAGAATGTGACCCTATGCTTGAACGCAGCCTCAGATTTAAGCACCTAACTTCCACTGTGTTTGCCCCTTATGCTGAGACACTTAATGATTTGAGGCAAAAAGCCAAGCAGACAAGGCTGATGCAATTTTTCAAGCCAGTTTGGGAGGGAAAATCACCAACGCCATGAACAAGTGACAACCACTTCAAGCCACACTCCTGAGACTGGACTGATAGATGTTGACATGCCACCCACATCAACATCTTTGTCTTCAGCAGAATAAGTTCCACCAACTTCTCCCCTGGTTTTTGTGGGGCAAGCAAGGTTGAGAAGTTTAACTGCCCCAACACAAATTCTGCAGCTCCATCAAAAGGAAGATTTTAGTTAATGTTTTTATAAAACTTTAAATGCTTAACATTTATTTAATTCTTTTCAGGACTTCCTTTATTTGTAAGAAAGATTTACATCAAATAAGGTGTCTTTAAACAGAAATGCACATAAAACAAAATTATGTATTTGATTGGCCGACAAAAATGTTGTAACCAGAGGCTCACACAGGAAAGTAACCCTGTATTTCCCCTAGAAGTCATGGTAAGGTATTTGCTACTTCAGTGTTTGTGGTGGCTTTATAGAATGTAAGTACGGCAAATAGTGAGAATTTACTGCACTTCTTCTCATTATGGTTCTCACTCTGCCATCTTATATTTCTGTGTTTTATTTTTTCCTAATCAATTACAGGATTTTGCATTTCTCTCTGCTGAAACTAACCTTGCTTTTTTCTTCTCACTGTACTAGCTTTTCAAGATCTTCTTGAATCCATAGGGATAGAGCCGTATGGTACACAACTCAACCCTTTCTTCTAGCTTGATGTTCAGCCACTGATATAGACTCATTGAGTACAATTATTCAACCAGTTCTTTAGCCATTTAATTTATCATAGTCCAGCCCACATCCTGCTATCTTCTCTTCTAGGATCTCATTTTCTGAAGTCAGGACATACAATATCTACCATGTTCTTGTGGTTAACTAAATTGGTCACATTTTCAAGAAAGAACATTATGTTGTTTTGGTATAATTAATTATTGATGAACCCATGATAGCTCCTGCCAAGCAATACTGTGATGGTTGCCTTATTCCAAAAAAACACAGACTCACCAGCCAGGGCTAAGGATATCTGGTTTATTAAGAATAGGATGCAGACACAGAGAAAGATGGGAATGAGCACATGGCGTGCGAGGTAGCCAGTAAATACCCACGGTGCGGACCTGATCCTTCCCCACCCCCCATTGTCCCAAAGTCCTGACCGACGGTGAACCCGGAGTCTCGATGGGCGATCAGGGGGATTAGCACTGATTACCTCTGTCCTCTTCCTGTGTCCGGAGCAGGTGTGTCCCCCGTGGTAATGCAGAGATGTCAGGGAGATAGGATGATGGCTTCTCGGGTCAGGGCAAAGGTATGGCTCCTTTGTCCTTTATCTTTATTGTCTTTCAGTGCTTATGGGATTAGCACTGATTCTTTCCTCCCCTCTCCCCTTCACCGGAAAGGCATGTTTCCCGTTGTGATGTGTGTATACATCGCAACGGGGGACATGACAAATACCTTCTTTTCTAAATGGTCCCAAATGGACTTCCTAATAATCTGTTCTGGAGTTTTGCTTGATAGCAAGGTCAAACAGACTTGTTAATTACTTGGACTCTGTTTTCTTCTTCTCTGATCTTCTAGTGCTACACCCATCTTCATCATTTCCCAAATACCACAAAAAGAGGCTCTGAGATCATACCTACAAGCTCCTTCAAGATTCTTGGATGTAGTTTGTCTGGCCCCATGGTCATAAACACATTTACATAGCCAAGTACTACCTAATGCTCTCTTTATTTACCTTGGGTTGCTATTTATTTTTTCAATTGTTCTGCCTAGATCCATTTTAACAAAATTCCCCTTTGGGGAGAAAACCAAAGCAAAATAGGAGTTGAAGAGCTCTGCCCTTTTCTCAACACCTGTTACTATGCTACCATGTTTTCTTAGCAGCAGGCCCACACTTTCCTTTTAATTCTTTTTACTATTGACATAGCTGCCCCCCAAAAGTATGTTATAAAACAGGAGGTAGGTAGAAATAAAATGAAGAAAAGGAATAGCAAGATGAAAAAAAGGAAGCTTAGTGATTGCAGATAATATTGTGATATGAAAAATAACATTTACAATCATTTTGATGAGAACAGAAGAAAAAGGTTTCCAGTGCAAAGAATATATGACAAAAATAAGCTCAGAATAGGAGACATGAAGAACACAATGGGCCAACAGTAGATAAATGATAGATGATAGATGGATGGATGGATGGATGGATGGATGGATATAGATGATACATAGATGATAGATGGATGGATGGCTAGGTATAGATAATAGATGGATGGTTGGATGTGTGTAATTACTAGTATAATGCATCCTAATTGTAAAGAAACATTGCATTATTCTGTAGCAGCATGACTGAGACAAATATCTGAGATGAAACTCTAGTATAAAATGTCCTTGATGTTATCAAGTTAGAGAAAAGCAGGCATACAGAGTAGAGAAATCCTCCCTGATTTTATTGGAAATAATTATTCTTAGTTTCTGTTAGAATCTCTTGCTTCATTATGACAAATTCTATACTGGCAGAAGAATCCACATTTAAACAAAGAAAGCAACATTATAGGAAGAATAAGTAGTTGAAAGACTGTTAGACTGCATATTTCAACTTTTAATCTGCTACTATCTGGGCGTACATTCTACAAGGAAAAAAAATGTTGAACTAGATTAGGAGAATCAATTTGTGATATTCAATATGCAAGAACATTTGAAGTATGTTATTCTAGCAGCATGTTATTTACAGGCCAAAGCTGTATGAACTTACTTTATCTTAAGCTATTGTAATGGAGGTCACAGTTGTGATGAAACAATGAAATTCACCTTGAATATGCATTACCACTCTTTTTAGCGATCTGACATTTTAGCAGCACAGTCTAAATGCTATCAGTAAGTATTAGTGGAAGTGTATCCTTGATCTGTGCTTATTTTAGTTCACAAGGGGTCCCATTTGTTTTTATTGAGGTTAATGGATCTGTGAATACAAATCCATTAACCTCAGAATTTTTAAATGTTAAATCAGTAGCTTTAAATAAATGTTAACGTGAGGCAGCAATTACTGATACTGCAATACCAACTAGAGGGCAAGATCTGAAGTATCTACCAAGAATGTGGTAAATTGGAAAGGAAGGGAAATAAAGAAAACATTAAATAAAGAGGTGACAACTTTATTTAAGAAACACGCCTAACAGTCAAGATATTGAGATCAAGGTTATCATTAGGAATCAAGGATTTGGTCTGGAGGGAACCAGTTTCATGAACATCTTGCTAGAATGTAAAAAACTTCAGACTATGTGTTTCTGCAGATTTTTTGATGAAATTCATAGCCAAAAAAGGACCACAATGCATATAAAACACTTTTTATTTTCAATAACCATAGCTGTATATAGATTAATGAATGAATACTTTGAAAACTGAAAGTGACATGGGCAGGAAATAATCTAGTTTATCAGTCCTTAGCTATAATCATTCCTGTTAAAAGACCAGAGGAGAAGTGGAATGGACAACTTCATCCTGGGTGGTTTTATCTTTGAAAGAAATATTAATGAGACTTAATATATCCCATTAGAGATATCTTCAGATGTCTTTGGTTTCTATTCCATTCTTATGGAAGGCAGCATTCTCAGTCATGGGTTGAATCCTCAGTTGTGTTCAAAAATGATTTATAATGTCTCATCACCACCACAAGAGTAGGACTTCAATGGTTTCCAGCCTATCATTTGTTGGAGTGGATTAGAAATATCTACTAAAATTGCACTAACAGACATTTATTTATGTATTTCACTTCTATGCAGCTACAATCAAAAAGACTCCTGGCAGTTTACTTAGGGAAAGTACTATATAGTTTAAAACATCCACAGTTAAAAGATTAAAACAAAACAAACAAACAAACAAACAAAAACAGTACAACAACAACAACAAACATACCAAAGAAAAAGGAAAACAAAGATGGCAATATCAAAATGAGGGGAAGGCTCTCTGAAAATGTTTGGTCTTTGGTGGTCCTCTGAAAAACCAGCAAAGAGGGAGCTAGCCTGATTTCCAAAGGTAGGCTGTTCCTCAATGTCAGCAAAGCTACAGAAAAAGCAGTGCCTCCTAGCCTGAGCCCCCTAAACCTCCTGAAAGTATAGGATTTATAGCAGTTTCACTCTGGTAGATATATTTGGTTGAGGGGATATGGACTGGATCAAGTGTTCCTGCAGGTATCTGGGTACCAAGACATAAAGAGCTTTATGAGTCAAAATGAGCACTTTAAATTGGATCTAGAAACCGACTGGCAACCACTGCAGGGTGCACAAAACTGGTATAATTACCTCTAAGGCCCTGCATGGCACAGGACCAGGTTATTTGCATGATCACTTACCACAAGACCCAACAGGTGCTCCAAGTCCCCTCTATTAACAGTGCTGTCTTGCAGGACCAAGGAGGCAAGCTTTCCCTTTTATGAGGCCTGCCCAATGGATCAGCCTACTCCTGAGATTTGGAGGGCTCTGGCCCTTTGACTTTCTAGAAGGCCATTAAGGCCTAGCTTTTTCCCCCAGGCATTGGGGCAGGATGTTAGGGGAACCCAGTATACATGGATCTGTTTTGTGAATTTGTGGTACAGTACAGAATTTGTTGTACTGCTTTTCTTTGTATTGGATTATTTTAACTTTGGTTATGGGGTCTTTCTCTTTCTTTTTTTCTTTCTTTCTGAGCTAGAGAGAGACACAGTGGTTGTTAACCATCCAGATGGGTGTACAAAGGGGAATAGATCTACATGGGGAATAGATCTACATGGGGATGGTTTCTATAGACCACTCCTCCCACACTTGGACTGTTTTAGATTCTTCACCACCTGGATTCTTTATTTTTACCTTTATTTATATTATTTATTATTGTATTTTTATATTGTGTATTTTATGTTGTTGTTTTTAATCATTTCTTGTAAACTGCCCAGAGTCCCCCGATGGGAGGAGATGGGCGGAGACAAATTAGATAGATAGATAGATAGATAGATAGATAGATAGATAGATAGATAGATAGATAGATATGCAAGCAAGCAAGCAAGCAAGCAGCTCTCTCTCAACACCCAGAGTCTGAAAGTATTCAGGCTGCTGCATTTTGAACCAACTGCATTTTCCAAATATTCTCTAAAGGAAGTCTTAAGCAGAGCACATTTCAGCAGTCTAACTAGGTGGTGATAAAGGCATGAGCTGCTGTAGCCAATTAATCCTGACCTGGAAGGCTGAAACTAGTGAACTAGCCAAAGCTGGGCTTAGGCACTTGTGGCCATGTTTTCCACCTGCTAATCTAGCAGATATAAATTCAGGAAGACCCAGAAGTCATGAACCTGCTCCCTGATGGATAATGCTTGCCCATGAGAAGTAACTCTGATAAGGACAGAGGACCTTGATGTATTAACAACTCCAACTTGCCAAGGTTCAACTTCAGTCTATTCTCTCCCATTCAGACCTGACAGCCTTCAAGCATGAGGCACTGGGAATGGTGTTGACAGCATTATCCCCAGGGTAGTGATGAATAATAATGTAGCATTAGCATCCACTCATTTCATTGCCCACAGATCCCTTCAAAATCATGAGTTTGGTTATTTCTGTTCTGCAGCAGAAGCCAGTAAGGTTTTCCCAAGGAATAATCAGAGCTTTGACATAATTATTTTCTGTGGGTGGGAATATTAGATATTTCCTTCAGCATATTCTCTACTCCCTTATTGCATGTATACCTCAGAATGTTAAGATAAATCAACAGTACAGACCTTTAGCAGAGATTATCCATATTACATAAAATGTCCTAAGAAAGAACCACAAAATTCAGATTCTAAGGTTCGAACTAAAGATATGGAATGACATCAACTAGTGGTTGAAAGTCCTGCTTTTTGTTTATATTACTCATTTATTTATTTATAGGTGTATTTTTTGTAGACCTTGAGAGGGATACAACAGTGTGTGTGTGTGTGTGTGTGTGTAATTTTTATTAAGGTTTTTAATTATAATAGTTAAAACTAATACAAACTAAATTTATAGAAAGAGAATAGAATCCAAGGAAAGCATAAGTGCAATAAAAACCAAAAATAAAGAAGAAAAAGTAAAGAAAGAATATAATGAAGAAAAATAAAAGAAATATATAAAGAAATGACTCCCAATCTTCATCAGAAGTATAAACAATTTTAATAACTTTTCACCTCCTCTTAAATTACAACAAATGATCTCTTCTTCCCACATCCCATCTCTTATCTATAAACAAATCCATAAGCATCATTCCTGTTATCAGCAAAAGTCCATTAAGGGTTATCAGATATAACAATATATCTGTTATAACCTTGATAAAATAAGGTGTGTGAAAGGTTAAAGGTCCCTGTGCAAGCACCAAGTCATGTGTGACTCTTTGGAGGGATGCTGCTTTTGCGATGTTTTCTTGGCAGACCATATTGGGGTGGTTTGCCATTGCCTTCCCTGGTTGTCACCTTCCCCAGCAAGCTGGGTCCTCATTTTACTGACCTTGGAAGGATGGAACACTAAGTTGACCTGAGCCGTCTACCCAAGAATCCAGCTCACACTGGGATCGAACTTGGATCGTGGGGAGAGATTCGGTTGCAATACTGCTGCCTACCACCCTGTGCCACACAAGGCTTGATAAAATAAATTAACTTTATATTCCTTCCTTTTACTTCCAACTATCTTACTCTTTAGTCCATTCAAATAATGTAGAACTTGATTTCTTCTATGTCCCTTCTCATGAGATTTTTCAGTTTTAACAAGTCTCTTTTGTAAGTCCAACATAGAAAAATTATCCAGACCACTCTCTTGGTTTATTGTTTGCATGTCCCTTTTACTTATTAAAACATCAACCAGTTTCTTTTGTATGCCCAGTGTAGCATCTTTTTCCATGGCATAGCTTCTCATTGATAAGTCCATTTTCAACTCAATCTCTGTCTTGTCAGGTAAAACTTGTTCCTCTTCCATAACATCTTTTATACAGAATCTATCCATAGAGGCAGATATTGCTGTTGACATTGTTAACATTAATTTCTGACTTCATTTTTCAAAAATATCCTTCAATATTTCCAGTGTTAGAATATTTGGTGTCATTCTTTAACTGTTGGTCAAGTTTGTGTGTTCTTCTCCTTTAAGTGAAACCTTTAGTTTCCTCTGGTGTCCAACTTTTAATCTTATGTTTTGTTTTGTTTTAATCTCATTATCTTATATTTTTTTTCTGGTTTTATATTTTATGTTTTTTTATGTTTTTTATTATGTTTTTTATCTTATTATCTTATTGTATTATTTAAAAAAAAAAACTCAAAACAAAACCATTTTCCCATGGGAAGGATTCTTTATAATTAATTCCAAAATCTTTTTTTTTCAAATTTATCTGGACTCTTAGCCCATTTGTAACTTTATAAAATCAAAGTTTTAATCAACTTTTTGCTGTTTATTTTTTTTTAAGTCCTTAATCTTGTAGTTAAAATTTTCCTTTTTTAAGGATTGAAGGCAGACTCACCCAGTGTTTTCAGACTTGTCAGTCCAATGGTTTCTAATAGCTGAAAAGTAGTTAAGCAATTTCCAGATGTGATTAGAAAAGGAAGTATGTGAACTTTGTGTTCTTTTAAAGATGCTGACTGTGGTTTGATCAAGATGGTGATTCCCTCATCTCCCAGTGCTCAATACCCACTGGAGACCACTGTCTTTGTTGGCAGATGCTGGGAAAGCCTTTAGCCCAGGAGAGGTCAAAAAAGTCACACACCAAGCATTTCTATAAAAATAATTTATTTACAGAAAACAAAACAAAAACAAAACATATTTAAAGGACTTAGCTCCCTTTGGAGCAAGCCTTGCTTGCCTACATTGCCGGCAGAGAAAAAAAAGAGGAAGTGAGAACAAGTGCGGGCAGGTTTCCTCCCCCCCCCCCAGGTGATTTGCATGAAGCACGTGAGAGGAGACAATCTAATACAACCTTTTAACCCGGCCAAAATGATTAGGCACAATAGCAGTCTTAATCTATTAGTAGGAAAACCTCAACACTCCCCCTTTTACACTACAGATTAAGATGCATAACCAATCTTCTCTGACAACTGTATATGTCTTTCCATTCACATTACTTTACCATTATCTCCCCTTTGGTTTAACAGAAAGCTACCATTCTTCTTCCTGTGTTTTTCCAAACCTAGGTTGTTATATTTCCAAGGCTTTTTAATGTGAAATGGCTTTTCATGCAGGCTTCAAAATCAAGCCTTTGTTTTTCTGTTGATGTGAACAGCAGCAAATCAACATAAATGCACAGATACATACAGCCTTGTTTGTCCTTCTTCATATATACACAGGGATCTGCTTTTCCTTTTTCAAAACCAAAATTCTGCAGTTTTTCATCTACTTTTTGGTTCCAGGATCTAGCAGCTTGTTTTAACCCATAGATTGACTTCTGCAGTTCACAGACTAGATTCTCCCCTTTTTCATAGCCAGGGGGTTGCTGCATGTATAATCTGTGGTCTAAATCACCATAGAGAAATGCAGTCTGAATGTCATAGTGGTGAACTGACATTCCTTTGAGTGCAGCAATTTTTAACAGTAATCTAATTGATTCACCTTTAGTAACTGGTGCAAAAGTCTTGTCAAAGTCTAAATCTTTCCTTTGAGTGAACGCTTTTGCAACCAACCTTGCTTTATATTTTTGGATTTTGCCATCAGCATCCCTTTTCAGTTTGAAAACCCACCTACAACCCAGACAGCGTTCACTGGGAGGTAGATTTACCAGTTTCCATGTTTTATTTTCTTTCAAGGATGCTAATTCCTGTTGCATGGCAGAATGCCAATTTTGTGCAATCTCAGGTGGTAAAGCATTCACTTGTTCTAAAGACTCAGGTTCTGTGAATATGTGAAAAGCCTTTACTGTTTCAGCCTGAAAACGTGATGGAGGAACGCCTTTATTACTCCTCTGAGATCTGCGAGGTAATACAGGGCTTAAATTTTGACTCCTATCACTTTCCTGAGAAGCATCTGTCTCATCAGACAGATCTTCAGTTTGCTTTTCTGGTTTAATGTCCTCATCAGGCATAAGATCACCATCAGCAAGTCCTTGCTGTTCTCTTGTGGTGGTCAATTCAACTGGAGAGCTAGAATTTAATCTCCCCCAGTTTTGTTCAGCAAAAGAAGTGCTTTTGCTAATTATTAATTTCTCTCCCATTATGAACCTGTAGCTCCTCTGGCTTTGTTCATAGCCAACAAAGATGGCTTTCTTTGTTGTGGGGCCTCCTTTCCTTCTCTGCTGTTTCGGAATGCGAACCCATGCAGTGCTACCAAACACTCTAAGATGGCTTACCTTTGGTTTCACACCATAAAACAAATGGAATGGAGTGTCCTGAATCATAGAGTTATACAACCTGTTCTGAACATAAGTGGCAGTCGATATTGCCTCTCCCCAGAACTTAAAACATAATCGTGAATCTTTTAACATGCATTCCATCGCATTTTGCAAGGTTCTGCCCTTTCTTTCAGCAACACCATTTTGCTGAGGGGTGTACGGGTTAGAAAGAATTTGTTCTATCCCTTTTTCCACTAGGAACCTTCTGAATTTGTGAGAAAGGTATTCTCCTCCTCTATCACATTGGAGTGCAGATACAGGCCTAGGGAATTTTCCATTTGCCCATGTCACAAAACTTTTAAATTTCTCAAATGCTTCATCTATGTTTTAAGATGTAGATAAATGTGTATCTTGAGAAATCATCAATGATGGTCATTGCATACCTTGCTTGTCCAAGACTTGGAGCAAAAGGACCAATAATGTCAGAGTGTACAATTTCCAAAGGTCTAGTTGTAACTCTGTCACTGTGCTTACTCACAAGAGCTTTTAGTGTTTTGCATTCTTTGCAAACTACACAGTCTAAGTATTTATCACAGGGTTTTATCTTTAGGTCAGCACACAGCTGTGGCATTTGTGCTATATACTTGAAATTAGCATGACCAAATCTCCTGTGCATCAGGTGTACACATTGGTCATGATATGGAGTGTTGCCAACTGCAGCCTTGCAGCTTGGCTTCCTTGCATTTTGCACAATGTACAAGGAGTCTTTTAACATATGTAAAAATGGGAAATTGTGTGCTACTGGTATCTCACAACCATTTTTCTTAAATGTTATGATATACCCTGTTGCAGCCAATTGTGCCACTGATAAAAGGTTTGATTGTAAATTTGGCACATACAACACACCTGTTACAGTTGCTCCTAAGCAGGATAAATACAAGTCACCTTGTCCCATAATTTTGGTCACAGACCCATCAGCCAAAGATACACTTTGTCTTTCAGTTTTAGACAGTGACACAAAAGAGCTTTTACAATTACATAAATGACAACTGGCCCCAGAATCTAACACCCATACATCAGAATTACCCTTCTCAGCAACCTGTGCAATCTGGGTTGTCTGAAGAGCCTTCTTCTGTGTTGCCCTTGTGTTTTTCTTCTCTGTCTTTCTACTCTTGGGTCTCATGGCACAGTCTCTTTGCAAATGTCCAGCTGAACCACAAGTGAAGCATCACTGGCTTGCTAGCGCTGTGGTCTCAGCTTCCTTTCCCTTCTTTTCCCTCGTTTTCTGGTATTGCAGCTTTCCAGAAGAGATGGGGGGGGGGATCTTTCCTCTCTCTTCTCCCATTCAGCGAGTAAGTGCTGTGTAACATACAATGGGGTGAGGTCTGCTTCAGGCATAGCCTCCAGGGTACAAATCAGCATGTCCCATGTTTCATTTAGTGAGGACAGGAGGATATAGGATTTTGTGAGAGGTGTAAATTCCATTCCTCTCTCCTGCAACTCAACAAACAGCTGCTGAATATAATGCAGGTGCTCAGGAAGGCTTTCTCCTTCTGCAAGGTAGGCTCTGTACAGCTTTTTCGTCAGAGTAACTTTACTCCCTGCTGTTGCCTTTACATATAAGTCTCTCAAAGCGTCCCAAAGTTGCTCTGCAGACTGCATGCCTCACACGTGGACTAGTTGATTGTCCTCAACTCCCAGGATAATGGTGGCTCTAGCCCGCTCATCCTGTCTCAGCCATTCAGCACTGGGATTTTGGGGGGTTTGCTCACCAATTTGCAGCCAAAGATTCTCTCTGCGAAGATACATCTCCATCTTCAGGGCCCAATTCAAATAGTTGGTCTCTGATAGGCGCTCCAGAGGCATCGCTGAGGGCTGGGAGGTAGCCATGGCTTCTTCCTTCTTTTGCAAGTCACCTCAGCTAGCTTCTAAGTCCTGTAGACCGGCAGTTGCTGGAAAATCTCCAGGTGGCTCCAAAGACAATCTTCACAGGTCTTTGCTACCTGCCTTTAAATTGTGCATGAGGTGTGGAGTTGATCTCTCTTTTCTCTCTGGGTTTTACTGGGCATTGCTCACTGGGCACATAACCTGTTGGCAGATGCTGGGAAAGCCTTTAGCCCAGAAGGTCAAAAAAGTCACACACCAAGCATTTCTATAAAAATAATTTATTTACAGAAAACAAAACAAAAACAAAACATATTTAAAGGACTTAGCTCCCTTTGGAGCAAGCCTTGCTTGCCTACATTGCCGGCAGAGAAAAAAAAAAGAAGTGAGAACAAGTGCGGAGAGGTTTCCTCCCCCCCCAGGTGATTTGCATGAAGCACGTGAGAGGAGACAATCTAATACAACCTTTTAACCCGGCCAAAATGATTAGGCACAATAGCAGTCTTAATCTATTAGTAGGAAAACCTCAACAGTCTTGCAGTCTCCTCATGAGGAGAAACTGTCTGGAGCACTTGTGGGCAATCTCCCATCCTCTCTATCCGGAGAGGTTCAAAGAGCCAGTCTATTCACCAGTGCTTCATTCATCAGTTGCTAGATCTGCTTTTCACGGAGCCATCTTCAGTCTACTATTTCTTCCTCCAGAATTCCCTTATCTAGAGAGGCTCTGAAGGATGGGTACACTCACTGATTTTTCAGTCTTTGCCACCATCTTCATCTCTGCTTTCATGGAAATGTCTTCAGTTTGCCACGCCTCCCCCAGAAGTCCACAAGAAAGTTAATTTTATCTTAGACCTCAGATGTACTGTATATTCTTAGGCAATTAAAAATCTGCCCCAAAATGAGTTGATCAGAGAGAGCTTTGAGAGGCTAACCTTGCTTAAAATGTAACTAAGAGTTACTACATTCCACCTTCTTAATACATGCTATAAAGTTAGTTTAGATGATAAATCAAATGAAATTAATCACATCCCAATGTCATATGCTGAATCTATCATTTAAAGAGCAATGCATTAGAAATTCAACAGCATTTTAATGATAATGACATGTCAGCCAGAGCTGAAGACCACATTAGTAGGCTGCCTTCAGCACACCAGGCCTCATAAATGGGAAAAAGGAAAATATTTTACTAGGGCCCCAAATCTGTCCAGCTGGAGCAGTTTTAAAATGCTAGAATAGATTAGAAAGAGCACATGTGACACCAATCAAGTATACTTTTCCAGTCAAGATCTTTTCCAGTCTTGTCAAAGGAACACCCTTATAACTTTCTATTAGATGCTAATTGCTGATGCTCATTACTGCAAGTATATTCAGGCAATGCAATATGTAATTGCCATCTTCCTGGTTGAGATTAATGGTCAGAGTAACTTGGCTCTGATACCAGACAATATCCTGAAGAATACAGGCAGCAGAACCAATATAATATGATTCCTGTCCTGTTTTCAAGACTTCAATTTTAATAGTACAAATTTAGGGCAGTTTGAATATAAATATTCCTCCTGATGCGCCCAAGCTCATGAGATATTAATATATGTATCTTCTATCAGTATGGTGTGTATGCACAATAATTTCCAGTGTTTTGTGGCTGGTTGGGGAAGAAAAACAATTTACCAGACAAGTGCACATGCTTTCTTAACATTTCAGCATTTAAAATACCTCATGCACTAAAATGAGCAGTATTTCTGTGCACTGCAGAATGTAATTTCACAGCAGCCATTAAGCTTTGGCCTGGGACCAGAAACAAGAATAAAAATAGATTCTTAACAAGACATTTGTCACTGCATCAAGGCACAGCATTCACCTTCTTTCCTTTCCTTCTAAAAGTCTTATGTGAGATTATCACCGGATTAAATTTTTAACCAATTGGGGTGGGATTTCCTGTACTGATGAAGTATTGGGTGGCTAGTCCTAACCTACAGGAAAATGAGAACTGAAAAGTGGAGAGAGTGGCTAATATGAAGTAAAAAAGCTAAAGACTCCATTGAATCAAGTTTGATTCCTAGCGACCACATGGTTAAATGCATGCCACTTTGGGGCAGCTACAGTATAAAGATGAGCTTTGACATTACTTTCTTCCAGGATTTCTTCTTTCTTTAAAAAAAAAATCCTTGTCTAGCTATACCCCTGGGATTTTCAAGCAGTCCTGCATGCAAGGATGGCTGGGTACTGCAAATGACAGTAACAGGTGGAAGTAGGATCAAATAAATAAGGCACCGTCACCCAGGTGGTAGGAGAATGTTTCTTAAACATATAAAATAGCAGATGTGAATTACAACTTATTTTTAACATTCTAATATTATTAATAGTTTTGCTTTTATCCACTTTGTTAAATAAGTTAGAATAAAAATTCTAAAATAAAATACAAACCACCGCTACCAGTACCACTGCCACCACCACCATGAAAAACCGAGCCCAAAGCAAACAGTACCTGTTTATATATCTTAAGTAATTGACCAAACTGATGTACCAAAGACAGAGTTCCATGCTGGAAACATTCTAAGGCAGAAAGTCCTACCCATGTATTCCTATTATTAAAGCACAAACCAGGATCTGTCCGTGAATCTCAAGATATACACACATGTGCATATATGGATAATTGTAGACATGTAGGATTAGAGTAGAGATACAAAATCTAACACTCTGCAGACCTCCAAAGGTTTATATAAAATTGAAATGTTTAATGTGATTTTGAGAACCACCATTGCTTCATGGCTTTTTGGTGGCTGTTCATGTATCCAAGCAGCAACCCAAATAAAAGCTTTCTACTTATCTCACTAATGAGAAACTGAGAATATATCATCATTTAGTTTCTTACGGAAAGTTTCTTACCATAGGAGGGAGAGGGAGGGACTGCAAATGCTAGGCTGGCATTAGAGGTGGAATCTTATGAATCATATAAGTAGCTCTTATATATATACTTGTTGTATTTCTTTTCCTCCCCTCCCCATTTTTTATTTTGCTTTTGTTTTATTCATTTTGTTTTTCTTTGTTCTGCTTTATTAATAAAGGCAAAAGGAGGAGGAGGAGGAGGAGGGACAACAATAACAACAACTCTGGGAAGGAGAACTGGGATAATGCAGATAATAGCTAGTGACAAAGTTGGATCTAGACTGCTCTGGCTCTTGGAGATTTATGGAGTTAACAAAGGAATATGTGGGCTGACAAATCTGAGTTGGATTGGGTAGTGTTTACACTGCTGAAGGCTTTTTAGTTGGAGAGTTGTCTGAAGTCCATGCAGCACAGGAAGAAAGTCTGGGAAGATAGATGAAGATGAAGATGAGGAAGAGGAAGAGGAAGAGGAAACACTATGGGACCTGTCTACCCAATGGAGATGGTGGAAGATCAAACGTTTTATCAGTTATCTGTCAACCTGACTCTCAAAGGGAAAATTGCCACCAGTATTTATAAGTCCTTCCTTAACTCTAAATCAGGAAGTAAGGTAGAAATAGAGCAGTGCTCATATATGGTATATTAAGGAAACATTATAAAGTACGTACATAATCCAGGGAGAAAACATTTAATATTAAGTAGAGAGAAAAATGATCAGTCACTCTGCAGTTTAGAATCTCAAGTAGCTGTGCTTATCTTAAAATGGGTACCAGGAGGAAGGAATAATGGAATTCCATATTCTGGTTGTAAATTATGTTTGCAAAACTTGGCTGCAAAATCAAAACTAAATGCTGTTTCTTTAATACAAGTGAAAAAAAAAATCTAAAATGGTGCTTCACACTGAGTTTCTGTGATAATCCATTGAAAGCCCTAGTCACAGAGACATAAAAGGAAATTATAAAATACATAACCGAAGTGTATTCATGTTAAGTAGTTATTTTAAGTACATTTAAATATAAATATTTAAAATATTTCTCTGATCAAAAAAAGCCACAAATCCATTCCCTGGATTAGGGACTATATTGCCCTGCTATCATTTCCTAGCCTTCCAAGAATTGGCCATGCCCTAATGTTCCATTTCTCCTGCTGCTTCAGTTTCTTGAGCCATAATTTTCTACAAATGGTTTACAGATTTACCTATATTTGTCATTTCATTCATTTTTTCTGTCATTTTCCCCTCCCCTGCAGGTAAAGCATGCACATTCTATCCATTAAAGCATTAACTTTAACATTTCAATTCCCTGAAAATACAAAAACCTTAGCTAAAAAATCCACACAGAAGAAAATGCACCATCTTGTTGTATTTCGTTTCAGAGAACAGCAGATCATTTTTAGGTTCACAGACTGCTCTAGATCAAAAGATTCACAGCCAAATGAATACTGCAACTTCAGAACTCTCTCTCTTCAGCTCCAGTAAAAGGAACTTCAGTGAATGAAAGAGCGGGGAGGCAAATTAAGATCTGTTAGTGAACCAGCTTTATGTGTATGAGGCCACTGGTCAGGCCCCGTTTAAGAATGAGTGCAAAGAAAACCGAGAGAGAGAGAGAGAGAGAGAGAGAGAGATCCTCCTAATATTCCTCTATGACAGAAGGAAGGAACTACTGTAAGTCCACCAAGAAGTAGGTGTGACTATGTTACCATAGGGCAGCAGTCAGCATTTCCTGACCACATCAAGTTCCCTTTACGCTAAATCTCAATGAACAGTTAATAGAGATTGAGCAGCAAGTCTGAGCCCTCATAGCCCTGAAAAATTCACTAAATATGTTGGGAACATATGCGTGTTTGACCTTCATGTATCACACAATTACATCATCATCAAATGTAATTTGTATTATCTAAACCAATTTTTTGAAAGTATATAGGAAGGCAGTTTTGCCATGCACATATGAGTAACCTCATATGTGGTTTCAGGTTTTAACTGCATTTTATTGTAAACCACCCAGAGTCCCCCATGAGGGGGAGATGGGCGGTGAATAAATTTATAAATAAATAAAAATAAATAAATAAACCTAATCTGATTTTTCTTTATACTTAAATCATGTGAATGCACACGTGCTCACATCACACTTTATTTTTGGATAAAGCATCTTGACAGATAATCTGAAAATACCTCAAGCAATGAATGATGTCCACCTGTTCATTTTTGCTGAAGATAATTTTTGGGCTAGTCTTTTATATTCATTATCTAAGATCATGTGTTCCTGAAATTCTTAAACAATAGTTTTCACTGATTTTATAAATAGTATAATTTCAACTAGAGACATTATAGTCCCCTAGTTATCTGTACATGACTGTTCCCATCAGGAAGCTCTAAGAGTCGTAAACTTTACTACACTGGTTAAAAACAAAACAAAAACACTCCTACACTTTTTCTTCTCTCCCAGGACAGAATTAGACTTAATATTTTATTTTCAGGGAAACTTTTCAGGACAAATAAAAAGGACAAATAAGTCAATTCTGAATTTTTTTATGCATGAAATGTGAAATAAAACTAGGGGGGGGGGAAGACTATTAACTTTGAATTTTTTATGTGGAAATGTGAAATAAAACTAGGGAAAAAAAAACTATTAAGTCCAGATATAAGACATTTCTTCATGACGATTTCAATTTCCAGCAAGAAATTAAAAATCTTTTCAGGCATAATGTCCATAGATCTACAGAGATATCCATAGGCTGGCATAGCAGATCAGGCTGTGCTGGATGGATTCCAGAAATAGAAACATGCTTTTTAATTTATATTATGGCATTCAATAATTAACTATAGTATGTCTTGCTCAATAAAGACCAGGACAACCATCAGAGAGGTCCAACATACTTTCACCAAGAAATTACCATATATCAAGAATTACAGGCTACTTGCTTTGGAGGGTGTTCCACTGTCCACAGATAGAAATCCATGGCTTGGTGGTGCTTCTGGATTCATGGCTTCAATTACTTATGCTCAACAATGGCTGATGCATCTAGCCACAGTAACTCCCACCCTTATTATGGAGAATTACTGCAGCATACTTTATCTGGCATTCCCCCTGGAAGACTACTGCAACTGAAGCAGAATGTAACCACCCACATCCTGGCAGAAAGCTGCATCAGCAGTATAATTCCAATACTTCAGATGCAGTATTGACTCCCACTAGGGGTGTTCAGAGTGTTGGTATTAACCTATAAAGTTAGGTATTTGTGGGATCATCTCCTCTAAATAGATTCCATATGACTCCCCCCCCCCCCCTGAAGTGGAGGAAAATTAGGCGAGGCTGCAAGATCAGGAGTAGAAGGAGTTTGTGGCAATGCAGCAAAGCAGAACTTGGCTAATCCTCACAACAAAGCAGCAAGACCAGATGTGGCTAGAGAGCATAGCAAGAGTGAAGCTTGAGGTTTGACTGCAGGGTACGGCAAGGAGGTGAGGCTAGGCTTGGTGATGGAGGCAAGGCAAAGCTCTGCTGGAGCAACAAGACAAGGTTCAACTGCGGAGGCAAGGCAAGACTTGACTGGGGCAGTGGAACAAGACTTGGATCTGGAGATAAGACTAGAGTCAGCTGGAGTGGCATGACAAGGCTCAAATTTGGAAGCAGGGCTAGGCTTGAGTGGAGCGGCAAGACAAGACTCAGAAGGAATTGTCTCAGAATGTGAGGCAAGGCTGGGCTTGGCTGGAACAGCAAGGCAAGGCTTAGAACAGGAGGGAAGGCTGGACTTGGCTGGAATGGCAAGATGAAGCTGGTAAATGGAGGCAAGGCTAGACTTGGCTGGAACAACAAAACAAGGCTTGGACCTGGAGGCAAGCCTGGACTCAGCTGGAGCAGCAAGACAAGGCTCTGGAAGCAAGACAGGACTCGGCTGGAGCGACGAGAGAAGGCTTGGATCTGGAGGCTTCAGCTGAAGTGGCATGCAAAGGAGGTAAGTCCACAGTGGTGGGAGGAACTGGCACTGGTTCCACATCGGCTACAGGCAAGGCTCTGGGTTCTGGCAAGGACTCTCCTGAAGAAGCTGTTAGCTCAATGGATCAGTTGTCTCCAGTGATTTGCTCCTTGCATTGGTGCCCTTTTATCTGATTCTTTCCATGATGTTTCTCCTCTGGAGCCAATCGGGCTACCTTTTGCTTGGCTTGCTTCTTAGTTCTCCTTTCACGAGTACTGATTGGAGGATTCAAACCTACCTCTGGTTTCTGCCCAATCAGCTGCTCAGGCTTCTCCCGCTCTGCTGAGTTACTCCTGGTTTCGATTTCCCCAATTCTATCCAGATAGGTTTTGTTTTCCCCTTCTGGCTCAGCATAGGTTTCGATTTCCCCTTGTTCAGAGTCAGAGTCAGATTCAACCCTTACACTAATCCAGGTGACGTCTGAGATGGCATGACCCTCTTAGTTTGTGTCACTCTCATATTTGAGGTAGGCAGGTGAAGCATTAGGGAGTCTTTTCCCAAGGAACTCTACTAGTAAGGTAGGTACCAACTGAGATTTTTACCCCCGTTGCCCACATCAAAGGGCAGTGCTCTAACCACTAGCTATCCAGCTGCTCAATATAAATATAAAGACTTGGATTTTCCAGGAAATTTAAATTTTAATCTTAGTTTATTTGTAGTTCCTCCACATTTTTGGAATGTCAGATAATCACCGTCTCTAATGTTGTTCAGCAGTCTAACCATAAGAAAGTTCTTATTAACCAGCTTCAGAATGAATGGAAATATTAAGCAATGGGTTTGAATTTAGATTCATATCCTGGCTTGTTCTAAAGCCTTTGCATTTACAGTTACAGAAGAAAAACTGGAGCAGATGGTATGTTCCTTCAGTCATCATATGCACTAAGGGAATGAGTGGGGGAAAAGGGGTAGTGTCATAAGCATAGCACCAGTTATTGATGTTTCTTCCTCCAGTTCTAAAACCAGGCTCATCTTCTTCCAGTCCAGATTCCCTTGATATATATTCAGAATATAGGTGGAATAAATAAGGGGAGAGTATATAGACTTGTCTCACTTCTTTGCCAACCTCTGTATAGCTTTTGCATGAAGACCATGAGATGTTTTCAGATTTCTATTTTTCTAAGCACATTCCACAGCTTGATATGATCAATACCATCAAAGGTCTTTCTATAATCAATGAAACACACGCTGGCCTCTTTTTGATACTCTTTGACTTTCTCAATTATCCAGAATGCATCAGCAATAATGCCTTGTATTTCTCAGCCTTTTCTAAACATGAACATCTGGCATTTTCCTTTCCATGTACAGCTCTAATCTTTGTTGGATGATCCATAGCATCGTATTGCTAGGATGAGAACGTAAGGATATTGCACATTAGTTCACACACTCTGTTAAGTCTCCTTTCTTTGGTGTTTTTGGTAGTCTCCTCTATCTGTTGGTTACTATGACATTCTCAAGATTTGCTGCGTTAGTTTGGTTAGACCTTTTGGTTAGAACACTGGGATACTGACTTAATAATCGGAAACATCTACCAACTATGGAATAGCAGAGGGGATGTTGGCAATACAACCAAACAGACCAAAGAAGTACAGAAGTTGAATAAATGTCTAAGAAGCACTTCTACTTAAATCAAAATATGTTCTAACTTCTGAATGTTTTATAACCCGTCTGAATGTTGTAACTTCTGAATGTTTTATAACCAAAAATATGTTTTAACTTCTGAAAATGTTTTAAAAACAAATTTATCTGAACCAGATTGGCTCAAAGTAATGTCATTGTAGAAACTCTAATTTATCTCCTACATAATGTAAACTTTGTGTATAACAGCTTTATATTGTAAAATATACTGATCAAATATAGTGATCAAGATCACATATTTACAACTTAGAGTTGTAGACAGTTGTCCCTTGTCTACCCAAGCTTTATGCATCATCCCATGTTACAAAGGAAATTGTCACTGACATTAGTTTAAATTAGAATCAGGGACAAGAAAAAAAGGCAATACAGTTTCCATAGAAAGTTTCTATTTTCTATTAGCTTTTAATTGACCACGTTATGTTCAGTGCATTACAGAATCATATTCAAGATAATTCATTTTGTTTATGCCATTTATCCACACTATTGTTGTCTTCATTTCATATATTTATGATTTCTCCTAGTAATAATAAAACATAAAGTCAGAAAGCTAAGGCATTTAATCCTGCTAAAGCCTCATTAAATCTACGCTGTATCTAAAGGTAGGCATTGCCTTGTTATTATCTCCCTTGTCAGCAGATTTTCATAAAGTAATTAGTTCCCTGACTATGTGCAGGGGTCTGGCAAGCCCTTCTTTTGAGCTCTTCTCACACACTAATCAACACTGGCTCCAATCTCATATACCACAGGGTCACATTGAGGCCAATGGGAAGTACCATCCATGTTTAAGCATGTTTATTTTGAAGGGAGTTCTTCTCATTCCAGTGGGACTTAATTTGTAGCTAATATACTGTGTACTTAAATAAAGATGTCCAATGAATGGTGGAGTGATAGAATATTTTATTAATATTGATTTTCCCCCCCTAACAATTCTAGTGGAAGTAAGATAGACATTCTGCATGGGATCCAAAAAGTCTTTTTTATCACACTTCACAAAGTCCCTTCTGATCACCACTACAGGAAATCATTGACAAACATACAAAAACATGGTAATTGTCTTGGAAAGCATGGCAACCACAGAATGGAAAGAAGTGACAAAACTCATAGTGCAATGTCATAATGCAAACCCTACCCTTTTTGTAATTGTGTTGCAACATCATAAATATATAAGAGACAAAAATTATGCTATGGTGTTAAAATGCACATTTTGGCAACAATATGGCTAGTTACAGATGACTCAGCCTGACGATAGTTGCTCAGTTTTGTTTGGCTCTTAAAGGACTGACTTTGTTGGGGGAGTGTTTAATGCTGACTCCTAGGAGAAATTAAAGTGATTTTATACAATCTATCAAAACATGTTTTATGTTGTCAAGCAGGTGATAAGATTATTCAAGTGATTTGTGAAAAGACTGGGAAACCTGCTGTGATTAGCTGTCACCTTCCTGAGCAGCCCATTGAAATGTTCATGGGAGCTGGATCTACTGATTCTGTATTAGTGGGACAACCTGGGTAGGTGCTATGCCAAGACAAACCAATGTACAAAGGAGATGTTGGCTAATAGAAGACCATGGAAAACCTACCCTCATTCTTGTGTATCATTTTGATGCCCCTCCTTCTTTGATGCAAAGTCAGAAATAAATTTTGTTTTTGATAGATGTGGTGGATCTCATTCTTCTACATGCAATCCTATTGAACTCAAGCAAGTCACAGTTAAGAAAATAATATGATGCCCATCAGTCCAGAAATTATATATTGGAAAGGGCTGGATGAAATCATAGTCAAAATCCAATTAGGAACACAAATATAATGGAGACAGAGGACCAAGTAGTTTTCATATATCAAGGAATTACACAATAAATTGTTCCTTGTGGATCCTGGCAAATATTCATAAGGATAAGGACCAGTAGACAAAATAGAGAAAGACTATGTGTGGGGTTGACTGTAACAGTTAACTTTAAGCCAACAAGGGATGAATGTGAAACAGGATCTGGGAAATTTGCAAACCTCTGTATGGAAACAATGATTTAATTTAAAACAATGATTTAATATCTGTGATTGCCTAAATCCACAGTACCCTATGAAGGCAAAAAAAAATGTCAATTTATTACTTTCCTAAAAACAGTTGCTCTGACAAAAATGAACACAATGTATTTAATTCTAATTCTGTGGCCACTATATTTGAAAATAATGAAATAGATTTGGAAATGTGCCTTTTCTATGCAGGCCTATCAACCATTTGTTCCAAGGAAGCCAATTAAAATATTGGCTTTGTCCTTGGAGGTTAATGCACACTTGGCTGCTGAGGAAATAGCCTACTTTTTTAGTGAAATAATGAGTGGGCAGGAGACAAAGGATTAATGAATTATCCTAATCTCTGTGTATTTACAAATCTACCATTCCAGCAGATGGTTTTGAACAGCAATTGAGTTTAACAGCAGTGAAATTTGGGCATCCACAAAATGATTATCCACCAGGTACCCTTCTAAGTCCATCATTTTTCTTCAACTCTGCTCTTCTGGATTCAAATCAGTGTTCCAAAACACTGGGTGGTTTTTGTTTTGCTTTCTTTCTATGAACAAAACATGACCAAGCCTGTAAAACTTCCTTGCATTATCAAACTGTCCACAATTGCTATTATAACATTGCACTTCCTAAGCAACAATACCACCTGACAACTGTCAAGCTGAAGAAAGTCAAGTTTGACAAGAAACAGCTGTGAACTTGTCTCCTAAAACTAAAGTGAAAGTAGTTGAAGGATATCAGGGAACTATTCAACTTGACCATCAAGTGGATTGAATAGAAAGGAATGATTATAATATTAGCAGCAGAGCATCCTTTATTATGAAAATAGGGCTTGTGTAATACAAACAATGCTGTGTTTTTTTTTGTAATCATAGAAACATTTTACTTCCCACAGTGTATCTTGGTGAAAGCTAGGCAACTTATTATCAGGGATAGTAAGAGGATTTTATTCCCATATTGTCTCCACTTTAAAGCTTTATTTCCTATGGTTGGGTGGTCTATTCACTTTAATACAGAGTAAATGTACCATTTACTTCCAGTGGCAACAGGGATGGCCATATCAGTTACATCCAGTTAACGTTCAAAGAAAAACATCCAAGCATTGCTACATTTTGTGAAAACCTACATCAAGTCTAACAAAAGCATGTGGGAAAAAGTGTTATGGTCTGATGAGACCAAGGTTGAACTTTTTGGCCATCATTCCAAAAAGTACGTTTCACGCAAAAACAACACTGTGCATCACCAGAAGTACACCAGACCCTCAGTGAAGCATGGTGGTGGCAGCATTATGCTTTGAGGCTTCTTTTCCCCAGCTGGAACTGGGGCTTTAGTCAAGACACTTCCGGGTCATGTGGCCATGACTCACGGAACGCCGTTACCTTCCCGCCGAAGCGGTACCAATTAATCTACTCACATTTGCATGTTTTTGAACTGCTTGGTGTGCAGAAGCTGGGACGAGCAACGGGAGCTCACCCCGCCGCGCGGTTTCGAACCGCCGACCTTCCGATCGGCAGCTCAGCGGTTTAACCCACAGCGCCACTGCGTCCCTGATTGGATAAGTACATATAAATAAATGCAGACAGGAAGCACTACAGTGTGGAATGACTGTTCTTGCCTGCTAAGTTTCCATGCACTAAAGCTGCAAATGGTCCTGAATAGTAATTTTATTTCTTTTCAGGAAATTCATCTTATTTCAATGCCAGTGGGTTTAATTTGCAATGTTGGTTTAACTTCACTTAAAGAGTATTTTTGCACAAGAGATTTATAGCTTTAGCCAACCATTGTTAGAGTGACATAAAGGTTGTTTTTAGTAGTGAGCTCTCATCACAGCAATGGCCGGAGGACATTGTAAGCTGCTAGTGTAGAAATGCTCAAGTCTCAACTTTTATTTATTTTTTTTTGGCTATACATGTGAATTTTATATTGTATCATGGTTTAGATGAATTTGCAGTGCATATTCATCTTTCATTTGCATTATCAGCATGTCAAAATGTAGAAATATATATATATATAGAGAGAGAGAGTACATGTTTGCATATTTTTTTAAGTAAGTCTGTGGATTGCATGAAAATAATATACTTTTTTAACAAAATGCGTTTTGTTCAAAAGTAAAAGTAAAATTGTGAGAGTGCAAGTAATTTCATATATGCTGAAAATGAAAATTAGAATTCATCATTTTTATTCATGCAAGCTTTGCGCATAAACAAACTCATTCTAAATAACTATGAGCATTTCACATCTTTAACTCAAAATTTGGGGTCATGATTCATTTGGGACAAAACACAATATTTTGGTCTGCAAAAGCAAATCTACTAATACAATCCTTGTGTGAGCACAAATCACTTAGCCAGTATACCCTCAAATATTTTCCACAATAGGATAGGAAAGGAATTCCTGATGTACATACATGAGTGCTTTCCATGCAGTTTGCAGTCACTGAACATAAATATATGTATGTTCATATTCTGAGACAATGAACACAGAATTTGTACTTATTTGAGGGCTGGTAGAAAATGTAGTCAAATGTGGTGGAGTTAGGCTAAAAATTGCTGCCAAAATTGGAACCTCTATCCACACGTTCCCTACATGTGTAATGATCACAAGAAAAGTGCTTGTATTTAAGTAACTAGTATGTATCCTGTCTGTATACCTTTATCCAAAACAGTAGGTTTGAAGCAATTTATATTCAAATAGCACTCATAACATTGTGGCAGGCAAATGAAAGCCCTAAAAGGATGTGCAGCTGGTGTCTAGTGATAACTACTCAGGATGGAAAATTATTTGCAGCAGACCAATAATATTTTGAGTTCCTGAATTTATATTTACAAGAATCTTTATGAACAGTGATATTTTAGATAACAGCAGTAGGAAATTTATTTAATGAAATAATTCAGATATCTTGTTTTGATCAAGTAAACATTATAGCATTGTTATTTTGAATAATACTATTGCTGCTATAACTAATATGGATCTAGGTATTAGTGCTACTGACTTTTCTCCTCAGTATTGGACTGCTTCTGCAAATAGTCAAGGACTTGCTGAAGACAGTGATATCGACAGAAAGGAGGAATCTCCAAAACTGAGCAGAAATGATGGGATCCATTTATTTATTTATTTATTCATAAAAATGAGTATTTCAAAAGAGAAAAACATTTACACACACACACGCACACACACATAGTCCAGAAGTGTGTGTGTGTGTGTGTGTGTGTGTAGAAGTAAAACATTATATATAGAAGTACCAGGACCTGAAGGAGAGAGGATGTGGAAAGTGAAGGCCAAAGTGGTCCCAGTGGTGGTAGGGGCACTTGGGGCTCTGACTCCCATGCTGGGAGAGTGGCTCCAACAGATCCCAGGAACAGCATCAGAGCTCTCTGTCCAGAAGAGTGCAAAGCTAGGAACAGCTAAGATACTGCACAGAACCCTCAAACTCCCAGGCCTCTGGTAGAGGACCTGAGGTTGAGGAAGACACATACCACCCACAGGGGTGAGAAGAGAATTTATATGTATTTATGTATGTATTTTGGTGGACTGAAAATTTTGTCTATATCACTATATTGAGGTTTTCTAACAATTCCTCAGTTAAAATTCCCATACAAAATAAAGGCAAAACTATTGAATAATAATTATTAGAACAGAAGTGAATGAGTTTGATAATGATAGGAAAAATATATCATTAAATCAATTAGGAAATTAGCATAATTCACACTTGCACTCTTTGACAACTGATTCAACAGCTGCATTTTGAGGCTAATCTATATATGTTTCATGAACAAAAAGTTTAAGGAAGAAATTATTTCTTCCATCGTTATCATAAAAATGAACTAAATATGTTTTTACATCCAAATGTTTTAAGCTTCTGGCCTAGAATATGATCAAAGACCACTCTGATTCCATATTTCTGATTAGCAGTTGTATTACATTGGGAAATAATTTCACATGTGATCTTTCTCCCATGTTAAATGTTCATTCCCACCTACTGTACCTTTAGTAAAAAAGGACATGGTTTCCCTTGACGTAAAGTCCAGTCGTGTCCGACTCTAGGGGGTGGTGCTCATCTCCGTTTCTAAGCTTTAGAGCCGGCGTTGTCCGTAGACATTTTCCGGGTCATGTGGCCAGCATGACGACACGGAACGCCATTACCTTCCCGCCGAAGCGGTACCTATTGATCTACTCACATTTGCATGTTTTCGAACTGCTAGGTGAGCAGGAGCTGGGACTAGCAACGGGAGCTCACCCCGCCGCACGGTTTCGAACCACCGACCTTCCGATTGGCAGCTCAGCGGTTTAACCCGCAGCGCCACCGCGTCCCTTTAAAAAAAAAAGCACATAACTTTAAGGAAATTCTAAGGAATAAAAATGAAGTTGGAGGGTTACAGCAACATTGGAACAACACATTATCCCAACAATATCTGTTTGGGAACTTAAACTTGGAGAATACATAACAATGGCAAAACTTAAATATACACAATAAGAGTTTAAGTGTTATTCCCATACATACAATACATGAAGCATAGCAAATATAATAACCTACACTTTGGCTTCTAAGAGAGCCTAAATGTGTACAAATATTGGAAATTAGCAGATGTACAAAAAGGGGGAAACCAGAAACTTAATAGTTCTTTTTTAAAAAAAAAAATATTCTCTTTTTTTCCTCTTCCTTTTTTAAAACATTTTGGTATTTTAATTTTTGTTAAATTTGCTTTGTTCTTCTATTTTTTTCCTTTCATTAATATGATACACACACAGAGACACACACACACAAACATATCCATACACATACATCTATACCAAGTAACAATACAATGATTTTAATATTAAGTAATTTAGCTTAAGACTAAAACCTTTATTATATAACAAATACCTTGATGCAATTTACAGCATGTTTTTATTTTTTTTCTTTCCAATGTTATACTTAATTTTGAATGAAAAAGCCAAATACTTCTAATATAATTTTAACATTGATATTGTAAATTATCATTAATATTAATAATAATTACTTTTTTTCTTTATTTCTAAAGTTATCTAAATAATAGAATGTCAAGAATTTGTAATTATGTCATATTACAAATCATTGTATTGAAATAACATAATGTATCAAGATGTACAACAACACAATAAAAAGGAAAAAAAATATGCTATGAAATTTTCTTTCTTAAAAGTCCTTTTCACAAAAGAATGGTTAAAAGTCCTCTTTCTTAAAAGCTACAGCCTATATCATTTACACTTGGAAGTGACACTTTTTCAGAAGTGTCCAGCAGACTGTTGAGAAATGCTTTGAAAGCAACCCAGAGCAAAATGATGCTTGGTTTAGCTTGGTTTTTGCTTCTTCTGAAAACGCAAATTTTGGCAGCTTTCTCAAACTCTTTATGAACACTGAACAATGTATTAGTCATGCCAGATGAGTGTTCAGTACAAAGAGAAATTTAGCAAATTTCATGCTGGTTGGGGAATTCTGGGACTTGAAGTCCACACATCTTTAAGTTGCCAAGGTTGAGAAACACTGGTTTAAGATGCAAAGTTGATGTCTATCTTGGATGGATATAAAGGAATTAAATAATTTCACAGCTACATCTTATGGTGGCATTGTGCTCCTTTAGGACCAGATGCCATTTACACTACACACCAGTTCTGAGGAACAACAGTAGGAAAAGCCGAGGTTTTTGTCCTCCTGTTTTGCTTGTGGGATGTTTTGTAGATAGACAAAATTGTCATATATTTCAGGAATGTATTAGATGAACTGGAGAGAACCCAGTGTATTTCAAACAATCTTTGAATATTCTAATCCCTCCTGACACTAATTCTTCCTTTCTTTATTGTTACTTTTTAAAAAAAAAAATATTTCCTGTTACATATTTCCAACAAGTGGAAAGTGAAAAAAAAAAGACAATTAACATCTAGCTCCCTAACCAGAAAGTACTTTTTACTTACGTATTAAGTAATAATAGTATTCTCTTATGGGACAGGAGTTTTCTGTAGATCCTTTTCAGAGATAATCAGCAGTTTGCATAATCTTATCCATGGCTACACAAGCTTCTCTTGGAAATTTCTGAAATACGCTTTCTAAACTCATTCAGTCCCTCACAGATGCATTCTTTGCAGGCTATGGAATAAGCTGTAAGCTGACTGTCAAATCTCTACTGAATTTGTAGATAATTGTGACCAATTAATGCTGGGCAAAAACTAATTCACTCTTCCAAGTACTGGCCTGATCTTGTGAAGTATAACTCACACAGGGCTCCATAAGTACAATGCATGTCTGGTTATGCCAAGTTTTATATTCTTGGGCAAGCTCTTTGACATTATTATTTTAATCATATACAAAAGAAAGTATATTTAGTAAGGGTTACTTCCCTTGTGCTAAATGAATTATCCTATCTTTATAAATTCATGAGAATGATTGTAAAAGACAATAAATACACACAAACACAAAATAATCTTCTAAAAAAGTTGAGAAATTATCTATTTTTATCAACTGCATAAGACAATGGGGTTTGTCCCACTGGTGAGTTAATGTGCTATCCATCCATCCTTGAGTCATAAAAAACAAACAAACAAAAAATGCTGGCATGAAATGTCCTGTTATTCTTCCCCATCCTGCCTTTATTGTGTCTATCCCAGGTCACCATCAAGTGGTGCTGTCCTGGTTACATGTATGTAGCACACAATAAGCAAAACATTTGGTCGATTCATTGACTTTGCTGCCCTCCCTTCTAAACACAACATTAGCTGGTAGGAAAAACATATGACTGTACAGCGGAAATGAGACTACTCTGGCTGGAAGTTTCTGTTTGTCTTCTCTTTCCTATGCCCTGCTCCCAATACTCCATGCTGTAGTAACTTGAGTTATTTTTTTAAAAAATAAATAGAATAAAAAGCCAGCACTTGTATCTAGGATGTATACATTTCCTTCCATTTTCTTCACACAGGCAAAAAATGTTGTCCTCTGGTTTCTGTTCAGATTGAAATGTGTGATCATTCCATTTTTTTTTTTTTTTAATCATATGGCATAGCAGTTTGGTGTTCATGCTGTTTTTTCTTGCTGGGAAATCCTTGTGAGGTCCAGCAGCCAGATGTGTAGACTATCTAGCCATGACAAATCACATTGCCCAGGGAGCACCAAGAGGAAGCTAGTCTACATTGCACCAAGTTGGGCTGAGACAAAGTGACTGGTCCAAGGTCACCCAGCTGGCTTTCATGCCTAAGGTGGGACTAGAACTCACAGACTCCTGGTTTCTAGCCCAGAACCTTACGCACTAGATCATTCCACTGTTACACTATTTCTGGCTTACATTAAACCAGTAAGGGTGATAGAGTTAAAGCACTTAAATATTAAAGGCTGATAGTAGTCTTAAATAGTGATAGCTCTATTGCATAGCTCTGATAAACCACTGGAACAGTGCTACTATGCCAAGCTCTTTATGGAGTAAACAAAATGGTGGCAGAGGAGAGGCTGACCATTGACTGGAGAAGACAAGGGTATGCCTGAAAAGACAGTAAGTTCCTCTTTGGTCTCAGTTGCTACTAATCATCTGACTTTACCTCCTGTGTAATGGTTGGTGAAACATAACAGATCTTGTGGCAATTGTTGGATGCTTTCACTTAATGTGGGGGCATTTTCCTGGCATAACTAAAAAAGACTTAAGCTTATCTCAGTTGTGGGCTGAAAACAAATGAAGGCATTACCATGGGGAAATGGCAGAAAAAAAAAAGATGCATGTTGTTAGGGGCAGTGGGTAGAAGCTCATAGAAGGAAAATGTTGTTTGGTTATTATTAAAAACATTAATCTCACAACACCTATGGTGCATATAGGCTTACTAATTGCAATGATTGGTGAACAATAATATTCTTACAGGTAAGGCTGATTCCAGTTCTTTCAGTAAAGAGGACATAAGGGTTATTATACAAAAATACCTTGTTCAACAAAGAGCTGTTAGGGAGAACTATATTGTCCAAATGAGCCAACTTGAAATAAAGTGTTACTTGAACAAGGGTGACTTCTTCAGGTGAATTATAGTAAAAAAATAGCTGCTACTCTTGGTTCAGATGGAATGAGAAACTGCAATGTATTTTGCAATGAATACAGAGGCAATATTCCCAATCTCTTCTAAATAACTATACCAAAAAAGAAGGAAGGAGGATGTTTGTTTGTTTGTTTGTTTGTTTATAGAACTTATATGGCTGCCCATCTCATACAATGATTCTAGGTGGCACACAACAAGCAATAAAAACAGGATAAAAATAAAACCACTATTTAAAAGATTCATTTTTATAGCATTGTATATACCTTCATGCACATGCACATAAGTGACTCATATGATATCATTGGAGTTATCACAAAATTTCAGGGGGAATACAGACACCACAGCCCATGATAAGCCTTATGTTCTACTTGGGTGTAGTACAGCAGTGAGTGTTTTTGAAGACTGGTGAAAACTTTTCTGAAATATCTTAAATATGAAGTACTGAAAAGGAATTGGAGAAAGTGTTGGGAAACCATGACCCAAATTTTATCAAATGTTGATCACACCCAAGACAGACTTTGTTGTCTTTTGAAAAGCATAAAAATGTGTAGTGGTTCAGTTCTCCCATTGTTTACCTTGTTTCATTTTTATTATTATTTTAACAACACAGTCTCACCTTCTCAAAAATCAATATTCAATTTTATCCCCGTCACTGTGCATGAACCCCATGTGATTAAAAAAATACTTTTGCTTTCCAAACCCCAGTTTTAAACGCTAAACACATATAATTTCATAAGTGACCTCTCAGTGTGTCTTGTTTCCCATCATTCAATACTTCATTTGTTTCCCCGCTGGTGGATATTGTTTTTAGTTTTAATGCTATAAATATACTCTAATGTGGGTAATGTTCTAAGTTTTAATTTAATTAAATGGCCTGTTTTCAAAAATTGATCCAGTGCTGTTATAGTGTAGAAAAAAATCCTCTTTGTACTGCTAGTAGAAATATGTATGACTTTTTTTTTCAGTAAGTAAATATTTTCTCAGCAAAATCATATTTGTGTTTATTTAGAACAGTTATCTTCCAATCTTTGAGTGAGACAGTTGTATATGAAAAGGAATGCATGTTTCCTGAAGTTGCTTACAGAAAAAAATGTATTTATGGGGGAGGGGGGAGTTTACATCAAAGGAATTTATTATTAAAACCCTGCATCAGGGAAAGTTCTGTAACAACTATGCTTATTGGGAGAATTTGCATACAAAAAATCAATTTGTTATAGGTAATAAATGAAATGAATTATTATTTTATGAATCTTAAAAAACAATCTGAAAAATACAAAGTTAATGATATATTTACCTTCTAATACAGACAATAAAAGGAACTGCATATCTGCATTGTTTAGAATCATAAAACAAATCAACTAAAGAGGCCCCTGATCATTATTAGCAGTCCACTCTGGGCTCAGACCAAAGATCCCTTTTGAGACTTGCAGCATAAGCACAGTCTAACACTATTTAAACCCATTGATGATTACACTAACTTACCTTGCCTTGAAGGTTCATCTTCAGGAATTAACCTCTCTCTCTCTCTCTCTCTCTCTCACACACACACACACACACACAAACACACACATACACACACCAGGTGCCAGATAAGCCTCCTTGGTTCGTGGTGACTCCACTCAAATGTCTTTGCACAGTTTATTTAGCAGGAAGAACCTGTTATGTATAGACTGGGGAGTCAAAAAGTATCATTAACAGCCCACCAAAATCTCTTTTTGACTCCCAGAATATCTCTTGTATTTTGGAGAATTTGGAAAACATTTTAAGGAGAAAATGCTTGCCTTAAAACTTCCAGAATCTTAAGGAATTGATTTCACTACATGATCCCACCAGCTGACACCTACTTTGCATTCTCCACTTTTGGAGTATAGCCCTCAACTTTCCATAAAAAGCTTAGTGAGTCCTTGGGCAGACTCCATGCACCTTTGCTATAGACGGAGTGACATGACATAGGCAGTCCTTCAAGAGTTCTGGTTCCAGATAATGAAGGGCTTTAAAAATATTACTATCATTTTATGTTGTATTTAAGAACAGTTTAGAATCAATGGAACAATTTGAGATATAATTCTCACCTGCCTTCTAACAAGTAACTGATCTCAGAATATGTTGTGTTACACACATGCCAAATCGGTCTTGTGATTTCAGCAACTGTATGTCTTGGAAAATTTGCCTAATGAGTAAAATAACTGCATTTATTTATTTATTTATTTATAAAAAATTATACAAACTGTGGGTGGCTTTTTGAAATGAACTAATGTATTTTTGGCACAGCAACATACATATATTATCCAAATACTTTTGATGGAATCCTAGCAAACAAACTTAAATAAGAAATTTCTTACAAAAGAATAAACCATGTGTAAATAATACAAATCATGATATTTTTTTAAAAATCAAAATCTTGCTCGATGTTATCAAAAGAGAGGGAAAGCTTAAGAAACACAGCCAGAATATCAAGATATAAATCACAGTTGTCTGTCAGCCTTGAAAACCTAAATTTATTTAATAACATGCAATCAGGTAGTGCTTTGTGTAACATTTGTTATAAATCCATTTGCTATACGCCAGGTCTTTAGAACAGCCGGGTCTCAGCATAACTAGTATGTGCCAAATTCTGTGCTAAATTGCCAAGGTGAGGGCAGTGTCTTTGTGGTCATATACAAAAAAAGAATAATACCTTAAACATTACACTTGATTTGAGTTCAGATGACATCACATTAATGATAGTGCTGTCACACTCTTCATGCTTGTTGAACAAAATATTCTGACTGTTTCAGAGGAAGTCCACTATCTGCTTGGGCTTAAATTTGGGACAATCATGGAATGTACAGGTTGGAAAGTACTTTGGAGATTATCTAGTCCAATCCCTGTTTGGTGTAAAAATCTAGTACTAGAGCACTCCTAAAAGATGACATTACAACATTATAAATAAATGTTTTTGTTTGTTTGTTTAAATTCTTCTAGGAAAAGAGAGTCCATCAACATCCCAAGGCAGTCTGTTCCATTGTTGAAAAGGTCACTGTTAGGAAAATCTTCCCAATGTTTACTCCGTTTCCTTATAATTGAAATCCATTGTTTCTTGTCTTGTGTTCTGGAACGGTATTGAACAAATGTATCCCTTCAGATCCCTTTATCCCTACAGTGTCATCACAGTCTTCCCTTCTGCTAGATAAACATACCTGTGAAGGAATGGCTAGCACATCCTGGGAGTATGCAGGACAGTGAAGGACCATTAAAGAAAAGATTCTTTGGTCTGCTGGGGGGGAGAGGAGAAGCATGAGACAGAGACTGAGAATAACTCTACCTTAATTGTGATAGCCATAAGTTGATCTGGAGAATTGCTTTGGCAGGCTTACAAGATATTGTTACATCACTCTACTAGCAATTAAATTCATTCCAGAAATCCAAGTAGTTCTTGTTTTCTAAGTTTGGCAGCCATGAAGGACTTGCAATACCCAATGCTTCCAGGTGTTTTTTTTTTTTTTCTTTCTTCCAAGGCTCTTCATATTTTGTTTACTACATGGAACAAACATCATGGTTAATATCTTAAACTGGATGCAATTTTTTAGATGTATATGACCAATGCAGACTGGAGAAAACCATTGACTACTTGTGATCTTGATACTGTACTTCTATAGATGCAACCTAGGATGACATCTGCATTTCTTGTAGATGCATCACACTGATGGCTCATGTTCAAGTGGTAATACAGACAGAAAACTAGATCTTTTTTTTCACAGATACTGCCTTCTAGGATAGCTTCTACCATTTGATAATCATCCTTTGATTTTTCTTACCCACATGAAGGAATTTGCAACTGCCTCTGTTGAATTCATATTGCTCATTTCTTCATGTTCCAAATTATCAATATTCTGAAGTTTGATTTTAGCCCACCTATCTTCCTATCTTCCTGTTGTCTGCACATCTCCAAATCTTATTTCCTAGCTCTCAACTACATCATTGATGAAGATATCCAACACTACAGGGCTAAGAATAGAGACTTGTATTATGCCATTCAAAACCTCTAGGTCCAGCACAGTGCCAATCTCTGTTGATGCTCCCTATTTGCTCTCTCAGAAAGGTCTTTGGAAACTTGCTTTCTTGTATTTCTTACATTTCTTTCTTTTTTAAATTAAAACAAGCAAAGTTTGGATCACATAGAATGGTGGAATCAACAGTTCTGAATTACCAGTCAGCAGCCCTCAGGCAATCATCAGCAGCAAACAGTCAGCAGTCTCTCATGGTCCTTCCTTCCTTCCTTCCTTCCTTCCTTCCGCCCATGACCATCTGTGGAATATCCCATTTGGACTTGGGAGGGTCTAGCCCATACACTGTGCATATGTTCCTGTACACAATGCCAGCTACTTGGTTGTGCCATTCAGTGTATGCTGTTCCTGCCTGCATCTTACAACCTGCCACTATGTGTTGGACTGTCTCTGAGGCCTCTCTGCATACTCTGAACCTCAGCTCCATCTAGTGTGGTAGACCCCTGCTTCTATGGATTGGGTGCTTAGTGCCTGTTCTTGTGCTGCTATGATCTGTGCCTCACTGCTGTCTTTTAGTCCAGCCCTTTCCAGCCACTGGTAGGATTTCCCAAGGTCAGCCACCTCAGCTATCTGTCGATGGTATATCCCATGCAGGGTCTTGTCTTGCCATGGCACTTCCTCTGCTTGATCTTCCTTCCATGTCTGCTGCTGCCTCAGGCATTCTCTCAGCAGCTCATATTTAGGTGCCATCTTACTGATGTACTCCTGGATGCTCTGGGTCTTATCCAGGACAGTGGCTTTGACACTCACCAGACTCTGTCAGCCCTCTTTCCAGCTGGTGTATAGTCTCTGGATGTTGGACTTCAGGTAGTAGCCTCCATATATTGTGAGGAGCTTCCAGGTCTTCACATCAGCAGCCTCCATGTCCTTTGGCCAGTTCACTATACCAGCAGGGTAGCTGATGACTGGCAGGGATCTTGCTATTTCCATTGAGCTGGCTCTTCAGGACCTGTCTTATCCTTTGGTAGTTGGATGTTGCTGTCTTCCTTGCCTCCTCATTGTGGTTCCCATGTGTCTGTGGGGTACCAAGGTATTTGTATCTGGTCTTTATGTCTGCTAGGGAATTCAAGCCCATGCAGAACAGCAGTGGGGGCAATGCATCTCCTTGGTATATGCCACACTTGATGACCACTTGTGTGAGCTGCCTTGAGTTGACTTCCAAGGTTGTCTTTCACAGTCCCATTGAGCTCTTGAAGGAAGGTCCTAAGTGTCCTGTTCACTTTTTATAGTGCCAGGCATTCACAGATCCATGTGTGGGGCATTGAGTCCTGTAGTCAATCCAGGCTGTGCTCAGATTGGTCTGTCTAGACCTTGAGTCTCAGGCAACTGCTCTATGAGCAACTGGTGTTTGGAGTCTCTGGTGTTGTTCCCAATGCCCTTCTGAGCTGTGCTCATATACTGGCCTATATGGTCCTGAAGCTTGGCAGCTATGATGCCTGACAGGACTTTCCATGTTGTTGGGAGGCAGGTTATTGGCCAGTAGTTGGTGTTGTTCCCTTGTTGGGGTCTTTCATGATCAGTACTGTCCTTCCTTGTGTTAGCCAGTCTGGGTGGGAGCCTGCTGCTAGCAGCTGGTTCATCTGTGCTGCTAGGCATTCATGCACTGCTGTTAGTTTCTTTAGTCAGTAGGTGTGGATCATGTCTGGCCCAGGTGCTGTCCAGCTCTTCAAGTTCTTGACCCACTGTTGATGTCTGCTACTGTGATGGTGACTGGTTCCTGCTCTGGGAGATTTCTATGGTCCGCTCTGAAGTCCTGCAACTACTTTGCACTGAAGTTATGTGACTTCTCTTTCTCCCATATGTTCTTCCAGTACTGTTCAGTTTCAGCTGTTGGTGGCTCTGCTGTTACTGTGTTGTTGCACTGCAGCTGGGAGTACACCTTGGATGGTTCTTTGGTGAACAGGGCATTTATCTGCTTGGCCTCTGCTTCTCTAGTGTATCTCCTTAGCCTGGTAGCCAGTGCTGTGAGCCTTTGTTTAGCAGTCTCTAGGGCTTCAGATGGAGTCAGGCCCTTGTAGTTTTTCAATAGCTGAGTCTTATCCTTAATCTCTACACCCTTCTGTAGTTTCACCAGTGACTAACTTCTCTCTGAGTTGCCTTGATCTTAGCCTCCAACCTCATTTTCCAGGGAGGGTATGTACTGCTGTTCTTCTTGATCATGTAGCCAAGCATCTCCAGAATTACAATGGCTGTAGCATATACCAGTTCATTGGTTTGAGTTATACTGGTAGCAGGGATTGTCATGAGGGCGCTGTTCGCATCTTCTTGCATACTATCTTGTGGTATTTCTCCAATGAGCCTTGGTAATCAGTCTTGAGAGTTGACTCTAGCTAGTTTATCCATGATCTTTTGACTCATATCAGCTGCTGTGCTCTGTAATGGAGGGGATGGCAGTGACTTTCCAGCTTCAGGTGTTGCTTGCACCTCCACCTGTTCTTCCAGGTCTTCTTGAGTCCAGGATGTAATGCATAGTTGGTCTATCTCAAGTTGTGAGAGCAGCTTCCTCTTCACTATGTTGAAGCGTTGGGTAACTAGCTGTTTCTCAGTTAGTATGGATGCAGGTCTTCAGTCCATCCATAGGTCCCTCATATGTTTCTTCATATATCCCCTCTCATTAGTTCTACTGTTGTAGTAGCATTCCATCAATTCCAGGTTCTCTTGTCTCGTCCATGTATGGTTTGTTCCAGTAGCCCACTTATTGTCAGATTGTCCTGGTTCCCCAACATCTGACCCGGACCTTGTTAATCTGGGTGATGACTGAGCCAGCATGACTCTCTTAGTTCATGTCACTCTCATATTTGAGGTAGGCAGGTGAAGCATTAAGGGGTCTTCATCAAAAGACCCTCACTGGTAACATGGTATAGCCGGGGTTTGAACCCCCTTCTCCTGCTCCAAAGGCAGCTCTCTAACCACTTCGCTATCATGCCACTGATACATATATATGAAATATCCCCATCTTAACGTATATATACAGGTGAAAAAAGGTACCTATGAGTTATATACATAGAATAAAGGAACAAGAATTGTCTCTGTCTTACTATTAGTATAGATTAAATCAAAGATGCTTCTAAATTATTTTTATAGTCATCCCTTTAAAAAGGGATTTGTTAAAGGGATTGCTATATTAAAAAATAGATGAAGTAAAAGTCTGAAAAAGTATTTTTTTCTTAAATCAAGAAGCATATGAACCTTAATTTTCTAATACAGCATTAATCACATAATTCTAAAATTCTTCTTCCACCAAAGGTACCATAGTTTGAGTATAACATACTCAAAAACTATGAAAACATGGTGCTAAAACTGTTAAAAATGACTGATAGAGCCAAGTGTAGAAAATAAAAGTGCACATGTGAGATAGTGTGCATGTGTGTGTGTGTGTGTGTGTATCACAAAGATTTATGAAACATTTTTTTTTTCCTCTCCCGCTTCCCCTGACCAGATGGCTGCTTAAGCATTGCAAAATATAGATGTGCTATTTTTGTGTGATGGCATTAAAGGGGGAAAAAAAATCTGCATTTTTGTTTTTGAAACTTCCTTAGAGGACATATTGTCTGGAAAATTCCTTAAAGGACATACTAAGATCCCAGTGAATTGCTGAAAAAACACAAAAGCATACTAAGAAAACCATTTGTTCTCTTGCTGAAACTGCACAGCTATAAAAAAAGAAAATGAACATAAACTCATGTCTCACTCGTACTGAAATTAAATGCACTTAATATACAGAATATAACACATTTTCATAGTTACCACAATTACTCTTTTTCGTACTGTCCCACTGCAACCTTGTCTTAAGTTCTAGGATGAAGAAGTAATTATTAGTTCTATGTATTGCTGAAATGCCAAGGAATGTGAATCTCTGCAAGTGCCTGTTAAGGATACTTTTTTTTTCCCCAGGGTGGGGGTGGGGGGTGGGGGGGCAGGACTTGAGAAAATCTCCAGATACAACTATCTTAATATTTGCTTTATGAAGAAGCATGAGTCTTCATTTTAATCCCGACATACCCACACTCCCCAAAATCGCAGAAAAATATGCTAAAGAGAATGCTACACTGAAGACCCTGTAGCAATGCAACTTTATGGGAGGAAAGTGTGCAATATACAGTTAGTAGAAGAGGATTCATGAGGGGAAAGAATATGGACATAGATGCCTTAAAAGCGTCCAGGTTTCCTTAATCAACATCTGTCATCTTGACTCCAAAGATGAGCAATCCTCTAACATCTCTTCTAAAAAGGCCTCCTCAACTGAAGTGTTGAGGTAAACCATGCAGCTCTGTGATATAAGCAGTCATGACTTTCTCCCACTGCTGAACTCACGAACTCTTAATCTCTGCCCAGTGGCTGATGGTGCAGGGGAGAAATGATCTTCCACTAATTTCACAAGATTGTCAAATATTTTAGACCATGGTCAAGCAGGAGCAGTGAGTGCTGTTATTAGAGCAAATGTCTGGTCATTACACTCATTCATATGCAGGCCTATCTGCCTTGTTCAAGATAAAGGGACGCCTCTCTATAACTGGCCCCAGGAAGCATATGTCAAACTTTATAAAAGTCAATCTCTACAACATGTCCAGATATAGCCATTTTCTTTTACTAATAAGAAGAATCTGCTTAGATTTCCAGTTAGAGATTATTTCTGATGGCTTAGCAGAGCACTTGAATACATGCACATCCTTCTGCCGGTCTTCAGGTCTCAGTAAATCCCATATTTATTGAAGTGGAAAGCACTGAAGCAACACACACCAGCCCAAACACAACTATTTTTATAAACCAATTGGAAGACTGCTGACAAAAATACTCTGCCCAACAGCTACAGCTCTTTCAAAACGACATGAGCTGCAGTAGGCCAAAAGGCATTGCTAACACACAGTCTCATTTCACCCCTATGTAACAGTTACTTCTTGATTCCTGTGATCTTGAACATGCATTGCCATCAGAATATAAGAAGAGTCTGGATCAGGCCATAGATCCACTGAGCTAGCATTCTGTGGATGGATGGGTGGATGGGTGGATGGGCAGGTGGTCAGGCTCAAGAAGTTCACAAAACTGGACTAGAGAACAGCACTGTTTTCCACTGTGCATCCCTGCAACCAGCATTTAAGGCATGCTGCCTATGAGTCAGTAGATACTAGCCAGCTATCAATATAAACATCTGTTGGTATTTCAGGTTGTTATTAAGGAGTAAGGTTACTATGGTAACAAATCACTCTGGCAGGTTGAACAGGTCAAACTTAAGTATCCTCAGTTTTGAGTGTGAAAAGAATGACCATATAAGGAAATGCGCTTTACAATGTGCTTGTTACAGTTTCAGTTTCCTTTCTACACAGCCTTCCTTCCAGTCCTGTCTTGAATAAGGATGGCGAGCAGGAAGGGGCTCCCATCCAGGCTGTAAAGCGCATGCGTAGTACTGAGGAATTAAGCAACCATTCAAAGAGACACAGATCAGGCCCGCCTTAGCCTTTGGGGTTTATATGTCTGGGTTTTTCCCACGCTTCTTCAGTTTGTTAGGATTCTGTTTATGTAGCAGTAATAAACATTAGAGTACTACTCGTCATCTCAGCGTGTGTCTCACTGTTAGGACAAGTCCTACTCTGAGCGTGTGTGCATGTATGAGCTTGAAAGAAGCTTTTGAGTCTATCCAGGATATCTGGATATGAAACTGTTTATGTTTTTATGCTTTCTGTAAATACATTTATTTTTATATAAATGCCTGGTGTGTGTTTTTTCTGATCTCTCGGGCCAAATGCTTTCCAGCACACACTGACAGCATCCACCTATAGCCAGGTCCTCATAAACCTATCTAGTCCCTTTTAAATAATCCAAATTGACTGATATCACTATAGCTGCTACAGTATACTACACCATTGCGTAACTATATGCTGTGTGAGAAATTATTTCTTCATGTTGGTCATGAATATCCCTGCATTTGGATTATAGATTACCTTGAATTCCAGTGTTGTGAGACAGGGAGAACAAAACTACTCTCTCTCCATACTATTTGTGCTTCACATGATTTTATATACCGTGATCATGATTGTATACTTCTGTCATGTTCACATACATTATGCATATCACACAGAGATGCTTATTGAATACATTTCTCAATAGAGAATATTTTCATGTACCTGGGAGAGATTGATTCTATTATCAGTCAGAGTAAATCAGTCAGAGTAAATCAATATTTATGTCAGCCTGTTATCTGACTAATGCTAGATGCTATTGAATAGACAATTGAATCTCAGATACAGAATTTAATAAAACAGATACAGTACAGCTACTAACTGTGGTAGGTAATACAAAAAGTATTTCCAGAGAACAGTAATCATTTTGAAATTCTTTTAATCTTTTAGCAGGTTTTCCAAATGTAATGGGTTGATGGTAGTTATCAATAAAACCCAATAATCATGACATATGTTTTGCTCTTAATGTTTCATGCAAAATATGAGTTATAAGCTTTTCACTGCAACTGCACCAAACATCAAAAAGAAAAGAAAAGGCATATTAGAGGGGGTGCAAGCTTCCACATTATCCAGAATTCTCTATCAGGTTATAGAGTTAAAAAACAAGAGCCAGGAAATTAGTTTTTTTTTTTTAAAAGAAAAGGCTGATAGAGTCAAAATGGTGTTACATTAAGATATATCTTAACAGGTAAACTTACAAACACCAAATCAGATTCTGGCAAATGCTGCAATGTTTTCTAATTGCTCTTAGAATAATCAATCGGGCTATGGAGTCCTTGGTGCTCTCTGAGCCTTGTTGTCTTCTTGCAGACATTTCATTGCCAGACTAGGCAACATCTTCAGTGCAAAGAGGGAGTGGGCCCTGCTCTCAATTTATATACAGTGAAACATCTGCAAGAAAACAACAAGGCTCAGAGAGCACCAAGGACTCCACAATTCAACCCTGAGCTACAAATATTCACTTTGATTGGAATCAATCAGGCTTCTGGGATGAAAAAAAGAAATGTTTGTTTATCCTCATATCATGAAAACAGATTCATGTGAACATTATGGAATGGGAAAAGAGATAAATATGTATGTGATTGTCCATTTTAGGAACTACTAAAGCCTTCTTCACTGAAGTATAGACCTCTACCCTATTGGAAGGGATGCTAATATGAGGTTTCTGGTCATGTGGAACTTTGTAACTATGCACAGCTGAATATGGTAATTTTCTATTTCTGCAGCTTGTGGTGTTGCCTTTCACACTCCTGAAGTTATCCAAAGCATGTGCATCATTGTATATCTATATGTCTGTTTCTGTGTACATTCAATGTTTAGCCAACTTTCCATTAAAAGTAGCCTAAAAGGAAAGTGTAATGGTTTGTTCTGCTTGGAATATAGAGATATAGCCTAAATCATAATAACTCATCTTATGCCGAAGTAGAACAGATCTGTCTAACTCAGTATTGCCTACACAAAAACCCTTTTCAAGCATCCATCTGAATTCATGAGAACTTCAGACTAAGTGTCAGAATGGAGTCTGACTCTGACGTGGAGGAGGGGGAGTTGAGCGTTGGTAATGTTAAAGGTGGGAAATTTGAAGTGGAACATGACTCAGCAAGGCAGGAAAGTCTGGAGCTGCTGATTGGTGAGAGTCAGGATGCAGATTTGCTACCTCCTATGGGTGTAAGAGAAAGGAGAGCTGAAAAGCATGCCTAGCAGTGAGAAGCCCAGCTGGTCCCTGATGAGAAAGGGTGGGAAGGAAACAGAATAAAAAGGCACCAGCACAAGGAACAGGTTGCCGGAGACAACCATTCATTGGAACCTTCGCTGACGCCTGAATCTGTTGACCCGCAGTCTGCTCCTGCCTCAGGGCCTTTAGCCATTGAGACCCCGAACTCCAAGCTGGTCTGCTTCACAGATGACTTAGAGCCTTTCGTTGAGCCCTGTCTTCCTGCACCAGACCACGTGCTTAGCGCTTGCTGCCTCACTGCAATCCGCAGCCAAGCCTCGCCTTGCTGCCTTGCCATGTTCCTCCGTTGAGCCTTGTTCTGTCACCTTGCTGCATTCCACAGCTGAGCCTTGCCTCACCACCTTGCCACAATCCACAGTTGAGCCTTGCCTTGCTGTCCTGTTGAGTACTACAGCTGAGACTTGTCAAGTTTCCATGCTCCATGGCACAGTTCCTTCCAGCAGGGCTTCAGAGCCCTTCAGTCAAGCCCTGTTCTACCTCGTTGCCAGGGTGGACTTCATGGTTTGAAAAACATTGTTGCCATCTTGAATTAAGTTTAACTCTTGTAAGTAGCTGTAAATATTGTAAATAAAATACTAAATCACCTCTTCCTGGCCGGTTCATACTCAGAACAAAACAGCAAATAGCATCCAGTGAGGCACTTAAAAACTGTACTCATATATAGTTGAATATTGAACTGAATATGACTCTCTGCCCAGTCCAGGATCCTATCTTATTTGGGTCCCAGATTGCCCAGAAAGCAGGTTTTGCATCCAGGTAAACACAAACCCAACTTCCTTTCCATACTCTAAGCTGAGTAGATAGAGATCAATCTCAGTAAGGGGTTTAGCTCTAATCAAGGTCTATTTTTTTTACCCATTTTCAAGTCTCCATGCATTTAGATGAACACTTGAAGAGGGCTTGACTGTCAGGAGTTTCCCAGAATTTACATTCTCCTGGAAAGCATCCATTCTTTTAGTGAAGCAGAGCTCTTCCCCAAATCCTGCTGCATTTCTCTGAATGCAACCAGTGCAGGCAAAAGTAAAGGCATGTTGTTATTTAAGTTGGCACTGAATTACTGCTATCTCCTAGGGAGATAAAGGGCAGAGGGCAGCAATGATTATTTTATGAGCACTGGCAGAGTCCTGAATAAGCAGGTGTTCCATGCCAATTATTCACCTTTTAGAGATGGTTTTCATTTCACCCAGTGTCAAGGTCAAGAGTTCCTCTCAGTACAGAAGCAAAATGACCATGGAGTAGTTTTTGTTCTCCTTGAACACATTTGTCTACATAGTTAAGCATACTGCTGTGATGTATGATCAAAATAGTCAAGCTGCACTCTAATACTTCATACTGTGCTTTGGGAGTGAATTGTTAGAAAATGAACCACTTTAATAATTGGACTTTTTTGCTAATTAATTACTGGGATTCTTGAAACTGTACTGTAATGATGTTTATGTATCAGGAGCCATGGTAAAAACATCAGAGAAAAACATCCTTGTAAGACTGTACTAGCTGTATCCAAATGACTCTAATGTCACTCAATAATTTTTGGTCCTAGATTTGCTTTGACATAATTTTTTAGACAAAAGCTTTGTTTCCTGAAGAAAAAAAGAATAAATAACTTTATGATTCCATTGATTGATTGATTGATTGATTGATTATGTCCCATAAAGTCATTTTTAACTTCTAGTGACCACATAGATAGGGGACTATAGTTCACACAAAATGTATCTGGTACTATATCTTTCTTTCTTGTTACTGGTGCCACAGAAGGCTCTCTATGAGCTTTGAAGGGGCAAATTTTGTACTGTCATGTTCACCATTCCGGTGTGTCTACATCGTAATGGTTCGCTTGCCAAGGTGCTGATACGTGTCTGGGCTGGGAGGGTGCTGCTGAGAGCCTTGTACAGGAGACGTGCTGGACTGTGCCAGGAAGGGATGTGTTTAGGCTATCTCTGAAATGTCAAGGTCTTTTTGCCCGTTGATCAGCAGAGCTCGTTAGGAGCACCTGGGAATGTGGGGTGAACTGTATGTGAGGGAGGGGGTGGGTTGCTGTTTGCAAAGACACTATTTAGTTTGAGTTTAGGCACACTTTTCTCATTCTCAGCTTTTTACCTGTTTGCATTCTTTTCTAAATAAACCCACAACCTGAATTGCAATTTTGAGTCTGAGAGTTTTATTTGGATTAAGGCAATCATCACATAAAGCTGAGAATCATTTTTCAAACCAACCTCGCTACTCTTTACCGGAATTTTTTCTTGTGAAAGGGGAATTAGCGATGGCTAAAGGGGGGAAGGATCCCGTGGAGTTCGAGGAGCAGACGGAACAACTCCCGGAGTCGACGTTCCTGAGCAGAGACCCAAGCCCTGTCCCAGCCCAAGCAACACCTCAGTTGGGGGACTTCTACTCTACTGTGGGATTGAAGAAACCCCCGCCAGATGATGTGGCAGGACAGGAACAATTTTTATGGGATGCCCTGGTGGACCCCCAGCCCGGCACGTCCCGCTCCACGTGGAAGCTCTGCTGGCCCGACACTCCGAGGGGGATGCACCCAGATATTTCAGGAAGCCCACCGCCGGAGGGTCCAGCACTGGAGGACTCCGCCACACCTGACAGGATTAGGGTCCTGGAATCCAAGATCAAATCCATGGAACATGTCTTGCGCTCTATGTCGGCTGCCTTTGGGGGCCTCATTAGAATTGTCCAAGGTCCCGGGGCAATGAGGCCACCTAGCCTCCTGCCTTCCCCCTCACAGGTTACTGGAGGAAGAACCCCACCACGGGACTTTCCATCGGGTCCGTGTGAATCCACTCCCATAGGGGTGGCTCTGAGACAGCAATCAGGTGGGGTCCCGCAGGTTGGGGGAACCCCCCAGGACTTCCCGGTGAAGTTTGATGGTGACCCCGCTAACCTGTCCTTCTTTCTCACCAATGCCGCCAGTTTCATGAGACGGCATGGCCACCTTTTTCCTTCGGAAGAAGAGAAGATAGCTGCGGTGGCCACGAAATTAAAAGGCAGGGCTGCTGACTGGTATGTCCAACTGTCGGAGATTGGGGTGCCAGCCCTGGCCACATTCAATGCCTTTTTGGCTGCGCTGAAGCACTACTTGGCTAAGGAAAGGGCTAAGGATGCTCTCAAAGAACTGGTTCAGGGGCAGAAGCCTGTGGCTGACTATGCACTGGAATTCAAAGTTTTGGCAGGTAAAGTTCCTGAATGGTCCGAGTCCACCTTGATTGATCGCTTTAAGGATGGCCTCAATCATGAAGTCTTGTGCTGGGCACTTGGGCGGGATGATCCTAACTCATTACATGATTGGATTTGCCTCGCTGGTAAAGCGGAACATGCCCAGAACATGTTTATGATGGCCACCAAAGAAGACAAGCCTATCGCCACTACCCGAGCTCTGGGTCTTCCGTCAACCTCTAGATGGAATGCAGAGAAGCAACGCCACTTTGTCCGGGGCCAATGTATCACCTGTGGAAAACTGGGTCACCGCGCTGTCGACTGCCCCAAAGCTAAGGCACCGGAGCATTCTGCAAAAGTGCCTCAAAAGACAACCAAGAAACCGATCAACCCTCCTCGTCGGTTGACGGGGGCACTGGCTACTGCGGACGACGATGATATCTACACCCCAGGAGACGAATTAGAGGCTTTGGAACAGCTGGCTGGAAACGATTTCCACCTGTCTTAACCGGCGCCACGGGGCAGGTGGTAAAATCCAGGCGCAACTCTAACATGGTGAGTGCTGATTGCCCTATCCTCGCGGTCAAAATTGAATTGGGATTTCTGTCATGAGTGAGGATGGTGAGCAGGGGGCTCCCATCCAGGCTGTAAAGCACATGTGTAGTACTGAGGAATTAGGTGGCCATTCAAAGAGACACAGATAGGGCCCGCCTTAGTCTTTGGGGTTTATATGTCTGGGTTTTTCCCACGCTTCTTCAGTTTGTTAGGATTCTCTGTTATGTAGCAGTAATAAAACACTAGAGACCTATTCCTTGTCTCAGCATGGTTCCTGGCTGTTAGGACAATTTCAATCCAAATCCGTTGAGGTCTGGGCTTTACTGGACTCAGGCTGTTCTCGATGTTTAATCCATCCTGACTTAGTCAAGGCATTGGATTTACCCTGCTTCCCTCTCCCAAAGCTGCTGCTTTTTCAACAGCTTGATGGCTCCACAGCAGGGGGGGGGGGGGGCTGCTACCCAGTTTACTGGGGAAGTCACTTTGCGTATGGGGTCCCATTTTGAATTCATTCAGTTCATTGTGACCCCGGTGGGGAATCCTTTGGTGGTGTTAGGGATTCCGTGGTTCACCTCGCATAATCCCTACATCAATTGGCAGTCACGCTCCATTACCTTTGAGGATGGCTTCTATCAAGCTCCTCTTCTGGGGCATGCCATGCCTCCAACGGCAGGGCAAGCAGAGGTTCTGACTTCTCTGCCTTCCCCATCCCCATTGGAGGGGCTTCCAGCCATGTACTCGGACTTTGCAGATGTTTTTGGGGAGGAGGAGGCTAAGCAGTTACCCCCCCCATCACAAGACAGACTGTTCCATTGAACTTCTTCCAGACGTCCCCTTGCCGAAGCCAAAGATTTACCCTATGACTAAGAAGGAACTTATTGCTTTGCGGGAGTTCATTGACAAGAACCTGGCTCGTGGCTTCATTGAGCCGGCAAACTCGCCAGTCGGGCCTCCCGTTTTGTTTAGGGAGAAAAAGGATGGCAGCCTGAGACTCTGCACGGACTACTGTGGGTTAAATTCCACCTCACTTTCCAACAAGTACCCTCTGCCTCTTGTCAAAGACATGCTTGCACATCTGTCCACTGGCAGGGTTTTCTCAAAGTTGGATCTCCGTGAAGCCTACTACCGCATTCGCATTCGGGAGGGGGATGAATGGAAAACGGCTTTTAATTGCCCATTGGGGTCTTTCCAGTATAAGGTTCTCCCATTTGGTCTGGCCAGGGTGCCGGGTGTATTTATGCAGCTGATCAATGAAGTTTTGCATGACCACTTGTTTAAGGGGGTATTGGTATATTTGGATGATGTCCTCATTTATACTAAGACCTTAGAGGAGCACAAACGGCTTCTTAAACAGGTTCTTACCAAGCTTAGGAATGCCAAGCTTTATGCTAAGCTTTCTAAATGTGAGTTCCATAAATCTCACTTGGATTACCTTGGTTACAGGATTTCCGATAAGGTCATTGAAATGGATCCTGTTAAGATTCAGGCGGTGCTTACTTGGGAATGGCCCAGAACCCGGCGCCAACTTTAAAGTTTCCTGGACTTTGCCAATTTTTACAGATCCTTTGCCAGGGGGTTCGCTGAAATTGCCTTGCCCCTAACTGATTTGTTACGGACTAAGGGAGTGGGGGAAACCCGTAAGGTTAAGAACCTGGGGGCTGTGCTCAATTGGACTCCTGCCTGTCATGCTGCTTTTGATCGGCTGAAGGCTCTTTTTACTGAAGAGCCCATCCTCTCCCACCCTGACCCAGACCTTCCGTTCATAGTTCAGGTTGATGCCTCTGATTTTTCAATTGGAGCTATTTTGTTGCAGAAAGATTCTGCTGGGCTTTTGAAGCCCTGTGCATATCTGTCTCGCAAATTTTCCAAGACGGAAAGACGCTGGCATGTTTGGGAGAAGGAGGCTTTTGCTGTTAAAGCTGCCTTGGAGGCTTGGAGGCATCTGTTGGAAGGTGCTTCTTCCCCTTTTGAGGTTTGGATGGATCACCGCAACCTTGAGGTGCTCCATATACCCAGGCGCCTCAGCCCGAAGCAGATTCGATGGGCTCAATTTTTCAGCCGTTTTAATTTCCAACTTAAATTTATACCTGGCAAGAAGAATTTTCTGGCTGATGTGCTTTCCAGGTTGCCACAGGATGAGAGCCTGGTCTCCGATGTCATTGGCACTGTCCTATCGGGGATGCAACTGGGTTTGGTGGCTGTCACACATAGCAGCACTCGGGGCCAGCCGCCGGCTCCTTCCTCGCTGGTTTGCAAGCCGCCTCCATTGTCTGCTGCATTGCGCTCTGGTTTTGTATCTGCGCTGCAGTCTGATCCCTGGCTTCTTGTTAATACTGACAAGGTGTCCATTGAGCATGACCTCACTTGGGTTAAGGGGTGTTTATATGTACCTGACTCTCAACGCCCTGCTATACTGGCTCGTTCTCATGACAGTAAGCAGGCTGGTCACTTTGGGTTTCTGAAGTCCCTCCATTTGATCCGGAGACAATTCTGGTGGCCCACCCTACATAAGGATGTCAAAGCATATGTGGCTTCTTGTCCTGTCTGTGCTATGTCCAAGCGTTCTGTTGGTAAACCACAGGGACTGCTACAGCCGGTAGCTGACCCTACACACCCTTGGGATGTGATTTCCATGGATTTCATTGTAGACCTACCCCCTAGCCAGAAGAAAACGGTCATTTGGGTGGTCAAAGACTATTTTTCTAAGCAAGCTCATTTTGTGCCCTGCACTTCTATTCCCTCGGCGCAACAGCTGGCTAAACTTTTTTTAGTACACATGTACCGTCCGCACGGATGCCCCTCTCGCTTGGTGACTGATAGGGGCACACAATTTACCTCAAAGTTTTGGCGGGCTTTTTTGAAACTGATTGGCACTGAGCAGGCATTGTTGACCACTTGGCATCCCCAGACGGACAGATCCACTGAGGTCCTTAATGCCACTTTGGAGCAATTTCTTCGCTCTTACATAAACTATCATCAGGATGATTGGGTTGACTTGCTCCCTTTCGCTGAAGTGGCTTACAATAATGCTGTTCACCAAAGCACGGGGCACACCCCTTTTCATATTGTTTCTGGTAGGGATTTTGTTCCCATTCCGGAATTTCCCCAGCCTCCTGCTCCGGCTGTTGCCGCCTGTGATTGGGGCTCTCGGCTGGCTGATTCATGGCCCGTGATTCGAAATGCTCTTTGAAAGGCTCAAGAGGCTTATAAATGGCATGCTGATAGGCACCGCCGCCACCAGCCAGCTTTTCGGGTGGGGGATTTGGTCTATCTTTCTACAAAGTTTATAAAGTCCCCTCAGCCCTCTAAGAAGCTGGCTCCTAAGTTTATTGGGCCCTTCCCAATTACTGCGGTGCTCAATCCTGTCACTGTTCGTTTGGATTTGCCTCATAATTTGAAGCATTTGCATCCTGTTTTTCACTGCAGTTTGCCCAAGCCTGCTCAGGATTCGTCTCACTGGCATCCCCACTCGCCTCCCCCTCCACCGGTCATGATTGATGGGCAGCAACACTTCGAGGTTAAGGAAGTGCTCGACTCTCGCAGACTGCGGGGGTCTCTTCAGTACCTGGTCCGCTGGAAACACTTTCCCCATCCTGAATGGGTTGCTGCACGCAATGTTCTTGCCCCTGATTTAACACGAGCTTTTCATGTTGCCTACCCTTCCAAGCCATCTGCTTAGTGGTTTTGTTTTTTAGGGGGCGGGCGGTATGTCATGTTCACCGTTCCGGTGTGTCTACATCGTAACAGTTTGCTTGCCAAGGTGCTGATATGTGTCCTGGCCGGGAGGGTGCTGCTGAGAGCCTTGTACAGGAGACGTGCTGGACTGTGCCAGGAAGGAATGTGTTTAGGCTATCTCTAAAATGTCAAGGTCTTTTTGCCCGTTGATCAGCAGAGCTCGTTAGGAGCACCTGGGAATGTGGGGTGAACTGTATGTGAGGGAGGGGGTGGGTTGCTGTTTGCAAAGACACTATTTAGTTTGAGTTTAGGCGCGCTTTTCTCATTCTCAGCTTTTTACCTGTTTGCACGCTTTTCTAAATAAACCCAGAACCTGAATTGCAATTTTGAGTCTGAGAGTTTTATTTGGATTAAGGCAATTGTCACATGTACTTTAAATCTCCCCAAACCCAAAAAGCTCACACAGTGAGTGTGAAATGTGTTGCCCTGCCCCCTTAGCAAAGGGCTTTAGAACTGAGAAGTCTGTGAGTGAGGGCCTGAATGCCAAATCCAACCCATGGGCAATGAATCACCTTACCTACTCTGTGCCATTAAATGAAATATTTGAATTGGTGAAGAAACTTAAGACTGTACAAAGTTTTGATCTGAAGATTCAGCTGGAAGTAGCTGTGGCTGAATTAGCTCTTCAGATCAGTTTGACACATCAGATTGACTCAGCTGTCTTTGAACTGATTCAGAAGTTCTGTGGCTTTTGCGCACATGCTTGAATTTTTATTGGATCAAATTAACTGAGTTCAATAATTTCAATTGCAAACTGAAACTTCATATAGGAACTTGGCTGATAACAATCCTAAAAGTTATTGTGTGGTTGGTAATGGCCAGACAGATGCTTCCAAGATGTCCAAAACAATGTCTTGAAGGTTTTTGCAGACAGGATAGTATACATATTTGCTAGTTTCATATTGTCCCCCCCTCCCTTAAAATGGAGGCAATTTGTTCAGAATACAGATTCTAAAGTTCCATAAGACCATCATACATAAGATCCATAAGACAATCATATATGCTGTTCCGGATATTTTCCATTTGACAAGTTTTTCTTTTAATTAATAGAAACTGTTTTGTTAAACATTGCCACTGAAATTGTGTTGTATGGTTTCACAGGCATCTGCAGGCATGTGTTTCTTAGGCATCTGCAGGAGGCATATGACAGAACATGTGTGATGATGTCATCACACAAATGCCATGACTTGTACACTTGCGTATCAGGATAGATGTATCTATTTCAGCTTTTTGTGATGATTTCACCTGTGTGTCTCATCATTTGGTGTCATCAATGGAGGACACCACTGTTTGGTTCGTGGCTGAATATGGATGCCCATACATGCTTGCTGTGGAGCACATAGTTGGATTTAAGGAGATTTAAGTGTTGTTTGCTTTGACTATCCCCCTGAATAGGCTAAATTCCAGAGGGCATACTTTTAAGAAATTGTGGATAGTTTTGTACGGTAAGCCACCCATGTAAGTGTGCATTGGTTTGAAACCTGATGATGCTGAACTCTCCCACATATTTTATATTGTAATCTTCTCATTTATATCCCTTCCATTATTATTTGCCATTTTATTTCTCCAGCCCCTTGTTAACCTGTCTTCTGTCTACAGGTCTGCATTACAACACTTCCTACTGTTTCCAGTGACATTTCGTTAAGTGCTCCAAGCTTGCCTAACCAATCTTCAGTGTAGTTTATTCAGGCTGTCAACCTGCTGTTACCACAGACCAGCACAGATACAGACAGGAGGCTCAATAAATGACTGGGCTGAAAATGATACAGTTGTGGGATTCATTACAAAGTCAGATGAACTCTTTGTCATTTAAGGAGATAGGAAAGGCTGACATTAAAGTATGGTTCATTAAAAGTGAATTTGAGCTTCTCTCTTCACAGTGCAAAAATATCTGGAGATGAACTAATTTATACTGGAGTATCTTAGAAAATGTTTGAGCTTCGAACTAAATGCTAGGGATTTAGCTAAGTAAAAGGATGCAACTGCTGCACTGCTATACATTTGGAAAGGATTTATGACTCTGAATCTTGCAGGGCATCAACCCAATGATTTTGCATTGAAAATGTGCTCATGCTTAACTCATTCTTATTTTGAAACCGTGTTACTACCCACCCTAACCATGCCCACTGTTTTGCTACTAAACTATTCATTTGTTTGCTCAAGCAAATATTGAAAAAGAGCCTAGGCAGTTAAATAGCTTATCTGTGGCATATACTTTCACAGATTCATCCTTCATGACTAGATAAGGAAGCAATAAGCCAAAAATCAAAGAATGAGTACTGGCAAAAATGTGAAGATGACTTCAGCTTAGATAGAAAAGTAGTGCAATAGAACTTCCTTTCTTTGTCCTTAAAGCTCAACATTTCTAAAATGCTGTTGTTATTTTCATAATATTTAAAATCATCTTTGACCTTCAGCAACTTTCTTAGAGCTCTGAAGAATATTGTGATTCCTAGAAAATGTTAGTATTTAAATACTGCAGTGTATTGTAACAGTTAGGAATTATTAATATGCTGTCATGTAACTGCTAAATAACTTTGAAGTTGTATAAATTCTAGCTAATGAGGAGAACTATGTAATACATTCATCTATTTCATTGCTTTGGTCCTCCAAGCTTCTCTTAGACATGCATAGCCATTACCCACTTCATGCATCACAAACTGAAGCAGAAATTACATACCTTGACCAAAGCCCACTTATTAACCCCACAACTATTAAGAAATTGGAATCAGGGTTCCCAGATTTGGGGTCCTATGTATATGTTAAATTGAACAATTCCTAGCTTATTGCAATAAAAACAATTTAGAATATTGTGGTGCCTGAAAGCCTAATAAATTTATTCTGGCACAGTTTTATGTAGGTGACTTCTCCAATACTTAAGGTACATACATTCACAGCTGGAGGTTGGAACTGTAGAGTAAAGTCAGTGGGAAATGAAATTCAGAAAACAACAATAATTATCTAATTAATAGTGGTCATTAACAATACACTTTTTGGTTGACAACATAAATTTTTCACTGCTGAGTTGATTAATACAGGCAATGTGGTATCATTTCATTTTCTTTAAACTTTGTTTCTGTTCAAGTCAGAAAAGATAGATCTGAATCTCTTGATGAAGTTCAGCTGTTGCATGCTGAAATATGGCTGTGAAGTTTGTTTGTTCAAGAATAGTTAATGACTGAATATTCTGGAAAACAGAAAAGTTGCCCTGTTGCTTTTAGCATTGTAATGATGTCAGATCTGAACCTTTTTATTTTCCTCCTATGTATATAGAATGCAAGAAGGCATTCTTGCTTAATGCTAGCATGTACCATCTTGGAAGATGATCAGGTAAATATAAATCCCTGATGGTATGAATGGTTTTATTAAGTATTATGATAGTGATGCTCAAGTAGATATAGAAGTACAGTTGGCAGCTGAGACTGCGATAGAGTCTAGTTCCTATTTCTATAATGTATTTATTTATTTATCTATCATATTTTTATTACTACCCATCTCCCCCACTCTGGTCAGCAATAGACCAGATAACTGAGGCACACAGTGAAGTGATCTGTACTTCACAAACTGATATGTCTGAATAAGTGTGTTAGCATTTATGGTTCCACAAGACACTCATTTTTAATCAAACCCTCCCTTTACCAAACATTGACTTTTTTATTCTGTCCACAATTCCTGCCAGGCCAGTTTAGGTAATCTATCCTAAACCTATATGTTTAGGATGGTATTAATTATCATTAAATGCAATATCATGGTGTAATTTCAGTAGGGAAGATATCCTAGAATCAAGTGTAGTAATTTTTCTGCCTTAAATATTTGAGACTTTTTATTATTCGGAACATCTGGGAACAATTATATAAATACCAAGAACTATATTGATAATTGTAACATCTAAATTATGCCCTTGTCTTAAATTCTATCTACTTGTCTAAACAAGAAAAAGGAAATTGTACTTTTTAAATGGTAATTCCACATTCCTTAATTTCAGTTGTTTGATTCTATTGATTAAGGATAATAATCAAACTATAGTATATGTGTGCATGGTTTCAGTTTCTAGCAGTAAACCTCCATTCTACTACATTTTAATCTAGGTATGTTTTGAATTGTGGCAGTACATAACATCCAAATATTTTTTGCCAGAAGCAGAGTCTACACTGTGACTGCCCCGGAAATACATAACATTAATTGATCTGGATCATTCACTGGATCATTTCTTTCATCACTCTTTGAAAAAAGCTATAAGGCTTTTGAAATACCAAGTTAGACTCTCAAGACTTCCATAGCCAATATCCAATTCTCATTTTAGTTATATTACTATGATATAACAGTTTCATTATTTAAAACTGTTATGATATTGTTTCACTTTTTAAGATTCTCTAAGCTACAAAATATTTTCAAATAAGAAAAGCAAATACGTGCAGTACATTAAAAATAAAATTAATCAGTAGCTGGTAATTCATTTAAACAATGGACAAAACACCCCTGCCCTTGTGATATTCATTAAACTCCTTAGGAGTTTCTTCCCAACTCACTTCCTAGTTTTATAAGGTTTGCTCTTGAACATCAGTCGGTTTCAGAAATTTTCTTGTTATGGGGCACCCCAACGTATTCTTCAGATATTTTGATCAGAATGATCAGAGCTGTAGTGCAACATCTGTGGAGGTCATTAGGTAGATGAAGGCTGTTATTGAGAATGTCACTGAAAAAACAGACAAACAAACACATACATATTTTGCATATCACAAGCTAACTATTCACCATGAGATGTCCAAAATACTGAATAAAAGTCTTACTTATTTGTCAGAAGAAGGATTAAATCCAATGTTTAGTGGTCTTAACCTAACACAGTTCCAGAGGTGTTCAATGGAGCAAGATAGATTATACCCTCTGTTAGACCCAACATATAGAGTAGAACAGCAAGTTGCCACATCAGAAATAATTTGAAGCATAGTCAAATGTGACTAGTTTATCCCAACAGACTCCCCAGCTGCAAATAATGAAGTGTTGGATACTTTAAGAAATATGGCAAACCAGATTTTACCTGACCCTTACAGGGGATAATGAAGCCTTTTTCTTTTTTATACAGGTCACCCATGTAAAAGGGGAACACGGGAAGTAAATACATCAGTGTTGCTGTCTTTCACTCTGTTAGACAAAATGTTGTGTTAGCTTTCAAGAGGCTGTGAAGTATTAGCACAAGGGAAAAGCAACTACAAACACTGATCATTCATACATTTTCTTATATTCTTTGTGCATGTGATTCAGGTGTCTCTCTAGATAATGATAATGATATGAATGTGTGTGAGGGTGTGTGTATTGACATACTAACAGAGGACAATCAACTGCTTAATAGCCTCATCCTAGTATGTATGTATGTGTTTAATCTATTAATATATTGCTGCCCATCTCACATGTGTGACTGTGAACTAAATAAAACACATGCTATATTAAAAAAAAAAAAAAGACACAACAGCTAGAATCATAAAACGATTGTTAACACAGCCAGGATCTGGCTTCCAATACATACCCAGGGCCTGAGGTTGGACCCAAAACTAAGTTTTCAAGGACTTGTGGAAGGCCAGCACGTTTGGGGTCAATCTGGCCTCTGGAAGGATGAGATTCCAGAGTTCGGGTGCCATGATAGAAAAGGCTGTCCTTTTGGGCCCCACCAACCAAGCCTCCTTAGCTGATGGGAATGGGAACAATATATTAGTATGCAATAAAATGTTATGTAGACTTGTCATGTGAAGTATCTGGGATGTTTCTGCTGAGTTTGATTAGGGAGACTGATAATTTTCATTGTTTAGTGGGAAAAAAAAGATCTTTGTAATGGTGCAACAAGCAACATTGCAAGGAAGTGATGAATTTCATTGTAGAAAATCAACTTTTATAAGCTCTCTTTCTCCACTTATCAGGAGTACCACCAACAACCAGGAAGAAAATAAGATTTCACATCTCGGTTGTCTGATTTGCCATTAAGTCACATCACTTTTCAATGTGTACTGGCTGAAACTGGTATAGTAGCACTCCTCAATCCACCTAGTAAGTATTGTATATTTTCAGGTTAATTTATTTAACAGCTTAAAAGTTTGGTTGCAATGTCTAGTCTGCTATCAAACTTACCTTCTCAGTTATGCAAATGTTTAGACTTTTTAGGAAAAAAAATAGGAATAAGGAAAAAGCTGACTGCAATTATTGTTGAAATCAGGACAAGCTTTTCAATGGAGAACATTTTCTCACAGCCAGTCAATTTTCTGATGAGATTTCTTAAAAATCATATTCTTCCCTCCACAATTGATCCATGCTTCAGGTGCAATTATCCATCACAACAGCAGGATTCCTAGTATAAGTATAATGTATTGGTTGTATATTGAGAGAGCATCTTATTAGCTTTGCTATCAAAAAAGGAAAGTAGCTACTTGTATATTTATTCATATTTCATTTTATGCAACACAGTAGATCGAGAAGTGTGCAGAACTGTGAGCTTGAAATGTCAGCTTGAAAGAGTTGTAGGATTTTGTATTAGAACAAGAATACCATATATTTTAGAGGACTCCCCCCCCCACCCCCATCCTCAAGAGAAATTGCATTTAGCTTGGGGATTTTTGTTTTTGCTTTGTTCTGTTTATTCTCCAAGCCAGGATAGTGTATTAAGCAATAAAACAGCTCTCACAGCTTCCATTCCTGCTGCTTTAGCTGCAGACAGGATTGCTAGTGAGGTAAAGGAACAAGAATGGAAGCAGATGTTCAGGACCTGAGGCCCATTTTGGACATACGGAAAAAGACTGCCTGGTAGGTAAACTGACTAGTGTTTCAATATTATTTGCTATCAAGGAATTAGATCTCATGGGCCTCAATAGTTGTTCAGATGTATTCTCTGCATGCCTTTTTTTCCAAGCAGGTTGCTGAATGCAAAAGTGAACACTATGCTTATGCATTGTAAACAGGCTTTCTGTTTTGATGAGCACTGAGGTTGCCAAATGCTAAAACTCTGTTTATTTATTTGATTGCTAGAGTTTACAGGAAGATCCAAATGCAGTGTTGTGTTGTTTGTCTTTATTTACTTATGCAATGTATATTTCACTTTTCTGTCCAAAGGGTACTCAAGGCAGCTAGCATTTAAAAGTGGAATACAAACATTTATAACAATAGAAGAGAATATATGAAGTTCATGATTGAACTGTGGAGCCCTTGGTGCTCTCTGAGCTTGGTTGTTTGCTTGCAGACGTTTCCTTACCTAACGAGGTAACATCATCAGTGCTAGTGAGTGTGGGGTTTTGCTCCCTGTTTATATACAGTTGATTGTTTATATACAGATTTAAACAATCAAGCAGAAAACAATGGCCTAATCAAGGAACTACTGTCCTGACTAAGCAAGAACCACTCCAAGACGAGGAAGAAGTCTCTAGTCCTTTATTATTGCTATAGTAGACAGAAAATCCTACCAAACTGAAGAAGCGTGGGAAAACCCAGACAGATAAACCCCAAAAGTCAAGGCGGGTCTGTTCTGTGTCTCTTTGAATGGCTGCTCAAAGTCTCTAAACGATGCATGAGTTTTTGCCCCTGGATAGTGGGCCCCATCCTGTTCGCCAACAGTACTCATGACATCTACCAAGGAGAAAACCATATCCCCACGAACACTGGCAGGGCAAGCTGCTGTACATAAACAGGGAGCAAAACCCCACACTCACTAGCACTGATGATGTTACCTAGTCAGGTAATGAAATGTCTGCAAGCAAACAACAAAGCTCAGAGAGCACCAAGGACTCCACAGAACATTTATAAACCTGCAAAATATAAAGTGGTGAGTAATACAGCTTTCATTCTTTTCCTAAAAATAGTGTGGGCTAAGGATGATTGGAAACCACTTTCTCAATCAGTTCATTTAATTGAATCTGCTTTTTTTCTTCATCACATGCATTATCTATCCCCTACCCACAGCTCTTTACCGTGCATAGTGTTAATTTCTTTTAGTTGGCACCACCAGGAAATTAAATCCTACTATTTTCTCTGACTTGTTAAGGCTAATTCTACCCCTATTTTAATTGCTGGGATCAAGGCAAATATCTCTCAGAAACAGCATCTTCTGTCAAATGGAACATTATGTCTTATTCTGTACTTCTGTTCTTTTTCTTTTCCCCTCCTCTCAGAGTTCTATGGCCCATTGTTGAACCACATTAGAATGATAAGGCAGTTTTTTTATGTACTTTAGACAATGAGGGCACTTGATGACTCTTCCTTCAAGTACAAAGGAGAAAAAAACAACAACGTCATAAGCATCCATTTCCAATGACAAGAACTCAAAAATGATGAAACACGTATAAAGTCAACATACTGCAAGATTCACCAATTTGTACATGCATGACAATGTCATATGCAAGACAATGAAGGACAGAAATTGTCATGACACTATGATGCGTGTTTTGCCAATTGCCTGCCTCAACTTGCTGACAGCCATGTATATTTATGACAAGGCATTTGTGCAATGACATTCACTACAATGTGATGTGTGCTCCTAGATCAACAGGAAATACAGTAGGTGTGTGGGATGGAATCTTCACAGTCCATCATCAAATCTAACAGGTAGTGTTCTGTTATCCCAGCAAGAAGATGGTTTGGATTTTATTGGAATCCAGTCAGTTAGAGATTCTATGTTCCATTCCTCAATGAGTAGTTCAATGTCAAGTCTTGATTTAGTGCTTGGAATCCACAGATGCATATGGGTTACTTCTGTGTTATAGTTTCCTGGAGCAAGTCATTTCCATAGCACAACATAGTACTATATATTCAATTAATTTTATTTTATTGTGACCTTTAAAACCATCATTTGTATTGCTGCCACTTACCAAATTTACAGAAATCACATTGCAAGATTTCCTGGAGTCTTCCTTTATTTCACACAATTATTTCAGGAGGTGTTAGCCTATTATGAATGTCATTTTGCTCATTACCAAATATACAGGTAGACAGGAAAAAGTCAACTTCCCTTAGTGTATTAGAATAACTTAAATTAGCAAGCTAAAAAACTATATTAATTTGGTTTGATGGCAAACTTATTTTTCCCCAACTGGATGCATATCCATTCCAAATGCCATCTGCTTTTGATAGACTAGTCATGTATCTAATAAGGACTTATACAAATAATGATTTAACTAAAGCTAATATCCTTTATGTGCAGATTAATGGCAATCAATTTTAATGTACACCACATCATGACAGAAATATATTCCAAGTCTCAGTGATATTTATAAATCTGCAATCCTATGAACATCTAACAGGGAATAAGCCAACTGCATTCAGTAAAATTTACTTATAAGTAGACATGTATATAATTGTTTTGTAAGTGAAGTAACCTAGAACTTGCCAAAATAATCCTAATAACTGCTCATTTAAGATGAACATATATAAAACTGCCCTGTAGGCCTACTGTAAGTATAATTAAATCTGAATTTATTAGTTATAGTACAGCAATAAATAGGGATAAATCTTTTGTAATATCATCACAAAATATCATTACTAGATTTTTACTGTTCATAAGGCTGTTTTGGAAACTAGCATTCAAAATTACCAAATGATGTTCAATTTGCATACCTGTAAAGATTAACAGAGAGCCAGTTTGGTGTAGTGGTTAAGACACCAGGCTACAAACTGGGAGACCAGGAGTTCTAGTCCAGCCTTAGGCACAAAGCCAGCTGGGTGACCTTGGGCCAGTCCCTCTCTCTCAGCCCTAGGAAGCAGGCAAGGACAAACCACTTCTGAACAGCCTTGCCAAGAAAACTTCAGGGACTTGTGCAGGCAGACTCCAAGAATCAGACACAATTGAACAGATTAAAAAAAAAAAGATTAACAAGATATTGTGGATGTATTCTTTAAACTGCAGTGGAAAATTTCATTTAGCTATTAAGATTAATGCCCAGGAACCTGATCACCAGGGTTTTGTCCCAAACAAATTTGAGTAAATGGATCTTTAGGTAGGGAATGCTCTGGAAATCTAAAATTTGCCAGTTCATGAAACTTCATTACTCACCAGGTTTCACACTGCTAATGTTTTAACATATATTATGTTCTTTAATACTTTTGCTAAGTGTATTGATTAATGTGCAAATGGAATGGAATTGTACATAACTATATTCGAGAATCAAAAACTTGAAGGGTTGGAAGGAATAATGCAGATCACGTGGTTCACCTGTAGTTACATTCAGGAATCCACTGCTAAGCAGCTACTACTGACTTCCAAGAGTTCAAGTAGGTTTCTTTCCAGATCACCAAAAAGGCTGGAAAGTGTGGAGGAAAAGTTCAGATATCACTGTCCTTTTCTGCATTTCTTCTAAGCTTACTACATCTATGGATGGAGATGGAACAACCAGAGCCAAGCAGAGCAAGAACAAGCTGAAACTAGAGAGGTGGAGTTTTCTTTCACTTTCTGCTCTGGAGCAAAAGCATTACCAATCCAGATAATCCCATTTGGAAAAATGGAGAACAAACAAACAAGAGAGCAAAACTCCTTTTGGTTCAAGGAAGAGCTGATGAATAATTGACAAATGTATACCTGTTGCTCTGATTAACCAAAGGCACAGCTCAGGATGAGTTCAGGGTTCTGGTAAGATTATCCTATGGAGACATCCTTTTGCAGTATCTGCCACTGCTTTGCGAAGACCCAGCAATCAGTGATGCAAATGGGAAAAAAAAACTGAGTGGGGATGACCACACAGTCTTAGCCTTGAGCCCTTTTTATTCTCTGTTGCTACTAGAACTGCTGTAAATAGATTATTGAAAGGACTATTAAAAGGGTTCTACTTTTCTTCTATTTGGGGTTCTTTTCCCAAGTAGACATGGCTACCAGACTCCTTCTCGTGCTCTGAAGATGCCAAAGTTGACTGAAAAAGAGGAATGGTCCCTGCAATCAGTATTTTTGGCCCCTTGGCTTGACTATAGTCTTATATTTGCACAATCCTTGGGTTAAATTTTGGATATATTTTAGAAAAATGAACAAATCACGGGATACCCTTGTTTGTTCTTCCTGGCCACTGAGAAATTTGGGGACAGTCTTGCAGTCTTGGCAGAGTTGCTTTTCCAACGGATGTCTAGGTAGTTAAAAGCTTCTTTTAAGTTTTGTAATTTTGTTCAGGAGGACATTATCCAGATTTTGGATGTCTGGTTTGGTTGTCTATAGCACACACACAGAGACACACACACCTCTGTGTGTGTGTGTGTGTGTGTTTCCCTCTGCTTATAGTCTTACCCAGATGTTCTTGATAAAAACCTCACACTCCTATTCCTGGATCTCAGTACATATATGTGCTTCCTTCACCTTCTTCCACCTACAGTGCCCTTCTTTCTTCTCTTTTGTCTGGCCTATTCAGAAGCAATAAGTTATACCCTTCAGCCTTTGCATTCCACTCATGACTTTTATCCCACCAGGTTTCAGTAATATCTATTAAGTGACTATTGAATGCCTTCCTGCCTTAAAACTTCTAGATATTCCTGTTTATTTGAAATACTTTGTTCATTTGTATAGAAACCTTAGGATCCTTGGCTCACAAAATATATTCTTTCTTGAATTTACACCCTTGTTATTGAATGCCTGCCAGGGATGCCCAGAGGAGGGGGGTTGTTAAAAAATCAAGACAGCAGATGCAACTGTGCAACTGAAGCTGCCATCTTGACTTTGGATGCCCCTGGTGCCTATATACTTTCTATATAACTCAATCAGTCCCAGTATTTTACATCATGCTATTTTCTGGAATCCTCTCTACTTTCACACCAGATACATTTTAATGGCCTGCAGATCAGGTTTCAAGGCACACTTTTGGAAAACATTCTTCCCAGTTCTCATGAGGTACAACCTTTCATTTGCCAGGAATCCTTTGCCTTGGAAATGTGTCCCATGATCAAAAAAATTCCAATTATTTCTCTTGGTACCAACTGCATGACCATTTGTTCATTTCCAGTAATTTTTCCTCTCTTCTTGCACCATATTCTTTAATAGAGTAACGAAAACATCATCCCAAACCTCTCAACTTCCTGCCTGGCACTTTTTAGGAAAATCACTGTATTAATTAGTCATGAAAAGATCAAAAAGAGGACTTCAGCACCTTGAAGACCAACACATTTTTTTTCCCCTAAAGATCTGTGGATAGTTTTAGGACATGTAGATACTGAGAGGGAACTAAAATGAAGATGAATACAACTATGTGGTTAACGATCATTTACTCAATCAGTAAATAATTGATAATATTACACATATTGATATTAGTATATTAATGCAGTACGATAAAAGCAACAGCAATAAGAAGATCTATACAATTTACCTTCATCATTGGGTTTCTCATCCAGATTAATCTCCAGCTGAAAGCAGACACATGAAAGCACTGAACTCAGAAAGGTGCCGAATAAAGAGATATTCTTACAGTGTTAACATTCACTAGAGTTATTTGGGTTAATTCTATGTTAATTATGTATTGGGGGATTTAAAATATATATTTTAATCTTTCCCCTCAATCTTATTCCAAATCTTTATTCGCTGCTTCCTTTTATGTCATGTGAAGAGATTCGGAAAATTTAGCTTTGGTAAGAAAAGGTAATCTTGTCTGCCTCCTGAGGAATCTGTATAACGACCAAGTAGCAACAGTAAGAACAGACCACGGAACAACGGAATGGTTTAAGATTGGGAAAGGAGTACGACAGGGCTATATACTCTCACCCTACCTATTCAACTTGTATGCAGAACACATCATGAGGCATGCTGGGCTTGAGGAATCCAAGGCTGGAGTTAAAATCACTGGAGGAAACATTAACAGTCTCAGATATGCAGATGATACCACTTCGATGGCTGAAAGTGAAGGGGAACTGAGAAGCCTTATGATGAAGGTGAAAGAAGAAAGTGCAAAAGCTGGCTTGCAGCTAACCCTCAAAAAAACCAAGATTATGGCAACCAGCTTGATTGATAACTGGCAAATAGAGGGAGAAAATGTAGAAGCAGTGAAAGTCTTTGTATTTCTAGGTGCAAAGATTACTGCAGATGCTGACTGCAGTCAGGAAATCAGAAGACGCTTAATCCTTGGGAGAAGAGCAATGACAAATCTCAATAAAATAGTTAAGAGCAGAGAGATCACACTGACAACAAAGGTCCGCATTGTTAAAGCAATGGTGTTCCCTGTAGTAACATATGGCTGCGAGAGCTGGACCATAAGGAAGGCTGAGAGAAGGAAGATCGATGCTTTTGAACTGTGGTGTTGGAGGAAAATTCTGAGAGTGCCTTGGACTGCAAGAAGATCCAAGCAGTCCATCCTCCAGGAAATAAAGCCAGACTGCTCACTTGAGGGAATGATATTAAAGGCAAAACTGAAATACTTTGGCCACATAATGAAAAGACAGGACACCCTGGAGAAGATGCTGATGCTAGGGAAAGTGGAAGGAAAAAGGAAGAGGGGCCGACAAAGGGCAAGGTGGATGGATGATATTCTAGAGGTGATGGACTCATCCCTGGGGGAGCTGGTCATGTTGACAACTGACAGGAAGCTCTGACGTGGGCTGGTCCATGAAGTCACGAAGAGTTGGAAGCGACTAAACGAATAAACAAAAAAACAAAGAAAAGGTAGAGGGTGGATCTGATAGCATGTTTCAAAGACCTGAAAGGCTGTTACACCGAAGACAGACAATATCTAAACACTATCATTCCAGAATGCCGGAGATGAAAGTCCATAAAATAATACACTTAAAAAAAAATCTTCCTAAGAGCATTTTAACAGTGGAACTATTTAGTCAGAGCAAAGGTAGAATTATGTTCAAATGGGAGGTTAGAAAAAAACATCTAACAGGAACATTTGCATATGGATTCATGCATTGAAAAGATGTCCTCCAAATTGATCATTCTAGGTTTATAGTAAGGATGATTTAACAATAAATGAGGTCGCAACCCATGCTGAACTAACGTGTGGTGAGGGAAGGAACATAAAAACCAGCTGAGCCTCTTTTGGTATCCTTCAGACATTTGCCTTATGTGGTATCATATACTTTCCTGGCCTTTTTGTGGTTCAGAACAGATCTGTATCCAATACCAATCAATAGAATGTTGTAAATTCCACATTGATTTCTCCTTGAAAATTCTTCTCAGATAACATCGCACCTGGCCCTTCATTATAGACAGAAGACACATGCACCACTAGGTGTCACTATTAACAGTCCATTCTTTCTTCTGTTGTACCATATTTGCAACAGGGAGTATGAGAATATATTCCCAAGCAGCACCAGTTGCATGTTCTCCTCTCATTTCAAGAGTGCTAATTGCCAAATTTACACTATCAGCTGCATCCCTGCAATCCAGAGTTGAAGCTACAAATGGTAAATAATATGTTAAAGATGTAAGATATTTAGCCCAGGGAAATTGAAGAGCTGCCACTATTTTATTAATTAGCCTACAGTGTCATGCACAGCCAGTCAGTTTATTATTATTTCTTAAGAAAGCATTATAAGTATCTGTCTCATTAGAGAGCAGAAATAGCAGACAGATTAATGCACATATGCTCCCACATTAATTAGAAAATCAGATTTCTCACAAGATTGATAATTTGATAGCAACAATTGTAGTAGCAATTAATTGGCTCTTGTACTAGGCTCCTGATGAGGCATGCAAAAGCAAAAACACACTGAGACGCAACATACTCCGGACCTAAGAAAGGAGCATCTACAACACAAGATAAATTGCCTCTCCATGGGAGCCCGTACAGTGTTTCTGCAATAATATTCCACTGTGTATATTCTCTCTCTCATTGAAGCCAAGAACAGGAGAGGGGGGGATCCAGATATCATTAAGGTTAACTTCTGATTTAAAAAAAAAAAATGTAATTAAACAGACAAAGGTCCTAATCAAGAAAACAAGCAATCAACACTCAAAATGCCCTTAATAATTGGAAGATGCTAAGAAAATAAGAGGGAGAGGAAATAACTATTCAAATTATCAGCTCTACTGACATTTAATACATTCATATTTAAAAAGTGACATTTAGCTAACTAAATGATGCAAATGAGAGCTACATATACAGAAGTTTGAAAAAAACAACTTCTGATCTCTGGTATTTTCCTATACAGTGGAATGTCTTCAATCTATCAGCCACAGTAAAATGAGGCCAAAAAAACAAAAAAAAACCTGCTATGATATCTGTTCATTTTCCATTATGTTTCTTGTTGATTATTACAGCATTCTTTGTGCATTTTCCACCTGTACAGTGATTTAAAACTCCCAAGTAATTAGCCTTACCAAGACTGAAAATCCTCAAGTTAGAATAGAAGGTTATTTCAACTGGAGCAGTCACTATGTAGGAACATGTCAAAACATATCAGCGTTTTTTGTTTTTTTTCATCTATGTATGCTCATTGAAGAAAACATACCAAATAATGTAGCATGATTTCATTGCCTCAAATACAGCCATGTACATGAACTGAATGTTTGATGGCAGGGTCCTGCTGTTAGGGTACAAGAGGGCTTTACTCCTATAGCATTACTACAGTAATGGACTTTCACATAATCTATATGGACTGCAGGAGTGATATCCTGGAACATGGGAGGGTCAATGAGAGTTGAATATGTACTCTTCTCCCGTGTCCTTACTGCTGCTGGTGTGGCCTGATACAGCAGTACTGATGCTTCTATACACACCACAGACCAGTACAGCTGTTGTAGGCATCTGAACTGCCTTCTTATGGTAGACCCTGCAGATAGCTTAACTAAGTCTACTCCACACCCCAGCCAATGTCTTTCCCTTGATACGCATTTTATTTTATTCAAATATTTTTTAGGATGGAGGGAAATTTTTTAAGAAAATAATAGATTGATTATTCATGATTGATTAACTGTTTGATTGATTCCAGGTTGTAGGCATATTTAGAAGAAGTGAATATTTGTAGCTCAGGGTTGAACTGTGGAGCCCTTGGTGCTCTCTGAGCCTTCTTGTTTTCTTGCAGATGTTTCATTGCCAGACTAGGCAACATCTTTGGTGTGACAGGGCCCAATAACTACCTGTACAAAGTAAGGAAGATGGGAGAAGCACTTTAGTCATGTTTAACATGTAGATTAAATCTTTCTCTCTTTAACCTCAGGTTAAACAGATATAGGTGTTTCATTAAACTATTTCATCAGAAGCATATCTCTATCTACCTACCTACCTACCTACCTACCTACCTAACTGTCATCTATCTATCTCCAGTAGAATGTGCTATCTAGAATGCTTTTGTCTAGACATCTTGGGGATATCAGAGAATCCTATTTGATCCATTGTAAAGTTTTGAAAGTCTTGGAAACTAGATGGTATAGAAATACATACATGACAGCCAGTTTGGTGTAGTGGTTAAAGCATCAGGCTAGAAATGGGGAGACTGTGAGTTCTAGTCCTGCCTTAGGCACAAAGCCAGCTGGGGACCTTGGGCCTGTCTCTCTCTCTCAGCCCTAGGAAGGAGGCAATGGCAAACCTCTTCTGAAAAACCTTGCCAAGAAAACTGCAGGGACTTGTCCGGGCAGTCTTTGAGAATCAGACACAATTGAATGTATTAAAAAACAACAACACACATACATAAATTTCTATGAATCAACCCAATTAACACTTCTAGAATTATTGCACAGTTTGGAATAAAATTAACTATTAAATTATTCATTTTTGGGGATTTTATTACACAAATTGTATCTAAACAATGTGTCTATCAGGGAAAGTTGTATGCAAGAAAGAAATGAAATCCAAAATATATTAATTAATGAAAGATTATTACAAAATGTATATGTTTGAAAAACATGCATATAAAAATAAATGCAAAACACCTTACTTATCTTTCTTTTAAATTACAGAAAGGTGTTGCAACTTGACAGAATAGATTGATGATCAAGTAAATGAAAAATTGAAATAGACCAGATAATGATTGAATTATTCACCTCTATTAACACAATGCTCAAATTGTACAAAGACCAAATAGATAACATGGAAAAAATTGCTCTTGTACCAGTTTTATACACTGAAAATGACAATGCCATGCCAGGTGGACAGTTGGCACCCCATTTCCAATGTTGTGGTTCAAATAAAATCTCATGGAAGTTGCTATTGTATATGGAGGACCAATTCTAAATCCCTATTACTATGATTTACTTTTAAAATATTCAGAACACATTAATTAAAACAATTAGTCACCCGGGCAGCAACTTTAGATTTTTCTATTAGTTTTGACTGCTTAATACTACAGAACAGTGTAAGGTTATAACAAATATATAGTGTCAGTGTTCTTACTACATGGGTTGGTGAGCAATTGACTTCCCCGAACAATTTCCATGAGTTGAATGGGTAGAGGGATGTCTAACTTTTCCTCATATCCACCATATGGTAAATTGTGCCCTTTCCCACCTCTGCCACATATCTTTTCCTCTATTCCCAATTGTGAAATCTCTGACAAAAACTGGCCTTGCAGTTTGACAGGGGACAGGGAGGTTTTCTCCACCACTGGATTCTTTGCGTTGGATGGGGAATTTCAAATTCATTTGTTGCTAGGTCTCTGGGATGATGTTTCTGGGGCTGTGGTATACCCACATAACAATCAAATAGAATGAATGCCATCCAGTGAAAGTAATGTCCAAGTCCTACTGAAATAAGTGGAACTCAAAATATGCAATTAAGTGCTCAAGTCTCATAATTTTTTTTGTGTAATGACCTAAAATATTATTTTATTTTATGTGTGTGTGTGTATGTATGTATGTATGTGTATGTATGTATGTGTGTGTATGTATGTGTGAGTGTGTGTGTGTGTGTGTGTGTGTATATATATCAATATCAATATCATCAATATCATCAATATCAATATCAATATCAATAATGAGTGGAATAATGGGAGCATCAGGCAGCAAATAAATTATAAATATGCTTAGATCTAGACACCTGAAGAAACAGCAGTGTCAGATCTAATACTACACTGAGGACATGGTATTACATTTATTTTAGATGAGCCACCAGAAATATTACATTTTCTTAATTCATACTCCAGCTCATTGAATAGCCAGTGATAATTTGTATTACAAACACTTGTAAGAATTACTCAAATAGAAACTCAACATTTAAGGAAACCAATCAATGACTATGCATTAATGACTACAGTCAGAGTGTTCATTCAGAGAGCTTAGATGAAAAGTATCAAAGAGGAATAATACATAATAAGATTTCACTGCTTTGAATCAAACAGGAGTAGAATTTCATGTAATCATGACCAAAGCAAATTGAAAGCCTAAGAAGAATTAAGAAAATGAGCTGCCCTCTCATTTGCTTCCCCCACCCAATCCCTGAAATGAAGATGCCAAGCACAGAATTAACAGTCGAAAAAAGAATGAGAAAATAGGACTACAGCTATAATGAGGGAACTGTGATGGAAAGGAATGCATTGAGCATTGAACAAAGACTGACTACAGACTCTTATCAAACAATGTCCATTTGGTCTCCAAAGGTGTCACAAAAAGGAGGACATTCACAGACATTGAAGTATCTGTTTAACCAACCCTCCTCCTTCCATGTGCATGCCACCCTTGACATATCTGCAAAATTGATGCCATACTTCCCCCAGATCAGGGTCCTCTTACCAGAGAATTAACATATGAAAAGATGCAGCCCTAGGGATAGGAGAGAGACATGAATACAGAAGTAATCTTCTGGTTCTGCAAATAGTTGATGGTACTTTTTTTTTTGTTTCTTGCTGAGTTCCTAAATAGTTAGATTGCCCCCAACCTTCTTGGCCTTCCGGAAGGGCATGAAGACATGGCTTTGCCATCTTGTCTGAGGATCTGACATTGCCAGCAAAATGGCTATAGTGTTAGTAAGACAGATAGTGGTCTCCCTGCAAATTGTTTGTTTTGTTTTTAATCGTTTTTTTTTTTTACGGTTTTGGTTATTTTTGTATTTTGCACTATTTCTTGTGTTTTTAACTCTTGTGCATGTGAGAAGGGTGAAATAATTTCTAAGGGCTTAGGCAGATGTTTCCCAAGATAATATTTGACCAAAATGGGAGGCATTTTCAGTATATTTGTTGGAAAATATGTAACAGGTGAAACAGCACAGTGTAACAGATTTACTGAAAATAGTATTGTGACTGTTTCAATTTCCATGGATATTTTAGTGAAAATATTAATTCCTGCCATTTTGTATTCTCAATTATTCCAGATTTCACATCACATTCTCTTTTAGTAAGATTATGATTTGAAACTGGGTGCAGTTTCTAACTGTATACCTTTACTGGGCCATGTCTATTGCTGCCATCCACCTCTGTCAAAAACACAGTACATAGTGATGTCATGCATGGATATCTGCAGTAAATGGAGGTTTCAACAAACTAACAAAGAATGCATTATGACATCACAACATAAACTCTTTCTTTCTTTCTTTCTTTCATTCATTCATTCATTCATTCTCATATTTGTGTGTGACATCATGATGCAAGAAGAAAATGGGCAGAATGTGTGTGGTGCTATTTTGACACACATGTCAGCTCATCCCCACCTAATACTCATGATTCAATGGTATGACCAGGGAACATTTGTTGTAACTGGCTCCATTACTGATGAATAAATGCATTGTTGTATGAAAGAAAGATTATATAACTTAGTGCAGTGCATGCAGGTTGAAGAAACTATCCACATTTCTCCTACCTTATTTGCTGACCACTTTAACAGTTGATTTTTTTTTCCCCTTTCAGTGCATCTAAAACTAAAAATTAAACCAATGGACAAGAATCTAATACAACGACAGGGCACTTTATGGCCTCATGCTACTATATAACTTCATATTCTGTTTATAGTGCTTCTGAAGCTCCATAACTTATCTTCCTCAAAAGCAGTTTAAAGATGATCTGAAGTCTTCTTCAGTTTACCAAACTGAACAGCAAAAACCACTGTCCCATCCTAAGCACTTGCACTCCATTCCAATCAAAATGGAAACTCTTTAAAATCTCAACCGTTGTGCTTTGCTGTGATGTTACATAACTACAAGCAAACAAAAACAAACAAAACATACAGCAGAATCTACAAAGAGGAGTTTAAAAGGCATCAAATTACATTTCCCCTTGAAAACATGAAATCCAAGAATCAAATCAAATAGTGTGGACAGGCAGGAGTTTCTACAAAGGGTGAAATGGACCACCTCAATCTCTGCAGAACCATAATAATGATAACAACTGGTTCTAAAAATACATTTGCTCATCTCCTGAACCCCCTCCAATACCTCAAGATGATAGAGATCCAGAGATGCTTTATAAACTGGCTGAGGGGCTTCGTGTGAGAGTATTCTTCATTTAAGAAATAATTAATTGATCCCCACTATGCTGGGAGACTAGCAAGGGTGCCTTTAAAGATATATATGCATATCTGGTTTGACCCTCGATTTATACACAGGGAAAAATTCTGACACATTCAGGGAGGTTATGATTCAATTTAAAACCCATAAATGTTAGTCTCATTGTGATCTAGGGTTTCATCCACTAAAGTAGCCATCTAGCTGTTTCAAACTGAAATATATTCTGTATCCACAGATTAATATACTCTTAAACCTATTTGAAAATAATGAAAAACAATAAAACAAATTAAGTAGTCAAGGAGAGCAAAGTTAGAAAACTGAAGAGAAAACTAATGTCTTTGGGAAACAATAAACTGGCTAATCATGACACATTTTCTGTTAATGACTATGCCATTTCAAGTTCAGTATATTTGATTATTCAGAAGAGCCTCACTCCCTTGGTTATAAAAAAAAAAAAACAATTGCCATCTTTATTTTATAAGTTTAATTTAGTCCACAGACTTAGAAAGGCTGCTCTAATGGTAGGAATTCTGACTAGTAAAGTATAAGGAGATGTTGAAACTGCTTAGTTTATTTTTTTTAGCATTTCACATATACTTCACAGTCTTGTCTCTGACTGAAGTGAAGAAAGCAGCATTTGAAACTTCCTTCATTGTTCTGCTATGGCTAAAGGCTGTTCTCTTAAGACTCAATCATCTTATGTTCTATTTTCCCCCCTCTTTTGCTGGGTTCTATTTTTTTCCCCTCTTTTTTCTTTTTCATGATTAGTTACTATTTCTTTTCTTTTCTTTTCTTTTTTTAATATAGTCTTACCCAGTAATGGGAGCTCTTTGTCAAGAAGTTCCATAACTATGTCCATGGGTGAGCATGTTTTGTTAGGATCCAGACTGTTGAGGGAAGTCAAAATATATCACCAAAGTTGCAGACTGAAATCATGAGCTATCCCTATTTCTACCACCTCAAATAAATGTTGACCCTGCATCAAACTTTAAAAAGTAGTGTCAGCACCTGTTCATTTGAGCATTCACACAATAACAGTCAGGAGGCTGTGTTCCTTTAACTGTTTTAATGAAGCAAAATGAATGGTACAGAGGTCAAGCTGCAAATGGAGAGTTCCCGCTCAAACTTAGATTTAAAACTACATTTCCTTAACTGGTTCCCTTTCCCACAAAAGTATGTCACCCCCCCTCCCATCCAGGTGGTGTTCCTGGGGTATCTCAAGCAATTGTCCTTGATGTCTTCCATAGCCATAATAACACACTTCACACTCCAACCTTACTCCCCCTCCCATCTGGGAGGTGACACAGAGTCTACACCCTTTGACAAGGAAACAATGGCAGATGCCCCGATAAGGGGTTGTGTGAATCCTTTGATCGGGGGGATCTGATAAGTAGAAGGAATAATTTGGTCAGTGGTAAAGGTTGCTAGTTGAATATTATTATATACAATCTTCATTTTGCTAGTAATCTTCTGCTGGTATCTGCTTCAGGTACCCTTCCCTATTTTTCTTCTCCTCCCTTTATCATAGCATCCCAAGCTTACAGGGTAAGTTATGGATTAAAAGAACAACCACTGATCCTTAACATGTATCCAGATATTGTGAATAAGATCCAAGCCAGCCAAGGACCTGTTATGTTTAGCATTTGGACAGGGAAAAAAAAATTATGTACAGTCATCATTTAACAAATAATAAAAAAAAAATCCCAGAGTCAGAATTTACCTTGTTATTTTTCTTTAGGAATTGGAGACTAATACAGTTTTTGTAGCTTATTTATTTATTTCTTTGCATTTAAAAAAATAAATTCAAAATGAGAAGTAGGCATGCTACAAAGCAAAGCACCAGTCTTAAGCATCATCTTTATTTCCAGTAATGCATACACATTACTCATCCAGAAGCACTCAGCATAAACATTTGAAGGGTTTTTTTTTACTGTACTAACAAAAGGGATAGCAGGTGATCTAACTGCTTCAGTCTCATGATATCAACACTTCTCTTTGTCATAATAATACAGCTGGAAGAGAATGATCTCTGAGACCAAGGCAGCATTAAATTTACCTGTTAGGTTTGTTTGTTTATTTATATATTTATTCAATTTATATTGCCACCCATCTCAAACTAGTGACTCTGGCAGCTAACAACAATAAAAACAGTCATGATATAAAACAATAAAAAACAAAAACAATAACAAAAAATAAATATAAATACAGCTGAGTGATTTAAAAGCCATGGTGGGTTTTATCATGCAATGGGGCCCTTCCCACACTCGGGGCCCCAGGCACAAAGCCAGGTTCAAGGCCTTCCAGAAAGCAACAGGGTCGGGGCCATCCTAACATCTGGAGGGAGGATGTTCCAGAGGGCAGGAGCCACAGGAAAAAAGGCATGCTTCCTGGTCCCTGCCAGCTGACATTCCTTGGCTGACAGGACCTGGAGCATGCCCATCCTGCTGGACTGGATTGGATGGGCAGAACTAACTGGGAAAAGATGGCCCCTAAGGTAACCTGGTCCTAAGCCATGAAGGGCTTTAAAGGTGACAATGGGGGGTTGTTTGTGGGGGTTTGGAATGGTGATCAGGGTCAATTTAATATGACCTCCTGAAGCAGTTTAGGGAAGAAAGGAAAGAGGAATCTGAGACTGTAGTGAAAACCAATGAATGCCCCATAGGCTCTTCTGGGTGGAAGGGTAGCTGTGGCTCATGACATCTTTGTGATTTAAATCTGTAGTATGAATAATGTCAGGCTGACAAAAGCTGGACAGTACTTGAGAAGATTTGTGACTTCCTCTGGTTTACAACCTCTTATACTGGTATATTGGTTGAAGGAAGACACCCAGTCTCTGGGGTATATTTCTTTGGGCATGTTGATCCAACGGGGCTCTCTGGAGTGGCTAAACAGTAAAATCTGATCATGTTAGGACTCTGCTTTGACTACCAGTTCGTTGGGGGATAGTTGGGGGATTATCTTTCCCTCAACTATACCATAGGTCATTCTGGGACAGATTGTGATGTGTGTTATAGCAGTCATGCTGGTCAGGACACCACCAAGACCATGAACTTGCATACCAAATGACTTAGAGATATGGTTAAGAAAATTGGAGCTACTATTTGCAGCCCCATCTTCTCTTCCTTCTTACTACTACGGCCACAAAGGGTTTTCTCAAATTACTTTTCAGTTTGTAAATTTGTTTCCTTCTTTGATTCTCTACTGATTTACTAGGTTTAATTTAGATTGTTAGACACAATTTGTACACTTTACCAGTGTAATGTATCCTACTAGGGTAATCATACGATACTTGTAGTATACACAAATTTTGTTTGCCTATTCATAGCACGCACTTAATAAAGCCAGTTCATCTGGAAATGAAGTTAAATTAAATAATCCAAACTGAATGTGATTTATATTCAGTGAAAAATAGTACTTGAAATTAGCAAAAGAACCTACTCTGTTTAAATAAAAAACAAAAATAAACAAGGTAGGAAAAATGCAGAGCATAGCTTCTAGAATTCTCTCTAATTCCATCACCAGCAACAGCCATAAGAAGCAATTGTAGTTTCTTCTACACAACAACAGAAGGGTCTTGTCTTCTTGTGTTCATATCTACATGTGCAAGGGGAAACATGGATGAGTTGCTTGATGTCATATGACCAGGAGCGAGGCTTAGGATGAAATGCAGCAATCAGTGACATGTGAACTTGCTGTTCAACTGTATCTTCTAGAGGGGAAAATGAAAATTTGGTAGATTTTTTTTTCCTTGAACCCCCCCAAACTTGATCTACCCCCCCCCCCTGTTTTTTTTGGCCAGATTTTCCCCTTATACCAGATATGGTCCTGCTCAGCACAGTTTCAGAATTATCATGCTGATGGACAGACAGAGGGAGCACCAACCTCCTTACACAATTTCTTTCCAGTGTTCTGTTCGGTTGGAAAGAATAAAAAGGGAGCTGATACTTAGTGGTTTGTTTTTAGTTTCTGACCTCATCCACATAATTGGATACATAGATAATTTTCTGAAAATCTGGATCCATTTTTTTAAAAAAAATCTTTTTAAAAATGAAGTTTCCCAACATGGGGAGGACTTAAAACAGGGCCTGATTAAGGCCAACTGATGCCCTAAGCACAGCTCAACAATAGTGCTCCTCAGCCCTTTCATAAGTGACAAGACATTAAGATTCAATAAGTGCTGAAAGTGAAATAAGAGATTAAAAATTCAGTTTTCCTCCAGGCCACCCTCCAGGCTGAACCCCACAATTATATTAAATATACACTTTAAAAAGTATTTATTCAACACTAAACAGCAGTAAGTAATATAAGCATATTATTTACTTATAACTAGGGCAGTAGGGGAAAAAATCCAAAATTTCAACACTTTCTAATACATTTTTAAATAAAATTGCTATAAGGGAAAACATGCAAATACAAAAATTTACTGAAAATTAAAGTTCAGTGTGGCAATGAGATAAGGGCATGATAGTTTGGCGGGGGGGGGGACTCTGTGGTGCCACCCTTCCCTTGGTGTCTTAAGCACCTCCTTATTTTGCTTGATCCAGGGCTGGCTTAAAAGGAGAGTTTGAAATGTTCTTCATAGATTAGGAACATTGCATCTCTCTGACGAGCGATTGTAGCCGAACCTGTCACCTTCTGCCTTTTTCTCTGTAGCATTCCAACTAGGTTGAAGCAAATAATTTCTCACAGATGAAGAAGCAATAAAAATAATAGAGGTACCTGAAGTTGAAAGACCAAGGGAGTGATTTCAGGTGCAGCACACTGCAAGCCACCATAACTGGAAAAAGGCTTGCCACAGAAACAACTTAGAAAACTTCCATCTAAATCCTCACAGAGGCTAGAAGAGGAAACACACTTATTCCAAATTCTATAGCATTTATATTATTATATTTATTATTATTATTATTATTATTATTATTATATTTATTATTATATTTATTATTATTATTGGATTATTGCTATGTAATATTTTGGGAAAAACACAATTGGGGAATGCTCTGTGATCTCTTACTATGGCAGCTACTTGCATATTTCTTTCTTGAATTCCCCAGTGATCGCATTTAACCCAGATTCATTCTTCTTCTCTCTCTGTCTCTTTCTCTCTCACACACACATCATGCATATTAATACCAAATTAGATGCTGCATAATTATGACTCTAGAGCCAAATTGCAGCTACTATGGTTAGAAGAAGGAATATTACTGTACTTAGGGTAGACATGCCTCGTCTGAGGCTTTAAGGGCAGCCCTCAACATCTCCAAAAGCTGTTAACAGAATGTCATTTTAAAGGGACAAAGGAGGAAATGATTAAACATGTGACCATGTTGAGGAGGGGAAAACATAGATAACGTTTTTGTCCTTATCTCAAAATCAGCGGGTGGAATGATTCATTGAATCAAACCTTGAGTACTATTGGCCCTTTAATGTACTTCTCAGTTCCTGCACACCTAATTAGAGATACACACTGATGAACAGCATGATTTTCCCAACTTATATAAGCAGATAAATGATCAAAACTAGTAGTTAGATAGTTACCAAAAATTGTCTTGTAGCTCCTTGATTCCAGAAAGATTTCCCAATGTGGAAAAAATAGTGAGAGAAGCATACAAACAGCAGAAACAAAATATTTAATGGGGAAGCTCTGACAAACTGCACACATATATTCATACATTTTATGTACTTCACACAACTTACACATAGAGTTCCTCTTCATCTCCTATTTATAATCTAAAAGTATTAGAGTCTGACCAGATGGTTTCATCAGTCTTATCAAGGAATACTCTTAATATTTTAGAAGACAATTTATGGAGTGGTCTAACTGTTATTTTGCAGTGATCATGAACAATCATGTTCTGATTCTTGGTATTTTTATCTATCAGACATATTTTAATCTTCTCATTGGTCTTTGGTACATAATTTAGTCCACTTTAGCATGCTGTTACAATTACATGAATCTGTGTGCTCAGATGGACAGTATATACTTTGTTAGACCGAGTATTCATCAAATTTATGCCCATTAAGCCCATTATCCACCATGATCACTATAAAATATCATTTGCTGGGCAATCCTGCAAACAAGTTAAATTTTGTTCAAACATGGATTCTCTCTGATTCAGCTAGCCCTTGGTCTCTGTAGATCCAAAGTACCCTTCCAAAAGCATAATCATATTAACTGTATTGACTTTTAATTAAAATATTTTAATGTTGTTGTATCACCAATGAATTTAAGATAATTGAAATTTAATTTTTATCCTGGCTTTCTCACTACTTCTTGAAATATATGTTTTGGCATGTCCATGAGTCTAGAGTCTAATTCCCAGAAAGTGATTGCCTCATACTATTCTGTAGATAATAAGGAAGGTGTCCTTGATGAAGATGTAGAAGGTTCATTACTAAGGTGAAGAGGGGTGAAACATATTTTAAGTCCACAACAGACCAATAATGTTGGAAGTGACCCAGCTCCGTAATTTACTGAAGTATAAGAAGGGAGAGGAGGTTAGATGTTGGGAGCAATTTCCCGGTGGTAAGAGTTGTTAACTAGTTCTTACTTCATGAAGTGGCATGTTCCCCTTCATAGGAGGTGTTTAAACAGAGCTGGATAACCACTGTATAAAATGTTTTAGCAAATCCTGAACTGAGCAGGAAATTGGAGTAGATGACCATGGAGGTTCCTTCTAACTCTATGATTCTATGTCACTCAAAGACCAAGTGAAGACTGGACAAGTTGCATAAATCTGATTTAGGGGAATCCCAAGGATTGCAAAAAAAAAAAAAGGATTATATTGTGGAATGGGGAGACAAGATTGAGTAGAAGCATTTCATATTAAAGCATTTTATTGTAAATGCCACCATTGGGCAGCCGATTCCAATGGTTTACTTTTTATTTACTAGAATATCCATGATCCATGATATGTTTTAGATTCACGAAATGAAAATGCCTAGCAGGGATATCTTAGCAGGACAGATTTGATTTGTATTTTATGAGCCTGAGAATCCACTGTTGCTTTGGAATGTAATGCATAGTTTGCTTTTTTCATCAGAGTTTACCCAATTTAATAGCCATTGCAACAATTCCAGCATTTGAGAGTTCATCAGAAAGTATCCAACAATCTATGAAAAGAGGATGACCTATCCACCTTTCCCAGTGTAAGGAATAAGTATGGACTACTTGTCTTACAAAAATGGAACATTCATGGAAATCATTCCATTTTGTCATACCAATGAGATAAAAATTCTTCAAGGGTGGAAGGAGAAGAAGGAAAACTGGTCCATTATTGATTATCTTTAAAGGAAAAGGACATGTGCAGTACTGAAATTGCTGGTCCTCTGGGCTGTCAGGCCTTAAACTTTATTTATTGATGAGCCTTAGTGGCACTTTGATAGCTTTCCTACTGAAGTTTATATATACTTTTTATCTCTTTTATTTTATTTCATTGTGGAGTATATAACTAAGAGACAATTCAGTCATGTCCTAATTGTGTGGAGAGTATAACATAATACCTCAATGAACATTCATGTATAGTATTTTTCACAGTAGTTCAATCACCAAAAAAAAAATCACAGAAAATCAGGGTATATGATCATTCTTCCATGTGATTAGGTTATCATGAATAAATCCAATTATAAACCCTTTTCTTAGTATTATATATGACTTCAATTGCACTATTACTGCAGTGTTTCTCACAACGCATATGAGCTGGCATTAAAAGTTGACCTTTACTTGTAATATACTTCTTGTTACCACATATTGAAAACTGGCTGCCCTGTGTTCAGTATCTAAAGGCAACTTACTAGGAATGCCACATTTTTTATGTGTAGCAATATACATAGTATCTCTGTCAATTGATAAAATGACTGAGACAACTGTGAAGATAAATCACAGCTTAGTGTATTTATGCATTCATATTTCTCTTCCTATTGTAGATAGGCAAAAAAAGTTGAAACAAAAATGAAATGCTGTTTCTTTGTTTAGAAATAACATTGTTATTCAAAGATGTATGAATATAAAAATATTGTTCTACAAATCATTCCATAACTATTCTTTATGATTTTTTAAAAGAACTGTTTCTTACTTTTAATATTTACTACCAGCATTTTGTACATTATGCTGAAATTTAGATTAAATTAGACAATCAACCATTTTTCAGGAAAATTGATGGGTTTATTTTAATTCTTGTGCAACAGTCCCAAGAAGTGAAAATATAGCTAAAGCATTCTGACATTTCTATATGGGGGAACATTTTATAAACAGTGATGGGGAAATATTTTATAAACCATATACTTCCACCTCCCATTGTCAAAGTGGGAGGTGGAAGGTTTAGTTGTCAGACTCAATTTTTATTTTGCTGTTTTCCAATGCTTCATTGGAGATGGCAGCATACACTGAATTAGGCTGTAGAGGTCTGGATGGGGAAGAATGGTTCTGAAGTGTTTTGGACAGCACAGGAGTGTGAGTGCAGAAAAACAGAAGGAGTCTTGTAGTAGCACCTTTTCTGGCTAACAAATATTATTAAAAGGCATAAACTTTCATGAGCTGGGCTTCACTTCGTCAGATTCATAGAATGACTAGAGTGAATTAGCAGCTAAATTGGGGTAAGGGGAAGGGAGTGAAGACTGGCTAGGCAGATGCAGGCTACATGTGAGACAGATCACCAGTATTTTATCAAATAATAATGTCTTAAAAAGCCATTCTGTTGAGACCTTCTGAGATTGCCTAAGACCTTTCAATTTACTCTGCTCAATGGTGGAATGAAAGTCCCATTTTGGGACTACTAGAGACTGTCCTGGGAGACTGAAATTATCTGATACTACTTTGTCCTTGTTTTGAGTCCTGATGTCAAATTGTCCTATTTGTTCTTTTACTTATGAGAATCTGCTTCAGGTTGGGTAGTTGTCTGTATGCAAGAATGGCCCACCAGTGCCTCAGAAAGTGCAGTGTCATTGTCCAGTATGGGCTATAGCTTAATAATAACATGTTTGAGTAGTTTGAGTTGTGAACTATAAGCCTAGGTGACAGCCAGTGGTGTTCTCTTGTTCTGTTTCTGTGGTCTGCCTTAAATAAGTCCTCCCTGGGAACTGATCTGGCTCCATTGATTTGTCTGTTGATCCTGTTGTATAGTTCAGTCTCCTGAATTCCTGGTTTAATTCCATCAGTTGACCATCTCTGTCAAGTAGGTCAAATCAAGTGAGTTTGTAGTGTTAAGCCTAGCTATAAATGATATATTCGGTGGTGTTTTGGAGGTGGAAGCTGGAAGCTCATAGGTAGGCAGATTTGTAGGTTTCTTATCTAGTGTGGTATTTATGTGTCCACTGTGTAAGTTATGGTGACATCAAGGAAGTGTAGACAGGTCTAGGCTGAGGTTGATGGTAGGGTGGAAGTTGTTGAAGTCATGATGGCATTTGATGAGAGATTTACCTGTATGTCCTTCGGTCAAGATAATGAAAATATGAATTTCAAGTAAAGGAGGTAATAGTTACGAAAGTGTAATTCTAGGTCAGCTATGAAGATGTTGGCGTATTGAGAAGCTATGTGTGTACTGATGTCTATGCCACTGATGTGCAAGGACATGTTATTGCCAAAGGTAAAAGAGTGTATCATATCTCCGCTAATCATTAAAGTAGCTTGATGGTTTTCAGGGTTCCAATAAGCCGGGGAGGGGGGGTGGATACCACTGATTTAAAGAAGCCATACAATAAAGTACCTTAAAGCAGCAACACCTTCTTTTCAGCCTCATGCAGAAGCAAGTTGGAATAATTTAATGAATAGCAAAGAGATAATGTGCCAGCATTTGTGCCAAACCCAAAGCATTTCTTTGAAAAGTAATCAGGAGCTTCCCAGGGGTGAGGTGGGGGTCAGGGAAGTCAAGATAGTAGCTACCATCACCATCTTGACATTTTTGATACTCCCTCCCTCCACCTTCATGGATTCCTCTGAAAGGGTACACAACCCTACACTGATTACAGTTTGATGGGACTGTCTTTTAGGAGCAAAACTACTGGGGCTAAGTATGGAATGGCTTTGGAGTTCATGGCCATTATGTCAACCATGGATTGGACCAAAGTATTTGAAGAGCTGACACACAGTAGGAGTCATACACAACATCTGTTTCTTTTTTGTCTTGGGGCAGTGGTGCTGTGATCTGAAGTTGGGGGATATTACTGTTTGCCCTTTGCCATGGTCAGATCATGCTTTGATTTTTTGGACTTCTCCCTACCCACTTTTCACTGTAGGGAAGTAGAACATATTCATCTGGCCCAACCTGGGCATCTGATGGACACAGATGGATTTCAGAGGATACTTGGGAAAATCCCAAAGATCTGGGATACAGTTATGCCAAGGCCCTACTCACTGTTTGGAATAAGAGGGTAGTCTTATACCAGATCGAGCCTCCTAGCCTCTCTCTGTCTGTAGATCTCAGAGGGTTCCTTGGTTTTCAGAGGTGCTCCAGGAGATGAAACAGTAGAAGAGATGCCTAGAGCAATGTGTAGAAAAATAAAGAGTGAATCCAAATGAACACAGAAAGAGTTTTGTTAAGGACTACACCATGGTGACAAGAGCATGGAATTATTTTTTGCTTTTATTGTGTCTGTGGACTGCATCCAGAGGCCATATTTAAGGTGACTTAGTCCTTGCTAGGGAGGATCAGGTCAGAAGATCACCTGCAGGGAGCCTGTGTGGATTTTTTCATGGTATCTGTTGGGGAAAAAAAAAATCACTTGGATCCACTTGGAGTTAGATTTTGAATGTGCAGGTCTCATGGAGTTGGCTGAGGCACAATCTGATGTGGTTATCTCAGAGGAATTTAATCTTGTTGTTCTTGAGGAAGTGGACAGGGTCCTTGGAGTTATGAGTACATCCACATGCATTTTAGATCCATGCTTCTCCTGGCCGGTTAAGGCCTTCCAGGAGGTAGCATGGGGCTATGGACAAGTGATGTGATTTTTTTTTTCCTTGAGGGGTAGTCCCACCCAAGACCCAGCTGGCCCCAAACCTGCCTGCCATTAAAGACCTGTTGTTGTTGTTGTCCCACCCGCCACCCCTCGGCATTGGATTTCAGAGCATCATAACCCATTGGATGAGGTTTACCATGATACCTTATGTGTTTGTATGTTTCTGTTTTGGTTTATCATTTTAATGTCTTTTTAAAAAACTTTGTGTCCTTATTGATGTATTATTGTTATTTAGAGATGTATGCCACCTTGAGTCATGCTGAGTGAGTGGATATATAAATTAATTATTTGAATGAATGAATGAATGAATATTGATTTAGTAGTTTTACATCCTGTTTTTTTACTATAATTCTCAAACTGTTTCACTGTTGTTGTTGTTTTTTAACCAATGGAGGAAACCCCAAGAACTATACAGTCTAATAAAAAAAGGATTCTACTTGAGCAGAAACTGACCTCAAACCAAGAGCTGGTATTCAACTGTTCTCTGCCATATTAAGGAACAATCCACCCAGAACTGAAGCAGGCATCTCTTTGCCTGCCTCTCTCCCTCTTTCATCTTTGTCTAGTTCTGTCTCTTCTGTGCCACAGGGCAGTCCATATTAGATGACTCTGTAAATGAGGCTTGTTTTAATGAATATGCATTAAATTGAGCTCATTAACATTACCGTTCAAAGAACATTTGTCAGTGGCCTCTTTGATGAATTTAGGGAACGCTACAAACTGTCAGCTTTCTTTATTTGATTTACTTGCTAAGCATTACATGGAGAAAAAGATAAGGTAAGAGCCAAAATATAAATAAATAAATGTCTAATTAAGCTTTAAATTCCTCAAAATCAACATGATCTAATAACTTGCTGGGGAGCTTGACTTTTGCTATGCTAAACCATACAGTGATCTATCCCATGACATTAGAGACGTGCAGTCACCCTAATGGTCAATAAATACCATCACTACTCCAAACTAGAATTTCATTACTTGGGGGCTCTATGTCAAAATCCCCAAAGCCTCAAAGAGAATCCAAAGCTTCTGACATTTACAAAGCTGTTTCTAAAGACATAAAGACATAAAGAGAGTGAAAGGTCACCACAGCTACAGATATTGAAGGACAGCAGACATGAAAATATGTGTGCCGCTGAAAGATAAAAAGGGTTGTTTTACAGAACAAAGTTCTCAATTTTGCTATGAATAATCACTTTAATCCTTTCAAGAGGGTAAAAAAGCTAGTAGCCTGTTCTGGTTGTAAGCTGCACACAACTAGTTAAATGCAACCACTAGTGGCATATCCTCATCTATTTCCAGCAGAGAGGATCTATCTCAGTAGGGTCTTGGCACTCATTCAGAAAGATTTAATCAAGTAGAGAAGTAAATATGCTCACGAGCCTTTGGGGGAAAATAAACAACCAAAAATGAATATAATCTCATGTTTGGTCAATGAGCTGAAGACTTCCTTTTGTCCCTCCCAAAACAATCTATAATAGAGGGCAGGAGCAAATTGTTGACAGCATTATCTCTGCAGTTGCGGTATTGCAATTACCAATAAATATAGCTGGCTTCATCTTATCTAAATCATGAACTAATACCTCTTTCATAATCAAAACAAAATTTAGGAACAAGGACTGGGTTTTGGCTACCTATGTCACCACTGTTGAAGTAAGCAGCTTTAGGATAAAATCATGTTAGAACTGGATCAAGCAAAATCAAACAGCATGGGCCTGTTTGTTCCCTGTTTTCCTAGCAAACTTTGTGTTTTGGTTGACAGAACTATGTATGCATATAAAAGAAGCCAACAAACAAGGAATGCTTTTTTCTGCTTCAAGCATCTTCAGAGGATAATGTTATTAAAGCATCTCAATCCTCCAAGATGCTTGTGAATCATTATCTTTCACCTGGCAGTACATAGTGTTGGAAGGGTGCCAATTTATCCCAAGGGCAATAATGGTAGCCAGTTATACTACAAATGCCACAAATCTTTATAGTACTTCATGAGAATCCATACATATCCCTAATTCATTGGTTCAGAAAGAACTACAGCCATAACTAGGCAGTACTTGGTCCAAATGGCACAAGAAGGTAAAATCAAAATTAAATAATCAAGTAGAAAGAGTATTTTTGGTATTATAAAATCATCCATTTTAGATCTCTGCCTGAGGCTCATCAACAATAAAAAACAGGTACACTGGATTTCTGAGGTTTTGCTACTTAGACATCCAAGCAAATGTTGAAAGCTGGAGGCATAAAGCACCGTAAGCTAATCTTTTACTGTCATATCTTTTTGGAAAAAAAGTAATAATAAGGATAAGCATGACCATAAAGAAATCCACTCACTTCAGTTTTTTGCTCATATATCTTTAGCAGAGAGAGGTGACTGAAATACACCCAGATGGTTTTATAGGGCCAGTCTATACATGTGCAAAGCCACTAGGTCTCCTTATAAGAATGGTTAAATATAACTTAGATCACAGAGGTCATGAATTAATCACTTGCATTAAAAGAAAATCTTGCAAAATTTGCATGCAGACTGACAAATGGATTGTAGACTCTTGACATTGTCCACCTCTCTGCATCGTCAACATAATACTTCATTGTTTTCTTTTCTTGATTTCCTACTTTTCATTTTCCTCCAGTTTTTTAATATGTTCCTAGAATATACAAATTCTGATACTGTAATATGGTAACTATGCATGTTTAATATATACAACAAAGAACTTTCCTGAATGTAGGTACGTAAGGATGGCTTAATAGTTGCAGTGTAATTTGTAAGGGAAACTTTTTTTGGGGGAAAAAGAAATTTTAAAACATTTTCTACTAACAATTGTTGAAATATATATCCTGCCAATTCAGTGATATACATAAATGCTGATCCAGATACTAATGTTTGAATTGACATAATGTTTGAAGAAGCCTTTTATATATTGCTTTTCAGCTTCATAAAAGCTAAGATGGGTTTTGCAGATAAGTTATGTACAAAGTGGGTAGCAACCATGACTGTGATTGGATAAGGGCTGGCACATATATAATAGCATGATTTAAAAGAAAAGACTATATTTGTGCCAGCCGTTATCTAACCACAATTGTATAGAAAACATAAGTACTCTCTCTTCTATTTAGTTAGTTTGGGCAGAAGTAAATTAGTTTTGTTACATGTGGGACACATTTGCCTTCTTTAATTACATCAAAAAAAAAAAAAAAAAAAAGATACTGTATGAGGGGAACATACCCAGCTAAAACATGCATTTTTTTGGAACCCTTCAGATCAGTTTTACCATTCTTAAACTGAAACACAGTAACAAAATATAGATAGAAGCATTGTGAAGGAGCATTGCTGTTGTTGTCATTGTTGCTATTAAGTTAAATAATATCCTGTGTTTTTGCCCAGAGAATAGGTAGTTTAGAAGGATTATGGCTATCTCTGAACCAATGGGTTGATCACTCACTTCTTTTGTCTCACTTTGATAGATAGAGCCATAGAACTATTTAGCAAGGAAACTGTGAACAGAGAGTGTATTGACTGATAAAACAACCCCTTCTTGTTATGGCTGTCCCAGAACATCTGCATGTGTGTGTGTGTATGTGTGACTCTGTCTCTTTTTCCTTTGTTTTATACAATACATGGCCTATATAGCAAAGGAGGAAGAACTGGCAACAATAACTCACATTCTCATCACACCTGGCTGGATTACTCCAATGTGCTCAACATGGGGCTACCTTTAAAGACTATTCAGAAACTAAAGTTGGTACACAATGCAGCAGCTCATCTACTAACTGGCACTTAACACCATGAACATATCACACTGGTTGCCAGTTAGTTTCCAGGTTCAAATTAAAGTGCTGGTTTTCAGCTATAAAATCCCATATGGCTTAGACCTAATATACCTTCAGGACTACCTTCTTCGACAAGAATCACTGCGTCTGATATGAACTATGGGGGAAATTGCTAATAAACCCCAGTTCTGCAAAACTGGGGGGAATAAGGCTAAGAGGAGATGCTTCTCCACTGCAACCTCCATTTGTGGAATAGCCTTCCATAGGAGGTTCATCTTGCCCTGACCTTGCTAGTCTTCTAGAAGTTGGTCAAAATAGAACTCTCCTGAAGGTCTTTGAATCAATTAACTTAACACCATCAAAGTGTTAACTGTTATTGGGATTCAGCTGGGATTCTTCTAGGCTACTTCAATAGCTATTAATACTCTTTTGCTTAGATAACATTCTCTGTCAATTTTCACAACCAGGTTTGCCTCTATAATAGAATAATAGTAATAGTGTCAGCATTTATTTGGATTCAGTCTTCCTGTTTCAACCGAGATAGTTCATGATGTGGTAGGAATAGCAGCTAGATTCTCCATAGCACAAGCTGGTTCTTATTGGTAGGGCAAATAAACTTGTTTTTTCGTGTACTATACATGTACCGTTTTAGAGAAAAAAGTAGTGGAAATACTGATGCTCCTTTAAGCAAATTGTAATTGTAAATTAACACTATTCATTTGAAGATTTTGGAATATGTTTGTTAACATAAAACCTGTAAAATGTAGAAGTGAAGACAGAATGGCCAAAAAGTAGCCACAGGTATTTTTCCCTATTGGGGAAAGAGAGAGAGAGAGGGGGAGAGGGAGAGGGAGAGGGAGAGGGAGAGGGAGAGGGAGAGGGGGAGAGAGAGAGAGAGAGAGAGAGAGAGAGAGAGAGAGAGAGAGAGAGAGAGAGAGAGAATTCTTGTATTCAGCCTGATAATAGAATATGAAATCAAAGCATAAATGGATTGTTTGAAAGCTTGACTTGGCTTGATAAACCTAAGGTATTAGAAGAGACAACAGAACTGTTACTGGATAGACAAACTCAGGCAAAGCAATGGACGCAACCAATCTATGATGGAATTACAAAATGATCAATCAATATGATGAGAAATTGTCCACTGAAAAAGAGCTTGGGGCGTCTTCTTGAGGGACCCAACATTGCAGCCGGCTGTTTAAAGATAATGAAAGAAGCACAGCAAAGGCAAAGAAATGCATTTGATTCTCTAGTAAAATCATTTGTGAATGCTTTAAATTACCCTAATCACCTTCCCTCCAGCCATGGGTATGTGCTGTCACTTCAGTTATTTTTTTAAAGGTTTGGGCAGAGGTGTTCTGTAAATGGAAGCTGTGGAATAATTATACGCACACCATTTTAGCATTTTAACAATGCAGTCCCAAACATTTGTTCTCATTAGAATGCAAATCAACTCATTTAATAATCCCACATGAGAATTTTCCCACACTCAGCTTAAAAAGCACAATAGTATTCAAAATATTAATAAATGCCAAATATGGAAACTTCTAAGTCTTCTTAACAGCTAATTTTAAGTAGACTTTCATTTCTAACCACTGTCCTACAACCAAATTTTAATTGAAATTTAGTAAAGAAAAGGTTCCGGGATGGGCTTTGGAGAAAAACAAATGATGACAATATCATTTGCTTAATGCATAAATAGTTATGCTTTTCCCCTTATAGTCATAAAACTTGTCCTACAGGTCAATGTAGTATTTTGCCTCAAATAGCATTTAATGTTAAAAAGCAACATTACTGCCACATTATTGTTAATACTTTTAAGATCTGGTGCAGGTTCAAAGCAATGTTCTAAACTGTCTCATTGAGCCTTACGAACAAGAATAGCATTAGGTTTGAAGAAAAGTATAGTTTTCATACAATAAATTTAGAACTTTAAAAAGAAAATTGAATATCAGGATTTTCCAGTTAAATGATATACCTGTGATGCAATCATGTTTCTGGCTATTGTGTTATCTCTCCTGGAAAGCTAGAATGTAGGCACGAAAGCCGGCTGGGTGACCTTGGGCCAGTCACTCTCTCTCAGCCCAACTCACCTCACAGGGTTGTTGTTGTGAGGAAAATAGGAGGAGGAAGGAGTATTAGGTATGTTCGCTGCCTTGAGGTATTTATAAAAATAATAAAGGCAAGATAAAAAAATCTAAAAAAGAAAAAAGATAAAGAAAACTTTTAAAAATGTTATTTTACTCTGAGTGGCTTTGGGAGACCCAGTATGTGGTAGTGCAGGACACTCTTGCTTTTTAAAGTAAATGGACTGCATTGAACTTAATAATATGTCACCAACTGTACATTTCTCCAAGTTTTAACAGCACATTTCCTGACTCAAAAACTGAGTTAAAATGTATATATTAAGGAAACCTCTATATAGATTCTCATATTAAGGAAGTTGTGCCAAGACTGCATATGTTAGAATGAACTATGTAGAAATAAATATGAAGTTTCCTATTTCTTTTCTTCTTTTATTCACAGACTGAGGCATCAATTGGGTGGAATGAACTTATGAAAGAATACATGACAAGTGGGCATAGACTGGAAATTTAATGAAGTATTGATTGGTAATTTAGGCTGAGGTCCTCAATTAATGCCATTGAATTAAGGAGGACTTGATGGAGCTTGGGAAATGGCACAGCTGACCAGTTTGGTCAGGGAAAAAACAATAAAGACTTTTTTAAAAGACTGGAAGCCTTATATAGAATTTTGTTGAAAGAAGAAAAGACTCATTTGATGATTTATGGGTTTGGGGATTAAAAAGTCATACAGAAAAGGGAAAGAATAAGATGGCAATTACTCAATAGAAGAAGTATGGAAGTCATAATTCTATGTTTTGTTTTCTTTTTTCATTTCTTTTTTTCTTTTTTTTCCCCTTAACATTCTTTTAATTTTGTATATTTTTATTGTACTGAAAAATTCTAATTAAAAAATAATGAGGACTTATTTCTCAACAGCTGTGCATGAGTTTGAGGTGTTAGGAAGATCGCTAAGGAAGAGAGATCCATTAATTATGGAAGTTATTTGGGAGACACAGTCTTGCCTGGTTTCACATAGCAACAAATTACATTGCTGAAACAATGGGCAATATCAAGATCCACTTGCTAGAGGTAACAGGTGGACATACATCTTCAACATATCTCATTATGTTTGGAAACAGCTGTACAAGAGATGGTTCCCACTATATTTTGAACAGTGTTTCCTGAAGAAATTATTTTTCAAAAGCATACGCTCAACAAAGACACAAAGCAATGTCTTCTTAAACTTGTTTGTGTGTGTGTGTGTGTGTTTCTTATTTTACAGTATCTAATTTTGTATTTATTTTATACTTCCCTTGATAAAGTGACTTTTCTTAATTAAAAAAAGTCTGTGAAATGCATAAGGAACCAGAAAGAAGGAAGACATGAAGCTGAAGGCCTGTAAGCCCTTAAAGGAAAGCAAAAATGTTCAAATTGCAAGGTGTGGCCCAAAAAGTTCGGTGTACCCCTTAGAACCCCCCCAAACCTGCACTAAACATGAATGGCACCTGTTGAATGGTCCTACCACTTTGGACTGAACAGGATTGCTGCAGTTTCATTGCTACTGAAAGCAGAAACACAGTGAAATTGAGTCCTTTCCCTAGATCTCCTGGCTTCTCTTTCCTCTCAGAGAAGGGGTCAATGGCAGCAAAAATGCAGTCACTCTGTCCTTTTCCTGGGTAAATTACTATCAATGAAAATGCAACAGCCATTATCCCCATCACCTTGGAAGAAAGAGAAAGTCTTGTGATGACCCCTTTCCTTAGTGAAAAGCTATTCTATGGAAGGGAATAAGAAATATGTATGTGTATGCATGTGTGTATGTATGTGTCTGTGTGTATGTATATATGTGTGTGTATATACACACACACACAGATATACACAGACATACATATATATATTCAGTCATTTTATTTCAGTCATTGATCAGCAAAACAGATCTTTGAAAAACAGTCACATTTTTGAGCTTTTTATGTAAGCCAGAATTTAGGAACCTTCATTTGCATACTGATGTCATACTTGCACCATGATGAGATTTCGAGACTGCTTCATACTCATTATGTACCGCTTTAGCAGAATCCTTCTGAAGTGACCTGAATTAAACCAACACCATCAAGCATTTATGCATGACTTGGCATTCCTAAACCCAGCCAAAAAAAAAAAGGCAAAAGGCAAATTATTGTCTTTTTCCATAACCCCCAAAAGCTACATTTCTATTTAGTTTCTCTGTTAAAGGAAAAGAGTAAGAATGGTAGTAGAGGATGGAAGAGGAATGAAGTTAAATGACTAACATGCCTATTTACTGAACAAGGAGCTGGTTCACAAGGCACTCCCCAGTCACAATACTTTGTCAACATCTGCTATTGAACTCAGTCCAAAAGGTACGTGTGTGTGTGTTTTTGTGTAATTTGGTGATTTTCTTGCTTTGTTGCCCTTGAATAAGTGACTGCAGACAGTGCTTATTAAACAGCAGAAGAGGGTTGTTTGTTTGCTTGCTTTAAATTTATTTTGTAAATATTTACTTTGCATACATCCCTGTACCTTTTCCTCTAGATTTGGGAGACTTTATTCCCATCAAACAGCAAAGTATGCTTGTAAATGCTATCAGTGAGAAGGGAGCAAAATATTGTTTTGGAACACGTCCTTGCTTTAAAAATCACAATTTAAAAGGAACCTAACTTCAAAATCTACGAACTAATTTATATGAATTGGGCAAGCTTCATTAAATCAAAAAATTCTACTATGCCTGCAAATATCATCCCATGTTGTTGAAAAGTAAAATCATTACAGAATTGCAGTTTTCTCATGCTAGCCAATGGAAAGCATGACTCATTTCATATGCAGAATCCAAAGCAATACCTTAGACCATACCAAAACTCACAGCCAATGAACATTCCACAGGGGACACCACTTTCTTTCTTTTCCTTATAAAGTTTTAGTAAAGTTTTGAAGTTATCAGAAGACGGCCATAGAAAATATTCCCACTTTTGTTTTTGTTTTTTCTGGCCTGGAACTATTACCTAAATCTTACATGTTGCTCCAAAATGTGCAGTTAGCATTTATGGAAAGGCTTCTGATTATATCATCAAACCTGAGAACTGAAAAAGTTAAGAAGGAGAGAGAATTTTCCTGGTGTTCTTCTTGGCTGCATGAAACAACCCACACAATTACCATTTTATTTAGAATAATACTTAACCTGGAGGCATTAAAGACTGTCATTGTCATTGCTTAGTTGTAATTCATTTTACATGGAGCTGCCCTTGATGACAATTCAGAAGGTACAGCTGAGACAAAATCCAACAGCCCATTTGTTTGTTTTTATTTTATATTTTATATCTTATAGTGGCTGATGCCCAACTTTCTGATATGATCATTTGACTAATCAATAAAGTTACTTACTTACTTGTTGTTTGCTAGCAGCCAGTTCAGCAGAATAGGATCTGTTTTACAGGATCTGCAGTGGTTGCCTACAGTGTTTAGACCCAATACAAGATCTTGATGGTTGCCTATCAAGACTTATGCAGTTGGGCTTTGGTTCACTTCAGGACCATTTTCTCTGAATAGAATCCACCCACTGAACAAGATCTAGCAGGGAGACAATGCTCTGGTGTCCACCCATCTTTAGGGAGAGATCAGCTGGGACCCATAGTACGACATTCTCAGGAGCAGCCCCCTGAGGTCATGTTGACCCCTATTCTTTTGACCTTTGGGAAACTGGTGAAGAGAGAAAGATTTTAACTGCAACAGCAGTAGATTCTATTTTAGTTTGTTTTTATGGGGGGTTTAGCTCTATATATTGTGAGCCACCTGGAACTGCAGTAGCAGGTGGTATGTACATGTTGACAACCAAATATGTAACAAATACAGAAATGGGTTTAGTAAGTTATTAACAGAGTATGGTTTTAGGGTTAAATCTGATTATTTGTTTGTTTTTAATCCAAAATTACAGATTGGGAGAGTGGTATGCCACTTAAACTCAATTGATTGGCATGGCCAATAAGATGTGTAAGGAGGTACATAGGCAAATTTATTTTTTTAAAAAAACAAGAAAACAGAACCCTTGATATTTTGCTCATATATGCAATAAGTTGTAGTCAGATAAGTAGAGGATGGTAAGAGCAATATTTTATAGGCAGATGGTGATGTAATAGCCTTGCCTTGCTTTTCATTCTTTGTAGCAAAAATAATGCATTAATCCATAAATTATTGTTTCTCCTAAGCTTTTGCTTCATGTGGTATAATCCAAGAAGAACAAAGTAGACCAAGTGCTTACAAACACGAAAAAGCATAGCTCCCCCTTTGAAGTTTATGAACAACTGAAATCAAAGCAACTGAGTATAATAGTGCTCTTATTTAATTAAAAAAAAAAAAGGTTTGCATAGTTTATTTAGTTTTCATGCTCTCCACTGCACACCACTTAAGCAATCACATCTGACAGAGTGTACAATTATTCTAAAAAAACCCTGCTTGCTTAGATTGTATTTGCCTCATGCTTCAGCTGCCCTAAACATATAATTATTATGCTTGTTGTGTCTGGAGGATAAGTATTAGAAGTATGCTATTTGTAAAAAAACAGGAAGGAACCCATATCCATTATCAGATTAAGCTGGTGATAATGTACTTTTTGAAAATGTTTTCATTTTTATTTCAGCATTGTAATTATCATGTAATGGGATTTTTTTATGTAAAATAATTCAGTCAGTTCCTAAATAAAAGCTCTTAACTCACTAGCATATTTAACTTCCTGTATTTCATAAGCTTTTTCTTACTTACCGTGGCAAAATGGGACTTTGTCTAATAATATTCTGATGACAAAAGTGTAGAATCACTACAGTTTATCCAGAGTCCTTTCATTTTCTAGCTTCACTCTATCTCATTGTTAATTTTGTTTTATGCATCCTGGCATAATTCCAACCATACAAAATAATACAACCATATTTTCTGAGAGCTGTAATCTCTACCCCTGTAAGTTCCTCCAGTGCTGTACTTAGAGCAGAGGCTGGGCTGATTAGCACTGAAAGAAGAGCTTGACAACTAATCATATCTTATTGACTTAGAAACTATATATCTCCCATGGGGCTTCTGCCCATTCTATAGCATGTGATAAATTTAAATTTAGATGGTATATAGCAATAACTAATGGATTGTTTCACCTTGGCATATCCCCAGATATCCTTCCATATGTGGGTTACAACAAAGCCATGAAGCTCACTAAACAATATAAGAAGATACTGAACTATAGCAGCAGTCCCTAGATTATATCATCTCTTCAATGAATCAAAGGAACCACAGCCTGAGCACTATTTATTTAAATTAGCTTATCACTGAAGGGCTTCTTCCAGAGCAGATTTTAAGACCCTCCCTTCTGCAATTATGGATACCAAGATATAACAGAATCCCTGTAGCATTTAGGCAAGGTCCTTGTGCTTCTGATGAACCCAAATTCTTAGAATGTGCTTTTCTAGGTGTAAAATCCATGTGGAACTGCACTCTAATTAATTCACACCCTAATAGAAAGATTGCCTAGCCAATCCTGATCAATGTCACCTAGAAGTTTTCTTAAATGACAGATATCCTGAAAGCACCTTCCTAATTGCTAAATCTTGAGCTTTAGCCATAAAAGTGCATCATACCCAGATTTGTTAACAAAAGAACATCATGTATTAAATTATTAACTGTTAAATTATTAAAGGTAAAGGTAAAGGTTTCCCTTGACGTAAAGTCCAGTCGTGTCCGACTCTAGGGGGCGGTGCTCATCTCCGTTTCAAAGCCTTGGAGCCGGCGTTGTCCATAGGACACTTCCGGGTCATGTGGCCAGCATGACTCACGGAACGCCGTTACCTTCCCGCCGAAGCGGTACCAATTAATCTACTCACATTTGCATGTTTTCGAACTGCTTGGTGTGCAGAAGCTGGGACGAGCAACGGGAGCTCACCCTGCCGCGCGGTTTCGAACCGCCGACCTTCCGATCGACAGCTCAGCGGTTTAACCCGCAGCGCCACCGCGTCCCCTCCGTTAAATTATTAAACCATGTATTAAATTATTAATGTATTAAAATGTTATTATCTATTTTGGGATTGTACTTGGGTTGTTTTAACTAATTTTGTACTGGTCTTGGACCATAAAAAAAAAAGACTAATTGATTGAGATGGTTACCATTTTGGATGGCTTTCTGAAGAAATTGGTTGAGATTCAGGGAGGATAAGGTTAAGAATATCTACTAGTCATATTTTCTCCAGACTATTCTTATTAATTTGCATGGTGTTTTCATCAACTTTGCTTTTATTGTAAGCCACTCTGATACTCTTCACTGAAGAAAAGAAGCACACCCACACTCACACCTACATATACTGTATATGCATATGCATATGCATATGCATACATGCAGTGTATGTATGAGGAACTGTATGGACTCAGTGAACTAAAGGGCCTTTACCAGCTCTCTGAATTTATGATTATCTCCTAGTATTGTCTCTGCATGGTCCCTAAAGCTTCTTTTAAAAGTGAAAGAAACAAATCATCCTATATCAACAAGAAATATTGTTCTCCTGCCATATCAGTATCAAACTTTGGAAGTAATGGCTTACTTTAAGGACTAAAACTGGTTAGGTGGGAGCCAGCAGTTCTCAGGCTAGGCAATGCTGTTTTGTAAATATTGAGCAAGTGTCTCTCACTCTGAAGACTAGAAAGAAAATAGAACAATTTCCATTGATTAAAAAAAAGGGGATGCACGAAGCGTAGAACTGAAGTCCTGGAACATTTCTACCTCTATCTCTGTTTCAATCTCTACAATCTATATCTAGCATTCTGCAGTAGGCAAGTTTTCTGTGCATAGCTTCTATCCTGTCTGCAGTAAAACAACTTATTTAGCCATGTTGTGTCTATGAGCTTCTGCTGTAAGCAAGTTCCTCCATACAGGATGCAGTGTCAAGAAAGCTAAGAGTTACTGTTCTGCTGACTTGAAGTCTGACTTTCATCTGCCAAAGCCCCAGCAGGCTTTGGAAGTAGAAAAATGCCCAACCCACTCAGAACTATTAGATCATTCTGCAACCCTACCTACATCTGTTAGGTAGTAAGTCAAACCATAACTTAATTTACTGGGACTTATTTCCAATCCTATGTGCATAAGGTTGGACAAAAAGACCTGCAGCAAAGCCATCCAACAGCCTTCAAAAGATCAAGGAATATTACAGATACTTCAAAGACAGTAAGAAGCAAAACAGGAATGAGTATTTCTCTTGAATAGAGCTGAGAAGCAGAACAGTGTCTTGCATTTGCAGGAAGTCAAAGATACTTGTAGCCAATTTGCCAACCCCAAATTGCTGAATAATTCCTAACTTTCTCCATAATTAGCTGTGCATTTACTATACTATTTTCAAAAGGAAACACAGTTGGGCTACCTTGACAGATACTGACATACTGCTAACTAGGAGCCTCATTTCTACAAGAGCATTTAAATTCTTTAGGACTGTACTTTCATAATTGGGCACATGCAGCTCAATTAGTAACAGTGTATTATCAGATTTAATCTGCATAACATTTGTTATTATTGGACCCTTGCTAGACTTTGTACAGCAGAAGCATAAAACCAAGAAGCGATGATAAAAAGTATGGCACGGTGTACAGCACTGTAGGCTTTATAAACAACCATACTTTGTTTTTGTACAGCTGGATATCTCATTTTCCTCTGGCTTAATGATCTGAGTCAGAATGCAATTCCAGATGCAGTGCGCAGATATACAGTACTTCTTAAAAAGAAATCACATGGCTACACTTGCATAAAGAACATATGTGCAGTACCAGATTCTCTCTAGATTTCAACACAGCATCTCTTCTGTTAGCATTCAAAACCTTTTTCTCTCTTTTTAATAGCCCCTTAGCATTTCTTAGTGGAAACCAACACAGCTCAAACATGAACCATATAATTGGAGGGTACCGCATGCACTTTTAATAAAGAAGTTAAATATGTGCTTTACATTGTTAGGCAAGGGACTCAAATAACAGGCAGGCAAACCATCTAGGATACATTACAGCTACAGCTGGAAAAGAATCTATTTGTTCACATTAGGACACGCAGATACAAGCCTCTCCAAATTCACATAATCTCAGCCATTCAATACATTGTGGCCTAGAAGGTTGGGCAACAATTTGCTTTTAAAATATTTTCCAACGTAATATACTGTAATGCAACATTTTCAGGAAAGTAGGCTTCTTTCCTTTTTTTAAAAAAAATAATAATAATGGGAAATAAAATATCTTTTCTGAAGAGCAAAAGTGCTTAGTCATTCATGGCAGCAAAGCATGAGCTTTTAGTGAGAAGATTGTAGCTGAATATTGCCTGGTATCCTGAATGTTGAATGTGCAAAGTGATACTGCTGGAAAGCCTAATATTGAATTATAAGAAATGGGCAAGATAAAATCTCGCTAATAAATAAAACCTTGTAAATAAAATAAATCCATACAGCTTAAATCCTATACATACTTACTTGGAAAATAGCCTGATCGGACTTTGCGGGATGAATAGAGGCACAAGATTGTACAGACTAACAATTCCTAAATATTACAGACTAAATAAACTGGAAGCTATTTTATCTGCTAAGAAAATAAATCTCACAATCTCACTTAGAAAGAAGATTAACATGGAACTCTGTCAAATAGACTGAATAAAACACCAAGAATAATGTTAGCTGAGAACATTGTTTTGAGCAATATGGCATTTTAATTATAGACCTTTGCCCTTATTATTTAAGAATTGCTGATGTTGTAGGACAGATAATTTTCCAACAATAAATCTATCAATATGAACCTACAATATAATGTACATTGTATGTGATCCTACATTCATGCACACAATTGAACAATGAGTTTAATAAAGATCTGGAAAAGTTCTCCATACCAACCTAAAAGAAAAAATGGGTTTCTTCTTTCATTTAGGAAAACTCTGAAAATTGTGAACATTGAGCTTTTTTTAAAAAAAGCTTTTGCAGTTTGAAATGATGCTGCCTGTGTAGAATAGGTTGAAGTGGTTAGCTGGTTGGTTGAAAAGGATTAACTGAAGCTCTGACAAACAATTATTAGCTCATAGTATTGTCTTTATTAAACTATTCCCTGGATATTTTGAACGGTCTGTACATTTTGTTAACGATTGAGTTCTATATTGCAGCAGTATACAGAAGAAATACATTAACCAACCAACCAACCAACTTTACCTTATTTTGGGGAAGTGATGTGTATTGTACATTCAAAGTAAGAGTTTCTCATGAATCTTTGCCTTACAGTCTTGTTACATGTTTACTCTTTCAACCTCTCCCTTTCTCTCTCTTTTTCCCAATTGTTTTGTTTCCTATCCTTTGGACAGTGTTTTCTATTAGATTCCTGAAACGTACTGTATTACACATGAATATTGCATTATTATTAAAGCCAGGATGGTCTATGGTGATGATTTTATTTTGCTAGTGACTGCTTCTCATAATTTTCCAAATATAATTCCAGAGACCCAGCCTTCAAGCTTGTTTTCTGCAATAAAAGGGTACTGTTCCAAGCGGAGGCTGAATTTGGCTGTCCAGAAAAGAATATGGAATTATAATCTCATAGTGTTCTTCCACCAATGGACAGAACCTATGGTAGGTTTGGTTGCCTCTCCCTCTGCATGCCTCAAATCCATTCGGAGCATTTATTCAGTTTATATTTGGGATGTGAGTGAAGTATGAAAGGGAAAGTATCTCCTGCTGAGTGAGCAGAAGTCCAGTAGTTTAAAAAAGAACCCTTGTATGGACAATCACATGCAGCGTATGGCTTTTTTAGATTCTAGATTCTACTATGTGCACAGTTCTAAACAGGGAAATATTAAAAAACACAGACACAGAGAGATGTTTTGCTTTTTGAATACAAATGTAGAATCTGTTCCAATGTGATTGTTTCTATTTCAAATTACAATTTATCCCTCAAGAACTATATGAGTGGCTTGAAGTAATAGAAAGCCTATTTGCTTTTACAGTAGCATAAGGTACTCAACTGCTATAAAAACTCACTGTCACAGTAATGCTGTCTCAGCATAAAACAGTTTCAAATGGCCTTTATTCTATTATGTTAAATATATTCTCTTTTAGTGGCATTATTACATGGCAGATGATTATAGAGGCAATCAGTCAATTATTACTTGTTTTAATTGCTTAAGTATAAAGTATCAGTAATTTGTAAGTAATGAAAACCTAAGGTTAAAGACATAAAATTCTATGTTCATACAAATGGCTTAATAGAGTATTTAGAATGTGGGAAGACCTTTATATTTCATAAAGCCATTCAGAAAGACACAGAGAGAGATGGAAAATGAGTTTCTTGGGCAGGGCTTTTAGAGGTACTAAAAATAATCTTTGACATGTGGTGTGAACATTTGATCAGTATTTTCTATGGTATCTTTTTTATGTCAAGGTTCAACAGTTAGTTGATCTCAGAAATGTTTAGGAGAAGGTTGGATGATATAGACTTCACTGGATTCATATGCATATGTATTTGCAATATAGTCCAGCAATCCAGTGAAGACCATTACTAATATGGATACAGCTTGCATGCCTGTTACATGCAGTATATTCCTTGTTTTTCAGATTCTTTTCCCTGCCTTACTTTTAATGTTAAAATTTTAATCTTGCTTGTGATTGAGTTCGTGAGCATCAGCTAGCCTAATAAAGCTATTGTCTCAACATTATTTGGAATTTTTTTTAACATGATCAACTTGGCTTTTGTTTTTGGTTGATCAACAAACTGATTTTTAACAGTAAGCAAAAATGCAAAATAGTAATGAATCCCCATCCATTTTCTTTTTCTAAAAAAAAACTTTAGATGGTCAGAGTCATTACACACAATGAGGTTTCAAATCATTTCCCCAAATTATTATTCTATGCTTGAATGTTTAATTGTTTGCCATAAGTGTTTACTTACTACTTTCTTAAAATAATAATTAATAATAATAATAATAATAATAATAATAGAGCCACATCATATTAACTTAACCAAGCTTTTCCCTCATAGCAACCACACTTGTATGTGCATTAGAGTTGTACTGAATATTTTCTCTATTTTTTTATTTTTCAATTTGATAAAAAATAAATAATATATGCAAATAGATGTATGTTGGAAGGTAAAAGAACATTCTACAGAAATCTAATATATAGAATTCATGGCTCATTTACTTTAGTTAAAGGTGACTAAAGCATTTCCTAGAGGGTCCTCTCTTTCACTGTACAATTTTCCACATTTCATTTAAAACTCAAGGGAAGCCATCTTGCAGGAACTTCTTCCATGAAGAGCACAATGGAATTGTAGCATCAAACTTTTTTCATGGCAGCCACTAATTAAAGCAGCTAGTATGATGAGTATCAGCTGGAAGTGACAAAACGAGACTGCCTATGCCATTGTACATGATGCATTAACTCTATCACCTGCTTAAAATATCCCTTATTCTGGCTTCTAACTTCTGGGAGGGATATTTGCAGCAGTGTTATCCTCTGGAGCATCCTCTTATCCAGTCATGAAAAGGTAATCTTTCAAGTAAATGATTCTCTCTAGTGAAATCAACATGTGTTGCTAACAGACTTACTGAGCTGATCCAACAAAAAGTTTCCTCCTCCTGTGACAGCAAATTGCCAGGTAAAAAAAGCAAATTCACTGATCCCAGAACACTGCTTCTTCACCAACAATTAAGAAGCTGTCTTAAACTTCTTAAGCTCCAAAACTATAAACAGCAATAAGCATACAAAGCATATTTTTTTCTGGCTCAATCCCCCATGAAACACATCTCTAGAAATAATACATGGCATCCTGCTCAGGAAGATGGTAACCCTGGGCCAATCAGTATCTCTCAAGGTAAATTGTGCCACTGGGAAGATAAAGTGGGATAATGCCATATATATCATCAGAGTCTGTGGAGAGAAACAGTGAGAAAGAAAGATGAAAGATGATAGGAAGGTGAGTGGATGGACAGGCTGTCAGATGGACATACTTGAAGGACAATTAAGTGCTGCAGACTCTTTTATCTTCTTCATTTACTCATGAAGGCCTGCAATAAATCCATTCAGATCTTCAGGCTCTAAGGACATTTGAAAGTTAAAGGTATCCATTTGTTTTACTTCTCTCTCTCTCTCTCTTATACACACACAGAGAGAGACACGAGTCTCTAATTGCATGACTCCAGCTTGATTTACAAATCAGTGTCCCACAGCAAGCTGCCACCAAAGAAGTTCCTCATAAGGAATTTCAGTATTACTCAGGCTTCTATGCTACTCCAGGAGAATTAAAGCTGAGCAGTGTACAACAATACATAACAGTAATTCAGGTTAAATAAAAAAATAAAAAAATAGCTTTCATAAGAAACCAATAGCAGGTTTCCACAAATATCCCTACCATCTACAATCCCTCCACCCCCCTCTGGCTCTAGTATTCTTGCCCTCAGAATGCTGCCCTCAGTCTTAGTGAACTCTAGGTGGTTAGTTATATTAGTAATACATTAAATATCAGTAATAAATTAGACCATTAAAATGAATAAAACAAATATAGGTGCCAGAGTCTTGACAGTCCCATTTTTTTTTCAGAAAAGGCAGCATTTAGCAGCCTCTTGTATGCCACAAGAATGATTTTGATCCTCACCTCAATGGGCTGTCCCATAGGAAGCAAACTGCCACAAAGAATTCCTTCTGTTGGTCCATTTCCCATTATACATCCTGTGGTAGATATTCTCTGGCTATCTGAATCAGGTGGGTGGAATATACTTGGGAAAGGTTTTCTATTAGATAACTAGGCTGTAAGTCATAGAGGGCTTTAAATTTGGCAACCAGCATTTTGAATTGCATCAGAACTGTCTTTAAGACTAAAGAAATGACAAGGGTATGAATGACTGTCCTAACTACATCTTTGTCCTGTTCAGACTATAAGATGGCCAGGCAGAATTACTAATAAAATTCTTTATTGAATTAACTATTTATAATAGCAAAAGTCTTTGCAATAGATTAGACTGTATAAATCATTCAAGACCATCCAGGTTGCAAAGGACACTCAGGCAGCACTGCAGGGTCAGACCGAGGCAAGACAGTGAGGCAGAACTTGGCCAATCCTCTGATTGAAGCTTCAAGACCTGAAGGAGCTAGAGTGTGTGGCAAAGGAAAGCCTGGACACTCAGATTTGTGCCCTGGCACACAGGTTGGACCAGGCTGGTACACAGAGACTGGACAAGGCTATATCTAGGCAAGGCTTGGTTCTGGAGGCAAGACTGGACTTGGCTGGAGTGTCTAGGCAAGGCTCAGCTCTGGAGACAAGGTTGGACTGGATTGGAGCATCTAGGCAAGGCTCAGCTCTGGAGGCAAGGCTGGACTGGACTGATGCGTCTAGGCAAGGCTCAGCTCTGGAGGCAAGGCTGGACTGGACTGATGCGTCTAGGCAAGGCTGAGATCTGGAGGTAAGGCTGGACTGGACTGGAACATCTAGGCAAGGTTGAGATCTGGAGGCACACCCAGATCTCACCGGAGCAATGCAGCAAGACTTGGAGCTGGATGCAAGGCTATGCTCAGCAGGGATGGCAAGGGGAGGCAAGACTGGAGTGACTTGTGCAGAAAGCAGGTCCACAATGGCAGAAGGCACTGGCGCTGGTTCCATGTTGGCTACAGGCAAGGCTTCTGATGCTGGTAACTTCTTCCGCAGGTGCTGTGAGCTCAAAGGATCAGTTGTTTCCAGCAGCTTGCTCTTGGTGCACCTGCCTTTTTATTCATTCCTTTCTGTGCCGTTTTCCTTTAGCAGCCAATCAGCCTTCTTTTTCTTTTGTGCGCTTCTCTGCAGTCCTCTCTTGAGCACTGATTGGAGGCTTCAAATCTCCCTCCAGAGTTTGTCCAATCAGCGTCTGTGATTTGTCCCGCTCTGCTGAGTCATTTCTCAGTTTTAATTCTCCAAGTCCTTCCTGATAAGTTTCGTTTTCCGCTTCTGACTCCAGATAAAACCTCAAACCTCACAGTCTTGTTCTGGATGAAAAAATAGGACATCTAGTGCATCTCCCCTTGGACTGAGGATGGAGTTGTATAACTATCATTAACATATTAATGATACCTTATCCCAAATGGATAAATCACCTTGCCCAATGGTTTAAGACAGAAATTAAACAGAATAGGAGAAAGGATGTTGTTCAGAACATCTGAGCGCATGACCTTTTCCAGTCCTCCATCACAGATTAGACAGTCCAGTCAGGTAGGATCCACAAGTGATCACAGAAAACTCTGTCCCTTGGCCAGCAATAGTATCTGCCAGCAAAATTGATCTACCAGGGCTGCTGTGCTCCAGGTTCCTTCTATACAATGCCATCTATCGGGATTCTTGCAGCACTTGCCTTCTGGAATAAGATTTCCCCCAAGATCTGGATGGCCCTCATTTGCTAGTTTTTCAAACAGCCTTGAAGATCTGGCTGTTCACCCAGGCCTTTGGTGAAGGTGAGTGAAGGACACATTACATTGTGTGGATCTGTTTCTCTTTCATTCCTGTCTGGTTGTTGTTACCCTTGCAAACTTCCCTCTCTCTCTCTCTCTCTCTTTATGTATGTATGTATGTATGTATGTCTTCAGCAAAGGAGCATTACCTTGTCGTGGTGCTGGAGCTTGAGCACCTCAATGATGCCATGAGCTAAACCGTGAAGGGCCATCCAAGACAGGAAGGTCATGACAGAGAGGTCAGACTAAATGCGATCCCTGGGGAAGGTAATGGCAACCCACCCCAGTATTCTTCCCGTGAAAACTAAATGGATCAGTAAAACCAGAGATATGTCGGTATACCATTGGAAGATGAGACCCCCAGGTCAGAAGATGGTCAAAATACTACTGGGGAGGAACAGAGGATGAGTTCCACCAGCCCCAGATATGATGAGGAAGCTAGCTCAAAGCTGAAAGGACAGCTATCAGCTGACGGTGCTGGTGGTGAATGACGAATCCGATGTTCTAAGGATCAACACACCATTGGAACCTGGAATGTAAGATCTATGAGCCAGGGCAAATTGGATGTGGTTATTGGTGAGATGTCAAGATTAAAGATAGACATTCTGGGCATCAGTGAACTGAAATGGACTGGAATGGGCCACTTCACATCAAATGACCACCAGATCTACTACTCTGGACAAGAGGACCACAGAAGAAATGGAGTAGCCTTCATAATTAATAGTAAAGTGGCTAAAGCAGTGCTTGGATACAATCCAAAAAACGATAGGATGATCTCAATCCGAATTCAGGGCAAGCCATCTAACATCACAGTGACCGAAATATACGCCCCAACCACAGATGCTGAAGAAGCTGAAGTAGAGCAGTTCTATGAGGAACTGCAGCACCTACTGGACAACACCTAAAAGAGATGGTATTTTCATCACAGGAGACTGGAATGCTAAGATGGGCAGTCAAATGACACCAGGAATTAAAGGTAAGCATGGCCTGGGAGAACAAAATGAAGCAGGACATAGGCTGATAGAATTTTGCCAAGACAACTCACTCTGCATAACTAACACTCTCTTCCAACAACCTAAGAGACAGCTTTATACATGGACTTCACCAGATTGACAACGCCGAAATCAGACTGACTACATCCTTTGCAGCCAAAGGTGGTGGACATCTATACAGTGGGTAAAAACAAGACCTGGAGCTGACTGTAGTTCCAATCACGAACTTCTTATTGCACAATTTAGGATCAGACTAAAGAGATTAGGGAAGACCCAAAGATCAGCTAGATATGAGCTCACTAATATTCCTAAGGAGTATGCAGTGGAGGTGAAGAATAGATTCAAGGGACTGGACTTAGTAGATAGGGTCCCGGAAGAACTATGGACAGAAATTTGCAACAGTGTTCAGGAGGGGGCAACAAAATACATCCCAAAGAAAGAGAAAACCAAGAAGGCAAAATGGCTGTCTGCTGAGACACTAGAAATAGCCCTAGAAAGAAGGAAAGCAAAAGGCAACAGTGATAGGGGGAGATATGCCCTATTAAATGCAAAATTCCAGAGGTTAGCCAGAAGAGATAAGGAATTATTTTTAAACAAGCAATGCACAGAAGTGGAAGAAGAGAAGAGAATAGGAAGGACAAGAGACCTCTTCCAGAAAATTAGAAACATTGGAGAAAAATTCCAGGCAACAATGGGTATGATCAAAAACAAAGATGGCAAGGACCTAACAGAAGAAGAAGAGATCAAGAAAAGGTGGCAAGAATATACAGAAGACCTGAATAGGAAGGATAACAATATCGGGGATAGCTTTGATGGTGTGGTCAGTGAGCTAGAGCCAGACATCTTGAAGTGTGAGGTTGAATGGGCCTTAAGAAGCATTGCTAATAACAAGGCAGCAGGATATGACGGCATCCCAGCTGAACTGTTCAAAATCTTGCAAGATTAGGCTGTCAAGGTAATGCATGCTTGTTGTTGTTTATTCATTTATTCGCTTCCAACTCTTCATGACTTCATGGACCAGCCCACGCCAAAGCTTCCTGTCGGTGGTCAACACCCCCAGCTCCCCCAGGGACGAGTCTGTCACTTCTAGAATATCATCCATCCACCTTGCCCTTGGTCAGCCCCTCTTCCTTTTGCCTTCCACTCTCCCTAGCATCAACATCTTCTCCAGCGTGTCCTGTCTTCTCATTATGTGGCCAAAGTATTTCTGTTTTGCCTTTAATATCATTCCCTCAAGTGAGCAGTCTGGCTTTATTTCCTGGAGGATGGACTGGTTTGATCTTCTTGCAGTCCAAGGCACTCTCAGAATTTTCCTCCAACACCACAGTTCAAAAGCATCGATCTTCCTTCTCTCAGCCTTCCTTATGGTCCAGCTCTTGCAGCGATATGTTACTACGGGGAACACCATTGCTTCAACTATGCGGACCTTAGTTGTCAGTGTGATGTCTCTGCTTTTAACTATTTTATCGAGATTGGTCATTGCTCTTCTCCCAAGGATTAGGTTTCTTCTGATTTCCTGACTTCAGTCAGCATCTGCAGTAATCTTTGCACCTAGGAATACAAAGTCTTTCACTGCTTCTACATTTTCTCCCTCTATTTGCCAGTTATCAATCAAGCTGGTTGCCATAATCTTGGTTTTTTTGAGGTTGAGCTGCAAGCCAGCTTTTGCACTTTCTTCTTTCACCTTCATCATAAGGCTCCTCAGTTCCTCTTCGCTTTCAGCCATCAAAGTGGTATCATCTTCATATCTGAGATTGTTAATGTTTCCTCCAGCGATTTTAACTCCAGCCTTGGATTCCTCAAGCCCAGCATGTCACATGATGTGTTCTGCATAGAAGTTGAATAGGTAGGGTGAGAGTATACAGCCCTGCCATACTCCTTTCCCAATCTTAAACCAGTCCGTTGTTCCGTGGTCTGTTCTAACTGTTGCTACTTGGTCGTTATAGAGATTCTTCAGGAGGCAGACAAGATGACTTGGTATCCCCATACCGCTAAGGACTTGCCACAATTTGTTATGGTCCACACAGTCAAAGGCTTTAGAATAGTCAATAAAACAGAAATAGATGTTTTTTTCTGAAACTCCCTGGCTTTTTCCATTTATATCCCAGCAAATTTGGAAAACACAAGAATGGCCATCAGATTGAAAAAAAATCAACTTATATCCCCTTACCAAAAAAGGGAAACACTAAAGAATGTTCAAACCGAATAGTGGCACTTATTCCACATGCCAGTAAGGCAATGCTCAAGATCCTGCAAGGTAAACTTCAGCAATTCATGGAGTGAGAATTGCCAGATGTACAAGCAGGGTTCAGAAAAGGCAGAGGAACTAGGGACCAAATTGCCAATATCCACTGGATAATGGAAAATCGCTGGAAGAAACATTAACAATCTCAGATATGCAGATGATTCCACTTTGATGGCTGAAAGTAAAGAGGAACTGAGGAGCCTTATGATGAAGGTGAAAGAAGGAAGTGCAAAAGCTGGCTTGCAGCTCAACCTCAAAGAAACCAAGATTATGGCAACCAACTTGATTGATAACTGGCAAATAGAGGGAAAAAATGTAGAAGCAGTGAAAGACTTTGTATTTCTAGGTGCGAAGATTACTGCAGATGCTGACTGTAGTCAGGAAATCAGAAGACACTCAATCCTTGGGAGAAGAGCAATGACCAATCTCGATAAAATAGTTAAGAGCAGAGACATCACACTGACAACAAAGGTCCGCATAGTTAAAGCAATGGTGTTCCCTGTAGTAACATATGGCTGTGAGAGCTGGACCATAAAGAAGGCTGAGAGAAGGAAGATAGATGCTTTTGAACTGTGGTGTTGGAGGAAAATCCTGAGAGTGCCTTGGACTGCAAGAAGATCAAACCAGTCCATCCTCCAGGAAATAAAGCCAGACTGCTCACTTGAGGGAATGATATTAAAGGCAAAACTGAAATACGTTGGCCACATAATGAGAAGACAGGACACCCTGGAGAAGATGCTGATGCTTGGGAGAGTGGAAGGCAAAAGGAAGAGGGGCCGACCAAAGGCAAGATGGATAGATTATATTCTAGAGGTGACAGACTCATCCCTGGGGGAGCTGGTGGTGTTGACAACTGACAGGAAGCTCTGGCGTGGACTGGTCGATGAAGTTATGAAGAGTTGGAAGAAACTAAATGAATAAACAACAACATGTATGTATGTATACACACACAGAGACATACACATTTAATGCTCTATTGTTATATATTTTTTCTTGTTTTTAATATTTTCACTTGTGAATCACCCAGAGTCGCTGGGAGTCGGGTGGCATGCAATTTTAATAAACAAACAAACTGCCTGGAGATTAACTGGCTCAAAAACCTCCCAGGCAAAATCATAAGGTATCAACTTTGTCGTCTCTGTCTCAGATTCTGTCCATGAGGCTTTCAACTCAGAGTAAATGTGAGCAATCTTATTCATGAAAGCCATGGCCAGGTGATCATAATTTACTCTACATTCCTCTAGAAGGGCCTCTGGAAGGGCAGATTTTTTAATTTAATAATAAAAAGTAATTTAATAAATATTTAATAAATTAACAACTTATTCAATAAAGTTATTATTAATTTATTAATCAAATTTTCACAGCTACCCATCCAACCAAAGAACATAAAACAGATCCCTACTGACATATTCCAGAGCCCCAGTCAACTGACATCCTGACCTCATTGCCTGGGGGAAGACCCAGGTCTTCACAGTCTTTGAAAAGGCCAATGGAGTGGGAGCCATCTGTATCTGGAGAAATGGAAAGATGGAAAGACTGAAAACAGCTCTTAAGTTCAATTTAGTTAAGGCAGCTTAAAACACTGATGTTCTATCAAAACAGGGAGGAGAACCATTAACAATGAGTCATTCTCCCTTGGGGAGAATTTCAGAGCTGGAGAGTCAGGCAGCAACCCTGTGAAGGTTGTTTCTTATTTCCCAAGAGACATTGCTTGGAGTTATTGGAAGACACAAACAACTTTTTGTGAAAAGTCACTGTAAGTAGGCAACCAAAAACTCATATGGAAGAAAGCAAGCTTTCAGAAATCTAAATCACAAACCACATTAAAGGTAATTTGAATCAGGTACAGAAACGATTTGCAAGACAGTTTAGTTGTGAGTCGTTTGCCCTTAACTGACAGTCTCCATTAACCGAGCCCTTATATTTTCCTGTGCTTCCCACCAAAGAGAACCTGAAAAAAATAAAGTTGTCCCAAGGCTCAGGTTGTCACAGATGTGTTCCCAATGCATTCCATGATTGCCCTGTCAGGCAGAATTATTAAACTGCAATCCATCTGACAAAAGACAGTGACAAATTTATCAGTAGAATGCCAAATGGTTGGGTTAAACCAAAAGCTTCACTTGGCTAATATAATGTGATATTAACTTCCCTTCAGGGAATGTTCTGGGTTAGGGGAGAAAAAGGTTTTAAAAATAGATGCATCTAACTTACATCCTTACTTCTTTGGAATTTGCACTCCACTTTTTATATATTAGAATGATAAATAAATTGATTCATGTCTTTTCTGGAATGTCTAAATACAGTCTAAAACCACTGATATACTACAGCACAAAAGCTACATAAGAGATACAGAAATAATACTTAAAACAATATTGTCGGGTATAACCTGGGCAGAAAAGGTGTCCACTCCTCCAAGATATAACTTTTCTCTCTTTTTTCAGAAGCAGGATGGATCCATAATATTAGGCAATTGCAATATAAATAGTGAACATCATGAGTCAAATATGGGGATATCAGCTCAACCGTAATGCCTCATCCAAAACATTAAAAAAAAAAAAGAACAGTTGAGAATGACAATCCAATGAATATAACCATCAGGTGAAATCAGGACTAATGTTCATTCTTATTAGCATTTCATCCGTTTGTGGCAATCTTTGTAAAAGAAATGAGATGTTGTACAGTCCCCCTCTTTATTTCCCCCTGACACCCTGTATTCTGTTCGTTTAAATCTATGCATATTACTTGGCCCTTTCTAAGAGTTCAGCAAAGCCATTCAGCTCCACAATCTAGAGTTGTGATTAGTTTGAGCACATAGAAAATGGGCAGCTGATCACAATGCCAAGCAGATTAGAGGAAGCATCTTCTGTGATATTTCAGAGAAACATATTCGATTAAAATTCAAATACTTTCCCATGACAGATTGTTACAAGAATGGGAAACAGCACAAAAAATATATTGCACTGACTTTTTTTTTTCTTTTTTTCCTTTCCTTAAAAGAGGGAGGGAGGGAGGGAGGGAGGGAGGGAGGGAGGGAGGGAGGGAGGGGAGAAGGTTAATTATAACTGAACATTCCCTATGGAACTCTGAGGAAATACAGCTCAGTCTATTTCCTATTGACAGGTGGCAGTGTAATTTAAATGTAGTATTATGAATTCAGATCAGATATCAACTACTCATCATCTAGACTGCAAGCATAACAGTAAGATGCCTTTTCCACATTTGCATTGATTTTTCATGAAGGTAGATTTATGGTCATCTTGCAACATTTGTCATCTAAGTAACATGTTATTCTGAATATCACCTGTAATGCAAATGAAGCTATGAGTTTCATTTTTTAACAATCTTTCTGTGATTTCCAGTAATGAAGGGAGAGTTCTTACATCCTTTTAAAACTGAATCTGTGTGTTCAAGTCAGAATGTAGACAAACAATTTGCATGGTAGCTATAAATCCAAAAGTGCTTTTTTACATCTAAAGAGCCATAAAAATGTACTATTTTTTTAAAAAAAGAATATTTACACATTTTAGGAGCCATATCTTTGGCTATGGGGAGGGCGGGCAGGGGGAGAAAAAACAGGGACAAAATGAAACCTGTGTGTACTCCATATTGAATGCCAAGAATGTTAAGCTTTGAGTGGAATCTGGTCAATGTTAAAATCATGTTGATTTTTTTTTTTGTTTTAGAAAAGAAATGCATAAGTGCTTATATGTATATAAATGTGTCTTGTATTGTACATTTTTTTTTTTTTAAAGTAGAAGTAAAGTAGAAGTAGAAGGGACGCGGTGGTGCTGCGGGTTAAACCGCTGAGCTGCCGATCGGAAGGTCGGCGGTTCGAAACCGCGCGGCGGGGTGAGCTCCCGTTGCTCGTCCCGGCTCCTGCACACCAAGCAGTTCGAAAACATGCAAATGTGAGTAGATTAATTGGTACGGCTTCGGCGGGAAGGTAACGGCGTTCCGTGAGTCATGCCGGCCACATGACCACGGACGGGTCCTTAGGGACAACGCCGGCTCCAAGGCTTAGAAACGGAGATGAGCACCGCCCCCTAGAGTCGGACACGACTGGACTTTACGTCAAGGGAAACCTTTACCTTTACTTAAAGTAGAAGTAAAACAATCTGCAAATATTATACTATCTGTATTATCTGGACATAGTGTTTGAGGACAACTGCAATGTTCAGTGTATTTAATACAATGAATATTTTATAATACAACTGAGTTATTCTGAAAATGGTATATTCTATTAAAGAACAATTTTCAATATCAGAAGCATGCATAATAGAAACTATTAGGACTTTTTGGAGTTTTGATTTGGAGATTTAATTTGAAGCTGATTTTACTAACTTTTAGTCAAATCAAAATATTGAGTTGGAAAATCAAAATGAATAATTAAATCAGATGCCTACAAATTGATCTGACAGTTTGGAAAGGCTTTGTAAAAAAAAAAGAGAGAGAGTTTTTTAAATTGTTCCAGAAAATCAAACTGAGCAGATTTAAAGCTTTAAACTGTATGGTTAAATAAAAAAAACAACTCATTTTTTCCAATGAAATCAAACTGTTAAATTGGTTAAGATTATCTGAAATGGACTGATCATTCAAAATGAATCAGAGCCAATCTATATACCCCTAGAAATCATATCCTACTTTTTCTGTTGGGTTTAAAAAAAATGAACCAGCATATAGCTTTTTCAGTCTGATAAAGTAGAAAATGCAATAATTATATTAACTGTAAGAGAAACTTTTCTTCTTAGATCATGTGGCAGTGAGGAAGGCAACACTGGGCCATTAATAGCAATCACCAATAAAAGCTGGAGTTCGTTTTCTAGAAATGTAAAATAATTACTTATCTTTAAGCCTAATTCATTGCTCATCCAATCTGGACAGATCACTACAATTTATCAGAAGAAATCACAGAAAGCAAGTGATGAGCACTATAAAATAAGGGAAGTATAGAAAGAAATTTCCTTATGACAAAGCTCAGACCCAGTGAAGGCCTTCATTTATAACATTAAGTATAGACTAGAAAAGAGAGAGAGAGAGAGAGAGAGAACTATTGATTTCAGGATGTGGGTGCACAGATTGATCCAGAACATAGTGCTTCCTATAAGAACAAAAAACAACAATAATAAAATAAACTATCACCTTTGCATTCTCCAGACATAACTAAAATTATTAGCCATTGATATAATCTGTATATGGAAATTACATGATAAGTTTTTTTTAAAAAAAACTTTAAGTATTAAAATAATTTTAAAAAAGAAAGATTTTCCAGAGATTGTGACTCACATTCAAGCTTTTGAAACAATAAAGGATATTTTCACAATTGTCCTTTCTCAATCTCTACCCAAGAATCAGTGGTGTCTTCAGAATCTGATGGTTTTGTCCAAATGATGCCATCTCCATCCCTACATACATGGGTGTGAAATGACTTGTATAAAAGTGTAAAGCTTGTATTGTAATACCACAAGGCAGATTTTGTCATTAATCCCCCTTACCCATGCCAAACATAGAAAAATATACCCCCTTTAAACCCCTCTTCCCCATACCAAGTATTAAAAAAAAACAAAAAAAACATTGGCCTGTAAAACAACCCCATCTAGCTTGCAATCGTCTGTTTGGAAACTACGTTCTGCAGCTATCCTCCAAGAGAAGTCAGCATCAGTCCAGGAAGATGGAGAAGCTTTCTCTTTCCACTGGATCCTTCTGTTTGGAAAAAGGCATTGCCCTTCCATTTTGCATAGATAGGCACTGAGTTGTTCAGCTATAGAGGAAGAAACCATTAGGTTTTTTCTTGCTTCATTATCAGATTACTGCATTTTTTGTTTTCAGAGAACAAACATCTCTTTCTCAACAATTTAGCTATTCTTTGTGGGAAGATAGCTTTGGAAAGGGAGGGGCTTCTACCTGAGCAATGATGTCATGAGATCATTATCAAACTTCCCAAGGGGCAACCTGGCCTCTTGACCAGAAATCATTTCTTAGCTCTGCCATAACCATTTTGGGCAGGGCATTCACAGGGTGGGGGTGAGGGAAGAGTGTTGTCAAAACAGGCAAGATTTTAAACCCTCTTTGGTATGGGCATGGTGGACTGTGATGCCATTTTTGCCATCTTGCCTTTCCCTCTCTTTTATTTTCATAATAGCGCTCTCTCAATCTTGAGAGGAATTTTGAGGAACAGTACCTTAAAAACAATGTACTCCAAACTTTTCCACAAACCTCTCCCTTGCCTGTTCTATTTCTTCCGGGATCTCTTGACCTTTCCCCATATTCTTAACATTTCAGACAAGTCTAAGCTCAGCCTAGTCCTTTGGATACTCACAACTTTTGGTTGCTCCTCCACATAGACCTAGGTTGCTTATTCCTCCTCTTACAGATGCTATTCTGATTTCTTTAGATGCCTCTTATTCTGTTTGAAATTACTTCTGATTGTGCTTTCAGTATCCAGATTAACCAAAACAAAACACACAGAGACACACATATGCACACACACAAATGACCATTTCAACATGATGGGTCAAGTCTGACACATTCATCCTATATGTGAGCCTAAAAGAGGCAAAGGAGATTAGTCTTCAGTAGCAGGTTGTAAACCACTGAATAGAAAAAAAAAAGAAAAAAAAGAAAAAAAAAGGAAGTATTAAACTGTAATGAGTCTGGATGAGCTGACAGCTCATCTGGAGCTTTGTATAATTTGCCACTTTATATAATATATACTCATTGATTGCTGTATGAACAAAACAGGTCTGTGGTTTCCTTTGTGGTTTTAAGCCACATCATATGTGTGCTGTTTACAACTAAGGAAAAAGAACAAAGCAAATAAGCAAGTGTAAGCCCTTTTTCCCCCCTGCACATACATATAAATGCAGTCATTTCATTGTCAAAAGCCTAATGCTTGTAGTAATAACAGTACAAAGTTTTGATTATTAATTCATCTTTACTTATTGAGGTGTGAAATAAGAAATAGTAGTTGGAGTGTGCCAATTAAATTAAGATTTGAGATTAGAATTTATAAATAGGATTGTCTTTTGATTTTACAACTCAATTGTAACAGCACAGAAAGCCAGGTGGCAAAACTTGGCCTGTCAAAATTTAACATCGCTACATTTTTCAAGGAGCCCCAAGTTCTGTTCTACATGTTTGTTTGTTTTTTTCAACTCTTTGAAATCAATGATTTCTGAGCCCTTGTCATGTATAATGTGGGTAAACTGTACAACTCTCTAAAGCAGTGTTTGATGTCATATATATATGGTAATTTATCCCTGGACATTAATTTCTTGAGATCTTTGCACAACAAAGGGAACTACCTGACAATTTGCTTTTAATAATAAAACCATAACAACAACAAAATTATTATTATTATTATTATTATTATTTAGATTTAATATAGCTACCCAGTCTATGCTGTCAACATAGGGAACACAAGGGTAAATAAATAAATTTACATAAAACATTGTTATATTAGAAAAGAGATCTTCATGATTTACAAAGGGACTGGATATTATAATGTGCCTTGTTTTTAGAAATCTGTTTCCTGCACTGCTTCTTTTAATGACACCTTGTGATTATATACGGTTGTATTAGCTGGACACTGATGGAATGCTTGCAATAAATATATTATTTTATGAGTTTGAAATTAAGATTTATTATCTATTATTGCTGGGCATTATTGGACATTTCTACACTAGCGATTTATAATGTTTTAGAATGCCACCCAGCCACTGTTGTGAGGATATAAAGCCTGCCTTCATTACTGATATAGTGGCACATTGACTGCTGAATGATGTTGGAAGACACTATCAATCACTACTGTGGAAATCACTGAAATTCTGCTTTGAACTGTTGGTATGTCATGACTTGTGGATTGTGATATTGTGTATTGGATTTTATTGTTGCTCTTTTGTCATTTGATGTAAAGCCTTTTCACCAATTATAAATATGGTTCAGAAGTGAAAACCATGACTGGAGGGAAGTTTTTGTTCTGTCCCACTTCATCTTGACAGCTGCCTGCATCCATGAAAAACTATGATACTCTAGAATACTTATGGTTCTTTAAATTTCAGTAATATACAGTAAAAGTACAGTTTTGAATGACTTAAAAATGTACAGTCTCAGTAATGATGAAATTAATAAGTCTTTCAGAAATATATGCTGGGAAAGTCATTCTTGCAATATTATATTGTTTACGACAATACTTCTATGCATATTTACTTGAAACTTATGTCCCATTCTGTTCAATATTGTTTTGTAAGCATATCTAAGTGTATGAGATCTAGGTAAGCTAAAAGAAAAGAAATAGTAATTTAGAAAAGGAAATAAAATGTATTTCTAGTTGGAATGTGCTTAGCAATGACTTGGGAAGCTTGCCTTTTAAACAGAATATATGTTATACATTTTCTGGCAAAATTAATTCAGAGACAAAACAAAATTGTGCTTCTATCCTAACAGTCTCATCTGTAATTATAATCTTAATCTCTTTCATGGAATATTCTGCAGTCAAATTCTCAGATAGCTCTATATGTAATCTACACATTTTTATAATAATAATAAGAAAAAAAAAACTATTGGCACTGCTACTTGAGAAGAATTAAACTGATATAGATTAAATAATTCATATGTGGACTCATTTATCATAAGAAGGAAAATGCATGGTTGAATTTAAGAATTTTTGTGAATGGCAATAACAATGAATTCTAATATGCCACTTAAGAATGTTACTGCAACATTTCTAATGCAAAATTTATCTTGCTCAACTTACAGTTTATGGCTCAGGACTGTGAGAGTCAAATTAGATATTGGGAAGGAATTTTACTTGTTTTCTCCTTTCTATGATAGTGCTAAAACTTGCTGCTCTGAATGTTCAAAGGATTTCCTTGAAAATGCAAATAACATCTCTTATTCATTTAGCCTAAAACTGCAGTGCAGGGTGACCCTTTGAATGTACAGAATGTACAGTGCAACAACTGCAGTGTCTACACAAGTTTGTCCAACATGTGCCAGGATCTTCTGGGCCTGAATTGTCCTGACAAGTCATCTTTGGACATAACATTTACTTTTAATGTGACTAATGGTGTTGAGATATTAATTGACAATGATGGATGAAAACAACATTTCCAGACTAGGAAAGGCTTCCTTTATGATCCTTTTCAGGGATCTATAATTCCTAAAAGTAAGAACAAACAATATCCTCAACATTTGTGTAGCTGAAATCTTGATCCTGTTACAGCTTTCTTCTTTGCTGAGCCAGACTCTGTCTTCATAGTTTTGTTTACAATTTTTGCATTTTAAAAAATAAAAACCTTGCTATATTAAAAACAAAGCCCACATGTTATAGCCATTACGTGAAACTGGAATGTAACTACCTAATGAAACACAGTTATCTGGAAGCAAAAAGTAGTCAAGGAGGCAAAATATGGGAAAAAGAGCTAGCAGCTAATGAAAAAGAAAGATTTAATTGAGTAAAATATAGCTGAAATGAGATGAAATAGTTACAATATTTTCTTATTCTTATGTGCTCAACAGCCTGCTTTCCATCTCCAGACTATTGCACTGAAGAATATTTGGACGATGGCTTTGCATCCAGCTGGCCGGAAGTACAATTCTGCTGATATTTTGAACTTGTTTGAAGGAAACTATTTGCTATTTAGTCTAGACATTTTCAGACAAAGCAGAACCACTGATGCTCCTAGATCTTGTAAGATGAAGCTTGATGGTAATCTTTTAGAAACAAAATAAGATTTTTTTTAAAAAAATGTATTTGACTTGATTGTCTTGGAGATTTATTATTATTATTATTATTATTATTATTATTATTATTATTAGTGGTAGTAACATATTTTCCACTGGACCTGTTGTAAAGATTAGATTTGTCTATATCATCATGGTGTATATTGCCTCAAGGTGGTCCAAATTTGGAGACCCAAACACTTCAGATTGTTTGCTAATCTCTCCATAAAGAGAAAGGAATTAGAAAGAAGTAGTATAATCCAAACTTTTCTCTCTTTTCTCTTCTTTCTTACCATCTTATCTTTTCTTATCTTTAATTTAAATTATGTCACATCCCATACTGTGGAATGATAAAGAACAGAAGATGGTCTTCTTCTGCGTGATATCCCTTTGGATAGCACTCTTAAAATACCAAAAGAGTATCAAACAGAAGACAGGCATTGTCTGTTCTCTGCCATGTAATAGCACAGTATATGAAATAATGGTGTTAAGTTAAAAGAAGACAGGTTCTAGTAAAATGCTAGGAAAATCTTTCACCAAATAAGAGCAATTTGAGAGGCAGGTGGTAGATCCATTCTACAAGATGTGTTTAATGAAAGACTAGACCGTTATTTGTCAAGGATACTTTAATTTACCCTAACCAGAATTTGAACTTGATGGTTTGAATGGCCTCTTCCAATTCCTCTTTTTCAAGTGCTGCTGCAACCACTTCATAATACATTGATATAAGGACCACACAGAGTCAAAGGTTGAGGGATTAGCAGGGGGCAGCAATAGATGGGGGGATTTTGATGGGTTCAGATCTGCTTCAAGGGATAGATCCTTGTTCTACCATATATTGTGGTTTTCTTAGACCACACTTGACATGTGTACAAGTTTGGATATATGCACATACATTTGGACACACACCCATAGAGGCATGTTCATGCAGAGCCTCTTTCACTATGGCCTATCACTGGAGAGGTCAAACCAAAACATGTTACAGAAGTCTTCCAATTGCTACTGCTGCCACTGCCATCAATTTATTGCAGAGGCCTTTCTATGGCAAAGGCTAATAACCATAAAGTCTTCAGAAGGTCTGACATTCTAGTTTCTATAATGAGAGGTGTTTATGATTGCAAAAAGAAGGCCTCTGCAAGAAATTGGCAACTGCATTAAATGGAGAGATGGCAGCCAAATATGGAAGGACATGGACAATCAGAGGTATACATAAAGTAGATAGTTATATGTTCTAGAAAGTGATATGTGGGGTTATTAATAAAATAGTGATGTTTTAATCCAATATTGGGCACCTACCATTTCATTCTTCATTTGTGTGCAAAACAAAACCAGAAGATAAGTGGCTCGTATTAACCAAGATTGACTCAACCTGAGAAATCATGTTATAATTTTCTCAACAGCTGTCTAATCATACCTTATTTTTTTTTCTGCTTGTACAATGGAAAATTATTTAGAATCAATTAGTAATTTGGATTTTTTTAAAAAAACATATTTGTTTTAGATTCATCTGAGATAAAAGCCAGATAACTTTCAAATTTTAATGTGAGATACAGTAGTTGTAAATAGTGACATAATTGCATTTCCTGATATTATATTTGTTTAGTATTAATATAATTTACAGTGTATTGTTGTTATTATTATTATCTAATATTCTTCTAAGTACCATCATACATTATTACAAGATAAAATAGTTTCTGCCTGCAGGTTGATAATCCAAGACATAGCATGAAAAGGAAAAAGGAATGAAGAGAGGGAAAGGAAATGCTTTGTAAATGTAGCTTTTCTTCAAGTTACAAAATCCCTTGATCTGCTTCTAGCAGAGAAGGCAGAGTGTCATTTTACACTCTGATCCATGAAAATCCAGGAGATAGCTTCTATTTCTATGTATCACAACTCTTTAATACTATTTTAATAACAGTGTGAGTCCTTGTAAAGGGTAGTTAGTAGGTGAGAGCACCATTTATATCTACTGGAAAGATAATGTAGAGACATTATCCATTATCCAAAGAGACATATTCTTCAGAGCAAAACTCAAAGGCCACATTAAAACTCTAAACCTCTAGTACTTGAGCCAGCAGAAAAGCATGACAGCATAAATTCTGCTGTCCTAATTCCCAATTCCTATTCTGCCACAAGACTGAGGCTGGTGATTGGTGCTGTCCTTACTGATTTAATGCAGAACAAGTTAAAGGAAGCATATGCCTGGCTTTGTTTCCATTCCCACCAAACTGGAAGTGAGTGGGTGGGGGCGGGGAATCTACCAATCATTGTTCTCCCTAACATTGGTTGGGTGGGACTGGATGAGTGTAAATTGTGCTTGGAAATGCATGTTTAGCCACCTCTGAAGTTGTCCAACTAACCAGTTGCAGGTGTGAAGGTAAAATTTACCTCAGGAATTTCTGAACAGAGGTCCAATCAGGTTGTTCCTGAACAAACTTCTAAGAGTGGTGAAATAGACTGGTTAACATAAGGGCCACAGAACTAAGTAGGAAGGAGCAATCATATCAAGCAAACTCCATGCTCAAGTAGTGTTGCCAGGGAATGGCAGAGGTTCTAATGAACGACCAAGGACTCTATTCCTGACCTTAAGCCTGGCATCACTTTTTAGTCAAAAATCGTCTGTCTGTGTGTGCGTGTATGTGTGTGTGTGTTTTCCTTGAAAGAGTGTCAAAGCAAGGTTTATACGAGACCTGAGAAGCATTATGAAAAAATGCCTTTGTAGAAGCCAGTATCTGGCCTCTCCTGCAGCCTAAGTCAAAACATCCATGGAGGGAAATTCTCAGGAACATGAGGGGAAAAGGTGTAAAATTCCTTCCTAATAAATGATATCATTTTCCTCAAACATAAGTGATCAGGAACTATTTGTCTTTAAATTCCAAATTCAGATTAAAACTACCATGAAGAATATTGCAAAGGAAAATTGCAAACTGGAACAAGAAATAAACAATTTATTGAGTAAAAAAAAAAAAATGCATAAGAACTCTGGAAGAACATTCCATGGAAAAGAAAGAATACATTTCTATTTGGAACCTGATCCCCCAAGAATGGAAAGACCAAACTTCATCAGGGAAAAAAAAATAGTGCTGCATTTAAAATAACCTTCCATTATGCAGCAGTGCAAAGAACGTCAGAACCCTAAATTAAGATGTCAAGGTTTAAATAGGTACGTAGGAAACTTATTCAGAAAGCAGGGAGCAAAAGACATGTCCAGAATTGAATCTGCATTCCATAAAATCTTTTGGAATCCCAGTCTTTTGAGCAAAGATTCACACATTTTTCCAAAAGGGGTGGATGAGGATTTGCTTGGTATATTTTCTGATATTTTGCACAGAAATGGAAAGAAAACAACAGCAAAAACAATACCAATAACAACAACTCGATAGGTGGACAAAAATGACAAATCCAGACTAAACATCTGGCTGATTGTGTGACCAACAATAATGTATCACAGTCTAATCAGATGGGTTTGAATTCAATGATTTGCATCCTGGTTAAGCACCTAGGAGTCATGGAGGTATGTGAAATACATTGTGTTCTAAGCAGGATAGACTTTTGCAAAATTAGCAGCGACAAATCCAGTAAGTTTAAGATTTAAGAGCTCCAACTACTTTTGGTATAAATGATTGATTTTTACCTCCATAATTTTTTGATCTCAATTTGTTAATCATGATATTTTGTTTCTATTTGTTTTTCATTGATTTAACTGTCTTCAGGTATTGCTGTCATGAGCACTGATGGTGAGCAGGAGGGGGCCCCTATCCAGGGGGGAATATGCATGCGTATTACCTAGGAGTTACGCAGCCATACAAAGAGACACAGATCAGACCTGCCTTAACTTTTGGGGTTTATCTGTCTGGGTTTTCTCACGCTTCTTCAGTTTGTTAGGATTTTCTGTCTAATGTAGCAGTAATAAACACTACAGACCTATTCCTTGTCTCAGCATTTCCTGACTGTTAGGACATCAATCCTAACAAACTCAACTACTCCCATTGAAAGAGGGAGGAACAAAAAAAAAAAAAAAAAAGGAAGAGACATTTGGGAAAATGTCTTCGGAAAACCAGGAAATTCAGCAAGCCATCCAACAACTGGCAGCAGCGTTGTAACAACATCAACAACAAGTAGATCTCCAGATCAACACATTACAAGCAGCTATGCTACAGCAGTTACAACAACCAGCTCTGATTAACCCACTACCAGTGCCAGCAGCAGCAGCAGCAGCAGCAGCTCCGCCAGTAGTCTTGAGATCCCAGGGCAGTGTACCAGAGAAGTTTGGAGGAGAAGCAGGACAGTTGAGAACCTTTCTCACACAGTGCACAATGTTTTTCGACAGCAGACCGGCAGAGTTTCCGACAGACAGAACCTGAGTCACCTTCATTTTAAGTCTCCTAAAGGGCCCGGCAGCCAAATGGGCTATTCCCACGGTGGAGAACAACGACCCAATTCTCAACGACTACCAGAATTTTCTGGCAGGGTTCCTAGCACACTTTGACGACCCGATCAGAGAGGTCACTGCCAGCCAGGAAATTCGGAAGCTCAAGCAAGGCAACAAGAGAGTGGGAATTTACATTGCTGATTTCAAGCTGTTAGCAGGAGATCTGGACTGGAATGAGAGTGCCTTGAAAGACCAATTCAAACAGGGGCTGGATGAAGAAATTAAAAATGAATTAGTACACCAGGGAACACCAGCTACCCTAGAAGCTTTATATCAGTTGTCGGTGGTCATAGACGCCAGGCTAGAAGAGCTCAGACAGATGCAGCCGGGGAGAAACAGGGGCCTCAGAGCACTTCCAGGATTTCCAGCTCTCTCCGCAACATCTCTCTACTCAGGACCAGAGGAGCTGATACAGATCGGGGTGAGCAGGAGGCTTACTTCTGAGGCTGAGAGACAGAGGAGAGAGCCCTCTGTTTCTACTGCAGAGTCCCGGGGCATATGGTGAGAGCTTGCCCAGCGAGAAGCCAAGCAAATTCTGTAAGAGCCCCAGGGCAAGCAGCAGAACCAAGAGCCACCTCCACCTCTACTTCCAACTAAGGAAACTCCGTCGGTCTCCCTCCACAGAGCTCAGCAGGGAGACCATCAATCAATTCAGAAGGGCTCATTCCGAGGATTCCAGGCAATCCTTTTACTACTTACCAGTCATAATGCACGTAAACCCAGAGCACCAGGTCAAGCTAGAGGCCCTTGTGGATTCCGGAGCTTCCACCAATTTTATTGATATACAGACTGTACAAGACCTCAACATCCCGACCATAGAATTGCCATGTCCCATAGAAGTAGAGACCATTGATGGCCAGCCCCTCAGGGCCAATTAGAAGTTTCACAGAAGCTTTGCAACTAACAATGGGAGACCACACTGAGTGGATCCAACTTTATGTTACTGCATCACTTAATGTGCCTATAGTCCTGGGCACACCTTGGCTGAAGATCCAAAACCCATTGTTGAACTGGACTACGGGAGCAGTCTCCTTCCCAGCTAAGGAATGCCAGCACCACAAGATTCAAGCCGCTCTTCTCTCTCCAGCAACCAACCCAGTCATGGAAGCGGGGGGGGGGGGGGTCCAGTTGCCAGCCAAGTATGCAGATTTCACAGATGTTTTCAGCAAACAAGAGGCCACAACACTACCCCCTCCCCAGGGACTGTGATTGCACCATTGAGTTGATACCAGGAGCCAAGATTCCAGCAAGGAAACAATATCCCATGTCCCCCAAGGAACCAGCCACCTTAAAGGATTACTTGGATTCTAATCTTCAAAAGGGTTTCATCTGACCATCTACTTCCCCAGCGTCTGCTCCTACCTTCTTCGTACCAAAGAAGCCTGACCCGTTGGCAACTCAGGAGGCACCCATGAGAGTAGTACATGATTTCAGTTCCCTCAGTAAAGTCACGGTCAAGGAAAATTACTCACTCCCCCTAATATCTGATCTGCTGGATCGCTTACAGAAAGCACGCATTTTTACTAGGTTGGACCTCAGGAATGCGTACAATCTGATCCGGATGAAAGAGGGGCATGAATATCTGACTGCCTTCGATACCAGGTTTGGTAAATTTGAGTACCTTGTTTTGCCCTTTGGCTTGTCTAATGCAGGAGCCATATTTTTCTGATTTATGAATCAAATTTTCTCTGATTTACTAGATAAGTATCTGGTCATTTATCTAGATGACATATTAATATTCTTTGAGGATGCTACAACTCATGTAGCACATGTACGTAATGTCTTACAAAGACTGACAAAGAACAAGCTGTTTGCCAAGCTAGAGAAGTGTGCCTTCAATTTAACTGAATTACATTTCCTGGGTTATAAAATATCAACAGAAGGCATACCATGGATCCTTCTAAGGTCCAGGCAATTCTCTCTTGGCAACCCCCCCCCCCCGAAATGTGAAAGAGGTACAAAAATTTCTAGGGTTCTGCAATTTTTACAGGAGATTCATAAATAAATTTAGTGACAGGGCTAAACCCCTCACACAGCTTTTGAAGAAAGGATCAAAATTTATTTGGGGGGAGAGGGAGCAAGCAGCCTTCCAAGAATTTAAGCAGCTCTTTGCATCTCAGCCCCTTTTAAAGCACCCTGATCCCACGAAGCAATTCGTAATGCATTCAGATGCTTCAGATTTTGCTACCATGGCTGTTTTATTGCAATATACTAACAAAACAGAGAATACATTGCTCCCTTATGCATTTTTCTCCTGCATGCTCTCATCAGCAGAGAGAAACTATGATGTTTTTAACAAGGAGTTGCTGGCAATTAAAGCAGCATTTCAAGAGTGGAGGCACTGGCTAGAAGGTGCAACCTTTCCTGTGAAAGTTTGCACCAATCACAAGAATTTACACTTCTACAAAACACCAGATCCCTCACCCCACACCAAATCAGATGGAGCCAGTTTTTCTCCCGTTTCAATTTTGTTATTTCTTATGTTCCCAGGGCACAGAACCGTTTGGCAGATGCCCTGTCTCTATCCGTTCAGGCAACCCCTCCTACTCACCAGGAGTTACAGGCTACTATATTACAACCTCACAACTTTCAGCAGACTATGAGGGGGAACCAGACAGAGATTTTAGCAGCAGGCAGACAAGCAGAGGACCTATTTACAAGAGTCAGAGCTCAGCAGCAACAGGACCCATATGCCAGGGCCAGGATAGATGACCTCCAGAGGGGCAAGCAAGACACTGCCTCCCCATTTAATGTGGAGGCAGGAATCTCTGGCATAGCGGGTGATTATACATTCCCCCCTCATTGAGGGAAGAAGTACTGAGACTTTGCCATGACCATCAAACAGCAGGCCCTGGAGGTGTTTTCAAAACTCTCCATAGAGCTCTGAGAGACTACTGGTGGCCTAAGATGACTGCAAACATAAAGGGTTATGTTGCTTCTTGTCATACCTGTAGATGAGCCAAGCCGGGAAGCCCATAGGACTCTTGCAACCCCTACCCACCCCCAGTAGGCCTTGGGATACAATCTCCATGGATTTCATCATGATTTACCTCTGGTCCAGGGGCTGACTTCCATACTAGTGGTGGTGGACCTTTTCACTAAAATGGTGCATTTTATTCCTTGCAAGGGCCTCCCATCTGCTCAAGCCACAGCACAATTCTTTATGGACCATGTTTTTAGATATAGAGGCATGATAAATCTCTTGTTGAGTGACAGAGGCCCTCATGTCACTTCCAGGTTCTGGAGGGCCCTTTTCCAGTCATTAGGGGTCCAGATCCACCTATCATCATCGCATCATCCAGCTAGTAACGGGCAAGCTAAGAAAATTAACCAATGGTTACAGCCGTATCTCAGGTGTTACACCGGTTATCAGCAAGACAATTGGCCAGCCCTGCTCCCCATGGCAGAATTTACTTATAACAACTCTGTGCAATCCTCTACCAAGATGTCTCCTTTTCAAGCACTCTACGGGGTTAACCCTCAGATGTTGCCCACTTCTTCCCAGCAGGGAGCTGTTCCAGCCACGGCTGATTTTCTTAAAGAGCAACAAGCCACACAGGAGTTGTTAAAGGAGCAAATGAACAGGGCAAAAAGTGCTTACAAGTGAGCTGCAGTTGCTCACAGACAAGAGGGGCCAGCAATTGCGGTAGGAGACAAAGTGTGGTTCTCTACCAAGTTTTTGACCTCTACCAGGCCCTCCAAGAAGTTGGACTCTAAGTTTGTGGGCCCTTTCACTGTGGTACAGCAGATAAATCCAGTGGCTTAATGCTTAAAGCTGCCAGCATCCATGAAAATCCATCCAGTCTTTCACAGAGCCTTGCTAGCCAAAGACCCTCCCCCAAGTACTTTACGATCTCAAATGCCCCCCACCACCTCCAATAATTGTGGAGGGGGAGGAGGAATACGAAGTCAAGGAAATTCTGGACACTAGGAGGAGGGGAAGGGGCATCCAATATTTAATACACTGGAAAGGGTACCCTGAGGAGGAGCGCACGTGGGAAAATGCCAGAGATGTGCATGCACCAGTGCTGGTTCAACAATTCCATTAGCTTTTCCCTCACAAACCCAAGCCTTGCACTCTGCCAGAGATTCCTCACTTGACTGAGCAAGCAGAGGAATCCCAAGCAGAGGAGTTCGTAAGTTGGCAACCTCCACCCCCGCCAGAGGCCCTGAGGCCAGAGAGAGAGGAGGAGGGGGAGCCGCAGCCCTCCACCTCCGGCTTGCATTTCCCAAGGGTGAGGGGGGAAGACTCTTCTAAGTATCTAGCTATTTTCCAGCAGCAGCCACCTGGGCCAGAAGCATTATCAGACCTGGACAGCAGCACTGATTCGTCCTTGGAGGAGTTTTCCCTTGAAGAATTTCCATTGTTGCCCAGTTCCCATGGGTGCTTGGAGGGGGAGATGGAGTCTCATGAGAACTCTGGAAGGGAGGGGGCTGAAATGGAATGTGAATCTGGAGGGGAGGGTGATATCATGAGTACTGATGGTGAGCAGGAGGGGGCCCCGATCCAGGGGGGAAAACGCATGCATAGTACTGAGGAGTTAAGCAGCCATTCAAAGAGACACAGATCAGACCTGCCTTGACTTTTGGGGTTTATCTGTCTGGGTTTTTCCCACACTTCTTCAGTTTGCTAGGATTTTCTGTCTAATGTAGCAGTAATAAACACTAGAGACCTCTTCCTTGTCTCAGCATGGTTCCTGGCTATTAGGACAACTGCCATATCAATTAACCACACTACCTTCTTTACTAAATGGAACTGTATGGTGTATTACATTCTAACAGCAAAACAGTTTAAATTTTGAAATCCCACAAGATTTTGATCTCTTTTTGTAAAACTTTTTCAGGCAAGTGGTGGTAGTGATGGAAAGCCAGCATGGGAGAAAACAAAACTAACATATTTATTCACCTAGATCCAGCTGCTTAGCTTTTAAAAAGCTATTAATTGATTACAATTCTTGATTGCCAATTTGTGTGTGTATCTCTGTGTGAAATTCTATCCTGTATAGCAAAGAGGTACAACTTGGTCCTCTTTAAGTATATTGTAATTGCATTAGATTGTTTAACAAATTTCCTTTTGATGCTTCTTGAGGAATATTAATGTAGATTAATATTCTCCTTAATTGTCTCAGCAGCTGACAGCAGCTGTCCTTGGCCTGAGCTCAGAAGCTCAGGAGTTTTGGGCCTGGTTAATATTTGGATAGAAGCCTACTAGAGAATTCTAGGACTAAAGGCTAAACTTGGAAATAAAAAAAACCACTCTAGAAGAATGCAATGTCAATCAAGTCCATATTATTGCCAAGAAAACACATGAGAGTGCAATTATCAGGGTTAGTCTTGAATAAGGGAAGTTTTACCTATTATTGTTAATGTTACTAATTATTTACAGCCAGTGTTGCTACTGTTCAGGGACTGGGTCTAGCTTTGCATCAAGAACAACCAGGACCCTTCTTAAATGGGTGTCATGGTTTATTTCACTGTGAAATATAAATAAAACCAAGCAGGGTAAAAATACATTATATGGCCATTCTGTAAATTCAGTCTCCACAAATACTGCTGGAGTTCAGTGACCATTATAGAGTAATACTCCTGAAATAGTGTTTTTTTTCTTTGGGGGGGGGTCCTTTCATTGTGGGTAGTGATCACAATTGCAAATAGATATCCATAATTTTAATAGGGTATATCCCTCACTAATGCTACAAGGTAATATTTTTTTTATTTTCTTCTGAATAGGGTAAGTTAGTGAGATGAAAGTTCTTCAGAGATAGAAGAAATCAAGACTTGGTAAAATCACAGATCCATTGTGATAAAGGAGAAAGTCACTCCAGACCATCAGAGCATCAAAGAGTACATTTTGAGGCAGTTCAAAATGGACCCTGCAGTTCTGTTGAGTGTGAAAACTAATGAAAATTGGATTAATATCACTGAAGTCAATGGCTGTTCAGTTTCTCCAGACATAATCTACATAAATACATTACTTCACATAAATCCTTCTATTTTTGTTTGAAGTCTTTCAAGTACAACTCTGGAGCAGCATGACCATTGAAACTTTAAAAAAAAGACAAATGAAATAAAGGAATCCCATTTTAAAACAAAGGCAGTAGTAAGTAAAACATAGGAGTGAAAATGGTTCTCATAAATTAACAGAATGTTCATGAAACTATTTTCAGCATTTCTTGGCTTTAGATCTGCTGCTGGCTCTGGTTTTAACATCACTTTCAAGGGAGCAAATATCCTATTTCCAGAAGATGTTTAAGACTAAACTGTACATTGATGTTGTGGTATCCTCATTTGTTAGCAGTGAAGTATCAGATTTAACCAGAAGAGTTTGCTAAGTCTCACTTATTCAGGGCATATGAACACCAAATTCTCTAAATCTCCCCTTGCCCCCTAATTAGATTAAATAGCCTGCAGTTATTCAGTAAACCAGGATCCTGCACTTACCAGATTGGTTAGGGCATTGCAATCCTCCTTCTCCTCTGATTTGTACATTTTCTTTGAAGATTTGGGAAAGTGGTAATTGAATTCTTTAACTTTCAGAATGAAGGGTGGGGGAGTAGCAGGGGAGCTTTGTCAGCTCATTTGATGTCTGGAGGCTATTGTACCCATTTTTAAAACCTGATCAAAATTCAAGCTGGCTGTTTGTTGCTAAATTATGTATCTCTGAAGCATAAGTGTGTTGGTTTTGAAAGTTACAAATTAGTGTATTTCCATACAGCCTGGGAGAACGTGTTTCACAGCTAGGGAGGAAGAAAAAAAGAATTATCCTGTAACAAAGGAAGTTTCTATATCTATCTCCAAAAACTTTCACAAAATCTCCACTTTGTCACAATAAATTACTTATTTTTACCTACTCACATCCTTACAAAGTCCGATCACCTCTTTTTTATTCTCTGTAATAAAGGTTAATTTTATAGCAGTGTTCCCATATGTTATGCACTTTAAAAATGCCTTTCCTCTTGTGAAGCAGTGTAATTGCCATCCTCATACCTCTTGTATATTTCAGATCTATAAATGTCTACATCAATTTCCAACAAGGGTGTTACATTGCCAGCTGACAGTGAATTAAATTGGTGTTGCAGTTACAAGAATTCTCAGCATCAGTTATTGATGATTGAAGTCCTATATTAATGGAACAAAAATCTCATTCAGAACCAGGCTGTCTGATCTCAAGGAAGTGGGCATAGAATTGCATGCTTACTAATTTCATAAACTATGTTTATTTTCATAAATGTGTCATAGCTTGGTAGAATGGCACAGGTTGACATGCAAAGGATCCCAGCTTGTATCTTTATAGACTTAAGTAATCTTTACAGTCTTAAACCTAAAGTAATGTTAGAAAATACCATCTATATCACCTTGAAAGTTTGATTTTTTTCTCTTTTTTTCCAACTGCACACTTCTGGTGATGTCACTTACAAATGTCACAAAATAGATAACTATTTTTGCATATATTCTAATATTCAATTATTTATTCAGAGTTTTTCAGAGTGGGTACAGTTATTTCAAGCATATTTTCCTTATTTCAAAATGTTGTTATAAGTATATTGCTTTCATATACACATCTATGCCCCTGTTTTATAAATTGCAAATATACAGTAAGTGTAACATTCTGAATGGTGCAGATTTTGGTGCAAATATGCATTCTGGTGTAGCTATAAATTGGGGAGTTATGTACAATGTATTTTAAAACTAAGCAAAACAAATATTTCTACATCTCTTGTATAACCAGTAGTATATATAATAATATGTAAATCACATTCCTTGATTAATTTCATTGTTATTGTTTTGGTTTACCTTGTTGTTCATTCCCAGAGCTGCAACTGATTGAGGTATCATCATCATCATCATCATCATCATCATCATCATCATCATCATCATCCAATCAAGTGTGGTAGCTTTATTAAAATGAAGAGAGAGCTCAAAGCTCAAGTTAATTGCCAAACAACAGAGAATCAGAACTATTTCAGATTGCTTACAACACAAAGTATTAATAAGATCATTAATAGTTTGGTCCCATCCAAATCAGGTTCAGTATTTGGAATAATCAGATTAGTGCATTTAGTCAAGCAAAAAAAAACAAAAAACAGTAATTAGTTAAAAGGTAAGCCCAAGATAGTTAAAGAGATAGTTACGGTTATAAGGAAGGTGTGTAAGTCCCTAGAATAAGACCAATAAATCTGAGTCTTTGAAGAAGTTTGAAGCCCCTTACTGAGATATTTATTTATTTATGTATTATATTTATTTCACCACCTGAAACCAATTGGATTCTAAGCAGCTTATAGAATTTACATAATAAAATAGGATATAAAGTTAGAATAAAGTTAATTTAAATAGTAACTAAAATAAAAGGCTCAAATCATAGAATTATAGAAAATGGCACCATTATATACAATTAATCCTCAAAGACTCTGTGGGAGGGCTGTATTTTCATTGCTTCTAAAAGGCCATAAGAATGGGTGCCATCTGTGCTTCAGAGGCATTCTATTCCAGAGGAGGGGAGCTGCCATAGGAACACCTGCCATTAGCCCCCCCTTCATGCCATACTTTCTGGAGGTGGGGACTCATGCCAGGTGCTTCTTACTTAACCATGTAGGACAGACAGAAACTATTGGGAAAAAGTGATCCCTAAAATACCCAAGTCCTGAGCCATATAGGGCTTTATAGGTAGCAAACAGACCCCTGCACTACTTTCAGATACTTTTCTTTCTAGAGAAGCACAATCTATCAAGATCCAGAGATGGCATAGTCCAACTGATGGAATCAGTTGGACTATGAATCAACAGCCAATCCATCTTGCTTGTGTTGAGTCTGAACCAGTTTTTCCATACCCTCATCTTGATAGACTCCAGATATTGGGTCATGACTTCCACTGCATCTCCCAGAAATCTCAGGGTAGAGATGCTTGGCTGATTATCATCTACATATTGATAATACATATTGATAGTATAGTCAACAGTACTTAAAGCTGCTGAAATGTATAGGAGCATAAGGATGGATATAATACTTCACCCCCAAACTGGCAGATGACCTGTCCAAGTGATTTCAGATAGATGTTGAACAGGGTAAAGGAAAGGACTGAACCCTAAGGCTGTTGATAATGAAGTGCCCATGACCTCGTACCACACCTCACAATCACCCTCTGAATTTGCCCACTCAGGTAGATGCAGAACCACTGTGACAGGGCCTGCAACTCCCCTCCTCACAGGCAGTCCAGAAGATATTGTAGTCAACAGTACTGAAAGCCAGTGAAATGTATAGGAGCATAAGGATGGACATACCAGCTTCATCCAAACCCTGCCACTGGTAATCTCTGAGAGTAACTAATTCAGTTTCCATCTCATGCACAGGTCTAATTCAGACCGCGAAAGGTCCAAATAATCCATATTTTCCAGAGCCCTCTGAAACTGCCCCCCACCCCATTTCCACAATAACTTTCCAAAAAGGGAAGGGATAGGATGACAATTTTGTTGGATCCAGGCTGACAACATTTGAATTTGGGTAATGAATTTGAGTAGTAAATTTGTAAAGTTCCAGAGGACTGGAGAAGAGTAAATGTTGTTCTATCTTTTAAAAAGTGGAGGGAGGGGAGAACAGCCAGGTAACTACAGACTATCAGTGTGACACCTACGGTATGTCAGCTAAAACTCTGGAATAATTATTAAGCCATACATTGCTGGATATTTACCTGACAATGGGTCTGACGCAATACCATAGGATAGTTCTTACTAGAGCAAGATTTGAGCAACTAGATTCTATGTTTGTGGAGCACCTGAAGTAGAAGACATTGCACATGTCCTGTTTAACTGCCAACCATATGCCCCAGCAAGGGCTCAGTACCTTCAGACACTAATTGACAGAACCACATACTGGGAACGAAACAAAAGACTATGTTACTTCCTCCAGGGCACAAATATGTAAGTGGTCAATAGAACTGTTAAGTTTATAGTTAGGGCTGTCCAACTGAGAACGCAATTTATAGAACGCATTGGGGTGGCACGTAAAGGTGACAAATTCATTTAAACTCACATTGTTTCTGTTTCTTTATCACACCTTGCATTTTTATCTTACAATTTTATCTCTATTTTATCTTACAGCATTTAATCATATTTTATCTCAACATAGTATATTCTAGTTAATTTTACTGTTTTTTAGCTGTTTTATGGAATCACATTTTATATTTTATATTTTATAGTGGCTGATGCCCAACTTTCTGATATGGTAATTTGACTAATCAATAAAGTTATTCATTCATACTGGGCATTTAGAAAACGATGCATTGGCAGGAACCAGCATGGGTTTATCAGGAACAAATCATACCCTTTTTTGACAGAATTACAAATTAGCAGATCAATGGGATATACTGGTTGTAACATATGTTGACTTCAGCAGTCTTGCAGCAAATTCTAATAGAGAAGTTGGCAAAATGTGGGCTGGATTATGCTATTGTTAGATGAAGACATTAGTTGGTCAAACCTACCTGGCAAAATGTATGTCATGCTGAAACAAAATGATGAGTAGTTCAGGGTGCTGTTCTAGGCTCTGTGTTATTCAATAGATATTACATATACATATGTGTGTGTGTCAGCACACATGTGTGTATATAATATGCAGATGACACAAAAATAATGGGGAGGGGGAAGAAATTGAAAATGCCTTAGAGGACAGTATAATTGTCTAGAAGGATTTGGATTAGATGGAACAACAGGGGGGGGGGGGAAACTAGCACATTTAATTTCAACAGGGTTAAATACAAATTCCTACCTTTGTGTTTACACAGAATCCAGATGATCATATTGGGCAGCTGTATATGTGAAAAGGATCTGTATCTTGGCATATCACAGTTTGAATATGAGCTTATAAGGCATACAAAATAATAATAATAATAATAATGATAATAATAATAATAATAATAATAATTATTATTATTATTATAATTATAATTATAATTATAATAATTGTAGTAGTAATAATTGGCACCTTGGGTGCAATTCTAAAACATCTGGCACCACTTGAACACCATAGGCGTTGACAAAATCACCATCAGCTCAGCACAGCTCATGTTTTTTCTCAAAGGGGTGTAAAAGTTTACAGCCCCAGAAACCTGAGAGATGGGCTCATACATGCATTCACTAACTCACTCACTTACTCACTCACAAAATTACTCACGAGCATCCATGCTGGTGTTCCAGCTGCCTGGTTAATTGAACCACAACCTGGCATTTTCAAGGACATTCCGATGTCCAGAGGCAGCCTCACCCCAGCCAGGCTCTTAGCTTACAAAAGCGAATGCTAAGACAGAGTGGGGAGGTGGGTGTGTAGGAGAAAAGAAGATAGGAAAATGGCAGGCAGGCGAGGAACAGGAGGCGACATCTGAAGATTGACAGCTATTGCAGGCAGGGAAGAGGACTATCAGTCAACTGCCAGGACCACAAGCTACAGTAAGCAGCATATCCTGGTGGGATTCCTGCCTGGAGCTCAGTCTGGGAGCTCAGATAGAGTGCCCAAAAGCAACACTGCTTAAGAGCAGAGCTTAGAGTTTGGCCTGGAGCTTGGCAGCAACTAGAAAAGGAACAACCACACTGAGGCAGCAGCTTATCCCACCTAGTGCAAGAACTTTGGGGAAAAAAACAAAAAAGCAAAGGTTGTATGCTACTTTATAGACTCTGAGATGTTTATCTGAGTTGAGTATTGAAAGACTGAGTATAAAGGACTGAGTGTTAAAGACATATTTACATGGCAACAGCAACTTGCAAGTCCTTGATGGGTGGAGTTGACCCAGAACAATAGTCTGTTGCTGGGGAAGGTGTGTACTGCAATAAAGCATTTTGTAGAGATTTGCCAGCTGTGATGTGTCCAGTCCTTTGGAAAGCAAAGAACCCTCACAAGCTGCACCAACAAAATCATACTGCCAAGCTCAAAAGGATTCATTCTTCCTCCCTAGTGTCTATGGGTGAGACACACCTAAAATATTGATCCAGTGCCACATTTTAGGAAGGAAATTCATTAATTAGAGTATGACCAGAGGAGAGAAAGCAAGTTGCCAAGTGGCCTGGAAGCAAAAATCTACGCACAATGGTTGGAGAGATGGGTCTGCTTAGCTTGGAGAAGAGAAGAATATGGGGACTCATGATAGCAGTCTTCAAGTATCTGAAGATCTCTCACATACAAGACAAGGCTGAATTGTTAGAACTGTTCCCAAACACAGGGTAAGAAACCATGAGCTTAAGTTTCAAGGAATCAGATTTTAGTTAGACATCAGAACAAATATCCTAATGGTAATTGCTGTTCAAGAGATGAACAGACTGCTTCCAACTCTCCATCTCTGGAAGTATTTAAACAGAATCTGGATAGCCATCGGTAAGGGATGCTGTATAGGATTATTGCACTGGACTGAGGGTTGATTTCCACCCTTACTTTCTCCCATTGTATGGTTCAGTATTCCTAAGAGTTATTTTAGTATTTTAAGTTCTCTACAATTCCTATGCATTGGCCCAGGGGGAGAAGAAACAGGCTGTTGTATCACCATCACCATCGCCATCGCCATCACCATCATCATCTCAGCCTTCCTTCTGCCTGCAAAGGCCCTAGTCTGCCAATTTACCTTTCTGGCTGTGGATTCCTAAACTTTCTTCAAATTACCAAACTGTGGAATTTCCTCACCATATTGCAATGTTTGGTATTTGGAAAAGAATATTTGACAATCCATTTTCAGATGTTAAAAACATGAAAAGGAGAATAAGTTTGAATGAACATCCTTATTAGATGTTTGTTTGGAAAACTGAGAACTTTTATTTCTTGCACACTATTCTTTATGTTACAAAAAAGCTTTTAAGGCAATTTCAAAGCTTTTACTCTGAACCCAGTTTACGTGCTGTATTTGCAGTACAATTTCTCTTTACAAGCAGGTTGGGTTTTTCTTGTTTGTTTTTTGCTAAAAGTCCAAAATTCTTATAGTCTTTGGCTCATTTAGGTGCTAGCTCCATGGTAACATGTTTACAAGGTCACAAACTGAGGCTGGAAAGTTACGGTTAGGTTCTTCTTTTGTTCTGCTTTGATATTGTTTGGGCACTTGTGTGTGGACAGAAGTTTTAATGATTCACACAGTTTTATGCAGGTCAAATTGCAACAAAACTTTGTAGGCATAGAGCTTTAAAAATGCAATTCTTCCACTAGACAATTCAAACTGCCATCCAACTAGGATCATCAACTATTTGATGATAGTTGATCATCAACCTTCCACATTTCAGAGCAAGAAACGAATGTTGGCAGAATATCTTGAGACATAAGTAGTGCATAAGAGGTTATGCCTTTCTGAGGCAATACTAATTATTATTAGCTTGCATGTGTGTTTACATATATTAGGCAACATAATTGAAGCAGCCTCACAACATCACTGGGTCAGGAAAAAGTAAGAGGTGTTTCAGAGCCTAAACTAAATCATTGATGGGAGTCTTTTGTGCTCTAAAATTGACAGTAATAATAATATTTAGCACTTTTACATCTGTTTGAAATATTCTGAGGAGAAAGATTCACATTCTTCATTGAGGCAGCACTCCAGATTTAATAGCATTTTGAATGGAAATGTAAAGAAGGACCAGCTTTTAGGCACTGTTTTCTAATAATTTCAGATAGTTGTAGGGATTTGCTGTTTTTATTTTTCATTGGCAGATGGTTACATTTTGAAGATCAAAACAATGACTAAGATTCAGAACTAGTCATACTCAGAGTAACACTACTTGTAAGTAGGGTCACAAAAACAAAAGCTTCTGAATTGTATGGAGCTCTTCACCCAGGTTAGAAGGTATATAAAAAGCAATGCTTGAGGAAAGCGTCATTAAGTCTGAATTCAACTCCTGATGGTATCTACAACTTCAAATGCAAATCTTCATGATTTCTTATAATAAAGTCTAACTGGCAAGTGGTGGCATTTACTGTCTGGAGGATCCTGTCCACTTCCTTGGCAAAGTGCTGGAATGGGGCTAAGTGGATTTGGAGTCTCTGGGGGCTGCAGGGCGGCCCATAGTATTGAGGTGGTGATGGGTAGGGGACGTTATGGTGGGAGCCAGAGGGCAGGCCATCTTTGGGGAAGATGCCCCCGGTGTGTGTTGCTGGTGGTGTATTCCAGCCTCTGCGCTCAGATCCAGGCCCTTGTCAGCAGACCCACAAGGGCCCTGGTCTTCAGCTGTTGCTACTTAATGCCAGGTCTGTTAACAACAAAACTTCATCATCACATCTGGGGCTAGTTGAACTCATCCTCTGTTCCTCCCCAGTAGCATTTTGACCATCTTCCGACCTGAGGGTCTCATCTTCCTATGGTATACCCACATATCTCTGGTTGTACTGATCCATTTAGTTTTCACGGCAAGAATGCTGGGGTGGGTTACCATTACCTTCCCCAGGGATCACATTTAGTCTGACCTCTCTGTCATGACCTTCCCGTCTTGGGTGGCCCTTCACGGTTTAGCTCATGGCACCATTGAGATGCTCAAGCTCCAGCACCATGACAAGGTAACAATCCTTTGTTGAAGCACTGGACCCTACTATACTGGATAATTTTCGTCCAGTCTCCCACCTCCCCTTTTTGGGGAAAGTGGTTGAGAAAGTGGTGGCATTACAACTCCAGAGGATTCTGGAGGAAACGGATTATCTAGACGCCTTTCAGTCAGGTTTCAGGCCTGGATATGGGACAGAAACAGCATGATCTCTGGAGGAAGTGGGATACCATTTGCTTCTGGGTCCAATTCAAGGTGTTGGTTGTCACCTTTAAAGCCCTACATGGCATTGGACCAGGTTACCTGAGGGACCGCCTCTTCCCCGTATCATCAGCCTGTCCCACCCGTTCATGCAGAGAGGGCATGATGCGGACCCCATCAATAAGGGAATTCCATCTGGCGGGGTCCAGGAGGCAGGCCTCCTTGGCAGTAGTGCCCGCCCTTTGGAACATCTTGCCCCTGGAGGTAAGATTAGCCCCATCCCTTTTAGCCTTCTGGAGGAAGTTGAAGACCTGGCTCTGCCACCAGGCTTGGGGCAGGAAGGAGAATCGACATACTTGGAGTTGGCTGGTGCCTTGAAGTGCCCCTCCTACATGATGGTTGAAGAGATCATAGCCATCTGGATTTTATGAGCTGGGGTAGTTAAGAAATTTTCTTGGTTTTTAATGGGATTTTATTGGAATTTTACTGTGTTTTAATTTGAGTTTTTATTGTATATTTATTCTGTGCTATAAACCACCCAGAGTCCCTCCAGTCGGAGGAGATGGGCAGTGACAAATTTGATAAATAAATAAATAAATAAATAAATAAATAAATTTCTTGTTGTGCATCTATTCACCTAAAGTAACAAAAGGAATGCAGGAACTGCATAACATCTGAAAATTAGCACTCCTTATTACAATGAAAAAGCTTTGATACATTATTTACTTTCACTTCCTGTTATTTATCCCTTTTATGGCTTTTAGTTTTCCCCTAGCTGTCCTATAAGTTCACCTGTGACTTAGTACAGCCAGTTTCCTTTCCTTTCCCTTTTTCCTTTAATTAGTCTTCTTATTGTATTATTAAGCGGTTATCATCTTTTTTTAGGAGGGACGCAGTGGCGCTGCGGGTTAAACTGCTGAGCTGTCGATCGGAAGGTCGGCGGTTCAAAACCGCACGGCGGGGTGAGCTCCCGTTGCTAGTCCCAGCTCCTGCACACCAAGCAGTTCGAAAACATGCAAATGTGAGTAGATCAATAGGTACCGCTTCGGCGGGAAGGTAACAGCGTTCTGAGTCGTCATGCTGGCCACATGACCCGGAAGTGTCTATGACAACGCCGGCTCCAAGGCTTAGAAACGGAGATGAGCACCGCCCCCTAGAGTCGGATTCGACTGGACTTTATGTCAAGGGAAACCTTTACCTTTACCTATCATCTTTTTTACAAATTATATTTTTAACTCATTTGAAAATAAAATCCCATGCTCTTTTCTTTTTAATGCATGATGAAGTGGCTGCAATAGCCAGATACTTCAAAAGTGGAGTTATTTTCCTTCTAATACACATGCACAATCTCAGTTCAACTATTTGATATAGGATTTTTTTTTTAGAATATGTGGGTTGCAATGCATATAAAGATGTACAAGGTTTCAGTACAGTTCAGTTGGAGGAAGGAGTTGAACCACTGTCCTAGAATATGTATCCAAAATATTTGCACTCAAGTATTCTAAAACCTTTTCAGTGAATTATCAAAATAATCTTTCTACCTTCAAGGCAGACAATATACTCTAAGAGCTGGCATGAGAGTGAACTTGTTTTATAATATATTTGTTCTCATGTCTCAAGTACAAAACAAAACAGAGAAAAAACATACACCAAAACTGCTGTTCACCCAAGCCTTCAGTGAGGAAGAGTGAGACCACTCAGTCATCATTCTTGCCATCTTTTATCTTTACCTTTTATGTTTTATTGATTTTATTGTAATTTCTTTGTTGATTGTTGTAAGGGTCATTGAGAGCCGGGTGGCATAAGTTTAATATATTATTATTATTATTATTATTATTATTATTATTATTATTATTCACAACAATATGAAATCACAGCTGCCAGTTTTTTAGCTGGTGTTGGCCTTCATTCACATCAAGTTTTTTCCCAAGAACCTAGGATGTTGTGATATATCTGTGTAGCATATATGTGGATCAAGCAGCATAGCCTTTTGTAATTGACAGATGGAAATTTTGTCAATGTGCATATTGGCATCCAGTGTGCCAGTTACCACTGGGGCTCCCACTGCTGGTTTATGCCATAATCTTTCAACTTTGATTTTCAGATCTTGATATTTTGTGATCTTCTCTAATTCTTTGTCTTCTATTCTACTATCCCCTTGTATTGCCACATCAATTATCCACACTTTCTTCTTTACAACCAGTTAAATCTGGTGTGTTATGCACCACGATTTTATCAGTTTGTGTTCAGAAATCCAGCAGTATTTAAACCTGCTAATTTTTGACTACTTTTCCAACTATATGTTCCTGCCAATTTTTCATTACTGGAAATTGTAATTTTTACAGATGTTCCAATAAATCATCTTGGTGATTGTGTTATGCCTTCAGTTTCTTTTTTTAATGTTCCAGTTGTAAGCCATTACCAGGTTTTATTTTTATCCAATTTCCCCTCTATCTTTTGTAGAAGTTGATCATGTAATGCTTTTCCTTTCCAGCACTCTGCTCGTGTTTTTATTACATTATTTCGTTATTCATGTTTTGTTTCCTGTACATTCAGTAAGTTCCAATTTTTAACTTCCTTAAGTGCTTATTCTTGACTGTATTTTACATAATCAGCCAATGCATGATTTTCTTCTTCGGCAGTTTGTTTGACTTGAAGTAAACCTCTGCCTCCAATTCTGTGGGGCAGGTATAATCTATCAGTATCACTATGGGAATGTAATGCATAGTAAATAGTCATATGTTTTCTTGTTTTTCAGTCCAAACTGTCCAGTTCAGCTTGTTTCCAGTTAATAATTCCAGCAGTGTATTTTAACAGGCATGGCCTAGTTTATTGATGGCTTTGATGGTACTTCCACCATTCAATGTTGTCTTTAAGAATTTTCTCACTCTTTGGCTGTATTCTTTATGGATCACATTTTTAACTTGTCCATGCATGATGTTATCCAACTATAAAAAGCCCAGATACTTGTAGGCTTCATCCTGGTGGCTTCTGATGGTTCGGCCATTTGGCAATTCAATTCCATGACTCTTTGTGATATTATCTTGATTTATTGCTACTGTAGCACATTTCTCTAGGCCAAATGTCATTACTATATCTGTGCTAAAAACTCTTACAGTATTTGTCAATGACTGGATTTTGATTTCTGATTTTCCATAAAGCTTCAGATCATCCATATAAAGTAAATGTAATATTTTATTAGCATTTTTTTTTTTTTTTGCTGTTTGGTAGCCAAGATCTCTTCAGCAAAGGATTGTTACCTTGTCATGGTGCTGGAGCTTGAGCACCTCAATGATGCTGTGAGCTAAACCGTGAAGGGCCACCCAAGAAGGGAAGGTCATGACAGAGAGCTCAGACTAAACACGATCCCTGGGGAAAGTAATGGCAACCCACCGCAGTATTCTTGCTGTGAAAACTAAATGGATCAGTACAACCACAGATATGTTGGTATACCATAGGAAGATGAGACCCCCAGGTTGGAGGATGGTCAAAATGCTACTGGGGAGGAACAGAGGATGAGTTCAACTAGCCCCAGACGTGATGATGCAGCTAGCTCAAAGCTGAAAGGACGGCTAGCGGCTGATGGTGCTAGCGGTGAACGGTGAATCTGACGTTCTAAGGATCAACACACCATTGGAACCTGGAATGTAAGATCTATGAGCCAGGGCAACTTGGATGTGGTTATTTGTGAGATGTCAAGATTAAAGATAGACATTTTGGGCTTCAGTGAACTGAAATGGACTGGAATGGGCCACTTCATATCAAATGACCACCAGATCTACTACTGTGGACAAGAGGACCACAGAAGAAATGGAATAGCCTTCATAATTAATAGTCAAGTGGCTAAAGCAGTGCTTGGATACAATCCAAAAAACGATAGAATGATGTCAATTCAAATTCAGGGCAAGCCATCTAACATCACAGTGATCCAAATATACGCCCCAATCACAAATGCTGAAGAAGCTGAAGTAGAGCAGTTCTATGAGGATCTGCAGCACCTACTGGACAACACACCTAAAAGAGATGTTATTTTCATCACAGGAGACTGGAATGCTAAGGTGGGCAGTCAAATGACACCTCGAATTACAGGTAAGTATGGCCTGGGAGAACAAAACGAAGCAGGACATAGGCTGATAGAATTTTGCCAAGACAACTCACTCTGCATAACAAACACTCTCTTCCAACAACCTAAGAGACGGCTTTATACATGGACTTCACCAGATGGACAACACCGAAATCAGATTGACTACATCCTTTGCAGCCAAAGGTGGCGGACGTCTGTACAGTCAGTAAAAACAAGACCTGGAGCTGACTGTAGTTCCAGTACGAACTTCTTCTTGCACAATTTAGGATCAGACTAAAGAGATTAGGGAAGACCCACAGATCAGCTAGATATGAGCTCACTAATATTCCTAAGAAATATGCAGTGGAGGTGAAGAATAGATTTAAGGGACTGGACTTAGTAGGTAGGGTCCCAGAAGAACTATGGACAGAAGTCCGCAACATTGTTCAAGAGGCGGCAACAAAATACATCCCAAAGAAAGAGAAAACCAAGAAGGCAAAATGGTTGTCTGCTGAGATACTAGAAGTAGCCCAAGAAAGAAGGAAAGCAAAAGGCAACAGTGATAGGGGGAGATATGCCCAATTAATTACAAAATTCCAGAGGTTAGCCAGAAGAGATAAGGAATTATTTTTAAACAAGCAATGTGTGGAAGTGGAAGAAGACAATAGAATAGGAAGGACAAGAGACCTCTTCCAGAAAATTAGAAACATCAGAGGTAAATTCCAGGCAAAAATGGGTATGATCAAAAACAAAGTTGGCAAGGACCTAACAGAAGAAGAAGAGATCAAGAAAAGGTGGCAAGAATATACAGAAGACCTGTATAGGAAGGATAACAATATCGGGGATAGCTTTGATGGTGTGGTCCGTGAGCTAGAGCCAGACATCCTGAAGAGTGAGGTTGAATGGGCCTTAAGAAGCATTGCTAATAACAAGGCAGCAGGAGATGATGGCATCCCAGCTGAACTGTTCAAAATCTTGCAAGATGATGCTGTCAGGGAATCCATGCTATATGCCAGCAAATTTGGAAAACACAAGAATGGCCATCAGACTGGAAAAAATCAACTTACATCCCCGTACCAAAAAAGGGAAACACTAAAGAATGTTCAAACTATCAAACAGTGGCACTCATTTCACATGCCAGTAAGGTAATGCTCAAGATCCTGCAAGGTAGACTTCAGCAATTCATGGAGCGAGAATTGCCAGAGGTACAAGCTGGGTTTAGAAAAGGCAGAGGAACTAGCGACCAAATTGCCAATATCTGCTGGAGAATGGAAAAAGCCAGGGAGTTTCAGAAAAAAACATCTATTTCTGTTTTATTGACTATTCTAAAGCCTTTGACTGTGTGGACCATAACAAATTGTGGCAAGTTCTTAGTGGTATGGGGATACCAAGTCCTCTTGTCTGCCTCCTGATGAATCGGTATAACGACCAAGTAGCAACAGTAATAACAGACCATGGGACAACGGACTGGTTTAAGATTGGGAAAGGAATACGGCAGGGCTGTATACTCTCACCCTGCCTATTCAACTTGTATGCGGAACACATCATGCGACATGCTGGGCTTGAGGAATCCAAGGCTGGAGTTAAAATTGCTGGAAGAAACATTAACAATCTCAGATATGCAGATGATACCACTTTGATGGCTGGAAGCGAAGAGGAACTGAGGAGCCTTATGGTGAAGGTGAAAGAAGAAAGTGCAAAAGCTGGCTTGCAGCTCAACCTCAAAAAAACCAAGATTATGGCAACCAGCTTGATTGAGAACTGGCAAATAGAGGGAGAAAATGTAGAAGCAGTGAAAGACTTCGTATTTCTAGGTGCAAAGATTACTACAGATGCTGACTCCAGTCAGGAAATCAGAAGACACTTAAGCCTTGGGAGAAGAGCAATGACCAATCTCGATAAAATAGTTAAGAGCAGAGACATCACACTGACAACAAAGGCCCGCATAGTTAAAGCAATGGTGTTCCCAGTAGTAACATATGGCTGCAAGAGCTGGACCATAAGGAAGGCTGAGAGAAGGAAGATAGATGCTTTTGAACTGTGGTGTTGGAGGAAAATTCTGAGAGTGCCTTGGACTGCAAGAAGATCCAAGCAGTCCATCCTCCAGGAAATAAAGCCAGACTGCTCACTTGAGGGAATGATATTAAAGGCAAAACTGAAATACTTTGGCCACATAATGAGAAGACAGGACACCCTGGAGAAGATGCTGATGCTAGGGAGATTGGAGGGCAAAATGAAGAGGGGCCAACCAAGGGCAAGATGGATGGATGATATTCTAGAGGTGACGGACTCGTCCCTGGGGGAGCTGGGGGTGTTGACGACCGACAGGAAGCTCTGGCGTGGGCTGGTCCATGAAGTCACGAAGAGTCAGAAGCCACTGAACAAATAAACAACAACAGCCAAGATTTGTTTTCTTCAGAATCACTGAAAGTGGGATCATAGCAATGATAAATAATAAGGGTGATAATGAGTCACCCTGGAAGATGCCTCTCCTAATGTTGAGAAGCCCGTATTTTTCATTTCCAATGATCAATTCTGTCTTCTACTGCTTTATTATTTTTTCTATAAACATTCTAATGTTTTTACTGACACCCATTGTTTCCAAACATTTGATGATCCAACTATGTGGTAATGAATCAACCACCTTTTTATAATCAATCCAGACCATATGTAAATTGTTTTTCAGCTTTTGTAATTATCCAGAACCATTTAATGAATCAGAAGTTGATCTTCTGTACCTCTGTTTTTCCATTTATTTCCTTTCTGTTCTACTGGAAGGATCTTATTTTCTCCCAAATAATCTTGTATATTGTCCTCTATTATGCCAGTGAGTAATTTAAACCTTTTTGTCATGAGTGCCGTTGAGCTGAAGACATCAGCGCAATGGCACACATGACAATAACAAGGAAACAGGGGAAGGGGCTCAAGATAAGTAGCCATCAACTTACAAAGACTAAAGAACAAGATACAATGGCTAAGCGGATCGCAAGGCACACCCAAGCTGTTAGCGCTAGCGCAACGGAGATCGCCCAGCTGACAGCAATCACCGGAGGAATAGGGAAACCGATGATGGGCGATCCCGGAGCGCCAGCGGGGCCTCGCAACCCCTCACCTACCGGCAAGACAGCATGTTGGACAAAGGGGGGGTGACGTAACCGCGAGTGAGGGGGCGCTGACCGGCGCAGGGTATTTAAACCCCGCACCGGCGCGCTCCTGTCACTCTCAGCTTTTTTCTACCACTGTATCTACACTACGAATAAACCAGAGCCTGCTTCAACGGAATCAGTGTCTGTGTGTTACTCGGAGGTAGGCAGCGCATGACACTTTTAGGCAAGCATGTTACTGGCCTATAGTTTCCTGGCGTTGTCCTTTTCACTGGGTTTTTTTGAATCAGATAAGTTTTGCCAGTTATTAACCAGTAACTGATATCTCCTTTATGCAATTCTTCATTAAGCTGTTTAGCTACAATTGGATGTACAGTAAGCTAGTCAGCTATTTGAGCCCAAAGCCATGTGATTGATCATTTCGAAGAGATATCTGATTTTTAATCCTTTTCACTCAATTTTTAACAGTTTCTGCTGTTATTATTAGTTGTTCCTTTTGATTTTTACTAAATTCATCTTCAAATTCTTGTATCCATCTAGCACTTTTATTATAATATTTTTTGAGATTCCCATAGATGGTTCCAAAACTGGATTGTTTCATTCTTGTTTGTTTTTCCATTTTTAGAATTTTATTGTAATTTATACTTTGGTAGAGTCACCTGTGGTCTGATTGGAATAGCTGATTTTGTTCAAATTGGATGATTCATGCCTCATAGCATTCAATTCTCCCAGCTATTGCTATTATTTGTTGCTTTATGATTTCCAAAGCTTCTTCAATTTTTCTGGTGCTGAGACAATATTTTTTTATTAAGCTTGTCTTGATCCTTACATTCTTCAATTTTTACTTTTTCATGTTCTTTAAATTACTCACATCTAATCTTAATTTCTTTACCCTGGCCTCCAGTCTGATCTTTCATTTTGGGATTGAATATGATTTAAATATGATTTTGCTTTTCCTTTTTTTTTAAAAATTTTGATAACTTCCAGTGCTGTACTGCAGGCAAGCTGGTTGGTCTGTTCACCTTATAGATGCCAGGTCTTTTGGGGGGGCACTACTTTCAGTGCTGGCAGTTTTGTATTTCTTTTGGTAATTGTGCATATGTCATATATTTTTTTTCCTTTTAATTATTTTTGTCAGAGAGTCAGTCCATAGGTTGTTTCAGTGTTCACCTATACTGGTTCTGTTGTTATTACTTTTTCTAAGTTATCATGCCTGTAGTTCATATCAATTGTTTCCTCTATATTTCCAACTGTTGTTATCTGAGTTTCTTCTACTATTCTACTATTGTCTTGGGGTCTTCCATTTTCACAATTTTTCTGAATTTCTTCCAGTTCTGCATCCCTGAATATTTGATCTGCTAATCGTTGTTCAGTGATATTTGAGTCTGGATAAATTCCTTTCCATAGTTCAAACATTTGCTTTAAGTAGCCCTACTTTGTTGGTTCAGATTTATAACAGCAGGCCATAATGGCATGGTTTTCAAACACAGCATACTTTTGTGTTTTCTGTGGTTGTTCTTCTTCTAGTAATCCTACAGGGCTAAGCCCTGGTTGCCCAGCCATAGTTCCTGAGTCCTGTTGCCCACTTGTCAACAGATGTCCAGGAATTCTAACCCCTGACACAGTCCTTGTTGAACCAGATGACAACCAATCCAGCATAGGATTCTTTTTCTGTTTTTTTCACCATAGTTAATGGGTCGATGTATATACTTAGTATGGCTCTTCTGCTGAGACCTGTTTGGCTTAGATTACCCTTCTGGTAGAATATACTACTGCCACATAGCTCTCAACCTAATCAGAGCATCAGAAGCTCCTCCCACATGACAAGGGTTAGAGGGGTTGTTACTGTTGTTGTTGTTGTTGTTGTTGTTGTTAATCAGCCTGATGGCGAGTCAGAATGAACATTAGTGCGCTGAGTTTATTCAGAGATAGTTGGTGAGGCATTAGCAGATAGATAGCTATTTTGTTGACCCACCCTTTTCTACTATTGCTTCATCACAGAGACATATAAAGGCAAACAATTCATTCTGCACTGGTTAGTATGATTTAAGATGAGAATCTGAGGACAAATGTTGATAGGGATTAGTAATGTATGGAAGTGGCCTAGGTATGTATGTTCCCAGTTGAATAATATTCATTCTACAATACTATGATTTTTTTTTCCCCATCCCTTATTCCTGTGCCTATCACAGTCTGGGAATAAAACACCTTGTCTCAGAACATTCCAGAATTTCATGGGAAGTCCTAAGACTTATTTACAAGAGCTGATAAAAAGGCAAACATGGAGTTTTTTGTAGCCTCCCTTTCTCTAGGAATACTTTAGAATCATGGAGGAAATTCAGGCAATGTTTTGAAATGTACCCTGCTGCTAGAGGACTTGAGGACAAAAGTGATAATGATAAATAATCTCTGGAAAAAAGATGCATTTGAGGTTTAAAAATAGTTTGAATTTGCAGATGATAAAACTCTGAGGTCTTATATAATAATGGCAGACTTTTAGGAGTACTGTGTGCAAGGAAAAGTTGAGGCAATTTCTAGAGATTCAGGGGTTTTTTTACACACTTGCCAAAAGTGGGTGAAATTAATTTTGTAATTTGGGGGCTGAACAGAGTCATTCATCAGGGAAATAATTATTTATGATATCAGGGAGAATACATGAGGATGTTGCAAAGCCTAGGAGAGTGACAGACAGGAATCCAGTCTCTAGAAGTGTGTGGAATAATAATCACTGTTCAACTGAACACAGGTGCTGATGGCAACAATTTGCCAAATTTGAATATAAAAGCTGAAGCCTAAGTCAAACTTCATCCAACTTGGATTGATTTTACAGAGTATTTAGGCCTGCAGGGTACTAGCTCTGGGAGAATGACTTTCAAGAGTTACTTTCCAAACTTACCATTATAAATATAACTTACCATTTCTTATAATTTCTCACCATAGAAAGCCCATTTTGATTGCAACTACCTATAAGAAACTTATGTAGTTGAATATATCTTATTCATTGTCAGATGGATAATGGGTGACAACACTCTTATTTTCAAGTGTAGCAAAGTAGAGATTCTGTAGCACCTCTGACATGGTGTTGAAGATGAACATTACTTAGGATTTGAAAAGGGGCAAACAAACCTGTATCAACTATGCCAGCAACCTAAATCCTTTCACATTGTAGATCACTACAATACACCTCTAGACAATGGATATGCCCCAGCCAGAGGATACATTCCACATCGCCTATTATTCATGGAGACTGAAAATTAAAGAAAATAAACTATAAAACAAAATCAGAAACACTATTTGGACGCATGAGCTAAGAGGATCCATGTTTGTAAGAGTAACATTTTTTCCCAAATCTATGATCAATGCAGTACTAATCAATAGACAATAGAGACATAATAAAGACTGCATATAACTACTATGACTAATGAGCATCTCCTTTCAAAGGCATAACAGTTAAAAAAAGAGGAGGGAAAAAAAGATAATCTCATTCTCCATAAATGGAATACTTCACAAGAACTCTACAAGTAATATTCCTGTTTGTCTTTAATGAACACATTATAGTTGCTTCTGAATTTGTTAGTCTGATACAAAGTTTGCACTGTGGGTTATTAGTTTCTCTCCTGCAAAGAAATCCAAGAATTCAAAAGCTTCTCTCTCTCTTTAATGGAAGTGCAAACAAACAGCAAAAGAAAATGGGTTTTGGTCCCCTGATGCACTGCCTGACAGCTGACTCTGCATAGCACAATGAACAAGACATGCATCGTTTGAGAAGAGCAGGAAAATGTCAGTTGGGGCTATCACTATAGTGAATAGGATGTGATAACCTTTAAATACATATAAACAATGTGTCCCCACATATTATACTTTCCTATTACCTCCAGAAAGAAATATTTCTTTCCCAGCTCCACATTCAGCAGTGCAGGAAATAAAACCAACTAAGCATAGACTAATGATTTAACCTGCAGGGGGAAAAATAAATTTTATTTAAAAGGTGTGCTTAAAAAAAATGGGTAAGGCAAAAAAACATAATATGCATCTGCTGGTTTGTTAGTTAGTTTTTAATTCAAGAATCTCAGTTGGAGTAATCTATCTGTTCCAGAAAGAGTTATTTACATTACTAAGTTTCAGTTTGAGAAGCAAGATTCAATAGGAGTCATCTGCTAATAACTTTTCATCCCCTTTGCTCTTAAAAAGTGTCAGAAAATAGTACTGTGAAAGTTCCATACACATTTAGCTTAAGGCAAAAATATCCACCTAAAGAAGATTTGGATTCTAGATTTTTCATTACAACATTTGTATTTGTGTTATTTTCCACCCATACAAAAAGCAATTTCTCTAAGTAGTGCTACAGAATTAATTTTCAAAACAGTTTAAAACTAATAAAAAATGCATGTGGGATTCAATTGCAGGTCTTTTGGAGGTCCTTTCTCAGCCCAAAGGTTATTTAGAATTAATTTTGTAATCAAATAGATTGTAATATTAAACAAAATGCTTCTTACTGGAAGATCTTGAGAAAAAAAAATTAACCAGAGTCAGACCTAGTTAGTATTTGGATGGGAAATCCCACCAGGGACTCCCAGAGCTGTAGGATAGACTTGGAAGTCAACAGAACATCCCAGGAGGCAATGCCTAACCACTTGTTACTAAAAAAATCTACATGATTGTGTCCATATAGTCATCAGGAATCAAACTTAACTCAAGGGAGTCTTTACCTTTAGTTTTACTATAGAATAAGTAACTTATTTTCCTCCATTCTGAAATACTACATTTTAAGATGCCCATCAGAACAAAACTTTACAGCCATCAATAATGTGGCTTGCCAGATGGGTAGGATCTTGCCACTTAAATCCATTGCCACCATAATCATTTGGAATAATGAAGCTAATTTCTGAAAAGAGAATTTTGCCAAATGAATAAATAAATAAAACATATGCTTTACTTTCAGCTTTGTGTGAATAGATGCCTACTGTGGCAACAGGATTTTCTCTTCATTTCTCTGCCACAAATCTGTTCCAGGAAACTGCAGGGTGCAGAGAAAGTCATTTCCATAATAATGTCCATTGGACTGGCAGAGAGAACAATCAGATGCAACCCAACTGAAATAATTTCTTATTGACATCATCATCATCATCATCATCATCATCTATGACTATTTTGGCATTTATATGCCCACTCAGTTGGAGGACATTTAACTTTCAGTAATGTTTCCTTCTAAGGGGAGATACAGGTGCAAAAGTATGAGATTAGATTTCAATCCTTTTTTTCCTCACACTGTACCAACATTATTAGTAAACAATGTTGGTACAGAATAAGACCATTTCCTTTATGTTTGTGCTGAGGTCTACCAAATTATTCTTTATATATTCTTTCAATATTTTTCTATGGGGATCTTTGTCTTTAAAAGGAACAAGACTGGTAATAAGGTCCCTCCTAGACCTAAGCATAAAACATTGTATTGGCGATGCCAATATATACAATATACAATATTGTCTTGCATTCAAAAAGTCAAAATGACTCTTTCATGCAAATATTTTAAATGAGAGGTTGGGGAAAAAATTGTCAGGCTAACTTCAGGCAGTGGAGGAGAAAGGACAATAGATTAAGCCAGATTAAGTCAGACCCTGCTTTGTCCCTGCCATCCACATTACTACTTGCATGTGTGTTCCCATGTCTGGGTCACCTATCAGCCAAATAGCTTCTCCCATCATCTTCTTCGACAAAAATGCCATGTGTGGGGAAAGGGAATTATAAATATTGATACCAAGAAGGGAGAGTGAGAAAAGCAGCTGGTGGTAAACAAATCAGGGTTGGGTGGGCTAGTTCTGGAAAAGGTTGACATGGAAGGGGATGATGGGGTTGGTTGGGCAAGGGCAGAGTGAAGTTACAGTGGGCTAGATGGGCTGGACAGGTGGAGCCTCTCCCTGAAGAGTAGGATCTCATGTATAATGCTTCCTTTTTGTAACGTACTGTTTATATCTTCCCTTATCTGCATAGTGAGGCTGTCCTGGTACAGAATACAAAGAAATTATGTCGCCGTATTATCTTACTGCAATTGGCATAATGGCTTACAACTGGTGATAGATAGCTAGACAGACAGACAGACAGACAGATATAGAGCAGTTGCTTTTTATAGCTGGACCGCAGTCTAACTGCAATTATTTCAAATCTTCCTTTTATAATTCATGATCCATTGCTGTAATATTATTATTGCCTACAGGGATGAAAAGATGAAGAACATTTAAGAATACTTTCCTACAGTTTTTTCAGGTTCCATAATGCATAAGCTTCTGTTGGACAGTTTATTTGGCATGAGTTTCCATTGCTCCTGTTCAATCTTATTAGATACACAAATCTACAAGTTCTAAAAATATATGGCTTGCTCCAGACATAATTATGAATTCAGGAATAAGAAAACTATGGCTCTGGAGAACGGTAAAAGAAAAAATAATTGCCTGCAAATCACAGAGAATTTTAAGTTGGCTGGAGTTTTGAAGCTTGTAAACTACTTCTTCCATTTGACTGATACCAGATCTATCCAAAAGTCACTGACAGACTGATAGAATCATTTAGTATAATTATAAAACAGGTATTGTGGAATTAATTCTGAATTAGTTATATCGTGTTTTTACTGATAAAAAGTGAATTTTGACACTTACTCATTGTGGGGAAAAAAAGTGCTTTCTACCTCCACTAGTTAGATCAATGGGACATGAATCAGTCCAGCCAACTGAGTACACATTTACCTTAAGTATTAGAGCAGAGCCCAAGATATCCATGTTTGGGATTCAAAGTTATGTGTGAGATGCCTTGCCTTTTGTATTTATTATGTTTGTTTTTAATTGTACTTTTGTTGTTTCATGTTGCTTTGTATTGTTAGCTGCCCAGAGTTATCTGCTTAGGAAGGGCAGGCACATAAATTTCCTAAATAAATAAGTAACTATTCTTCTGTGAGACAACCATTCCTCCAAGCCACAGTGACCAACAAAACAACATTCTCCTCTTTTAAAATTTCACTGGGATCAAAAAGTTATCTGGGTTTCATTTTTAAATTGTTTTTAGGAGCAGAACATCTTCAATCTATTCTGCTTTATTAGCTAGCTTTTGCTGAGTGATTTATTATAGCCAACCTTAAGACTTTCATTGCATGAACAGGTTGGGAGTAACCACAGCTCAGCAGCAGAGATCCCAGGTTCAGTCTCTATTGTCTACAGTTTAAAAGGCTCAGGTAAGACTTCACATGAAAGATTTCTGCTTGAGCTTTCATATTTGGTGATATAATGTTGTCTAAGATGGGCAAAACTAAATCTAACCATGTTCTGCTTGCAGGAGAATGTGTGCCAGACTTTGCACATTATTTAGTTCAATCATTCAGAAGCTAAGATCATGGAAATCTATGTGGATGTTGTATTATTCCAAGTTTTCCTTATGTCAGTGTCACAATTTATGGCAAGGAGAAGAGGACATTAATTTTGTTACTACTATCCTATTTCCAAGCCTGAAACAATTTCTGATCCATCGTAAATCACGAAGAGATCTGCTAGCTGATTAAAATCCATATTATTTACATTCCTGTATTATTATCCTATTTTCACAAGCTCTTCTATTAAAGGCTGTGTTTCATGACCCAATTTGGACCCAACCTTCTTAGCTTTAATGTTTATGAAAATGAACTATATTTTCTTGTATTTTCCTTATAAAATGAAGGGGGTTTTTTTGGTTTTGTTTTTTGTTCTAAATATTAACTATAAAAACTACACTTGCAACATACCCTGATAATGTGGAGGAAACAGATGATCCTACTTCTAACAAACAGCTCGGAGAGCTCAGATTTACGACTTTTTCACCACTTTCTAAAAGCAAAACTGAGCTAATCTCCTACTTGGCAAAATATGAAAATTAATTACTGCCTTGCCACTATGATAGCTTTTGTTTTGGTTTCCAAGTGTTCTGTGAAACATGAATAGAACCAGAACCAGAGTATGCCTAACTTAATTATAATTACATTTTCTGAGAAATGTATTGCTCCTAAAACATTAGAAACCTGAACCATCTCTTCAATGAACGAACCTAATTAAACCATAGTCCAGTTAGATTTATCACTAGAATTCAAGAATGCTTTCTTTTCAGCCTGCCAGGGTAGGAATAGTAGTAACTTCCAAAACTTCAAGACTCATATTTTTAATGATTGTAAAATGCAGTTCATTTTGTTATTGTTGTTATATACTGCAGTCTAACTAAAACCATTATTTTCCTTAAAGGAGACTTCCCCAGCCTGAATCTCCACCATTCATACACCTAGATTTTTCAGCAATGAACATGTTTGCTGGAAAATTTTGGGAGTTGAAATCTACACAACCTAAAGGTACCTATTTTAGGAAAAGCTACCCTTGGATTTCCTTTTACTCCATATTTAGTCTTTTTTTTTTCCTAATGTCATATTTTAAAGTCTAAATTAAGATCATTAGAATTAAAATGACAGTGATTCTGTCTTTGGTTTAACTATTTAGTATTTGTTTTGGCTAAGAATTTTCTATTGTTCGTGAGTGTGAAAATTTGTTGCAATCTGTTCCTATCATTTGTAAGATAGTTAGGGCTCATCTTCAAGTACCCCTTACCACAGCACAAAGATGCCTCATAACTCTGTCCTTATGATGTGGCTTTGTCTCATCTTCAGCTCACAGAACATGCAATTTAAAGTTTTATGTACCTCACCCAGTACTCTTTTTCCTCTCTTTTAAATGTATGTATGTATGTATGTATGTATGTATGTATGTCATGGACACAATCTGGGATGCTTCATTGATAATACATTTTATTTATTTATTTATCAAATGTATCTGCTGCCCATCTCATATATGACTCTGGGTAGCTATATAATACTATACTATAATATAGTTGATGATGCTGGGATCTGCCTATTTCCTCTTGTCCACTTGAGGCTACTATAGGCTACCATAGAGATGCCCCCTTCCCTCCACTTACTGAACTTTGCCCTCCATGGCCATTTTGACCTGGGTTGCAGGAAAGGCCAGACACTTGAATTCCACAGATGTCCAATGTCTACCTGGTGTTTCACAAAGACTGACTGAATCTATATAATAGTACTGTCTGATCCCAAGCTCTTTGATTCCTGCCTTGTCAGTTCTAGCTTTCACATCATGTCTTTCTGTTCCTACTCTCCACAACTTCCATGAACCTTGGAGGCATCGAGAATTCTTCCCTTCCAGCCATGACTATCTGGTCATTGACTGGGGTTAACAAAGCATCCCCCTTGTGTGCTTGTCTCTTCATCCCTTCTTTCTGCTCAGGGCTTGGGTGGTGGAAGAATTTCCATTTCTTCTGTTGCAGTCAGAAAGTTTGCATAACTTACTGAAGTTTCTATTTCTCTTCCTCCCATCTACACACAAAGAAAGGGAAGGGATTCTATGTTCTGAAAAGAATTTCCATTTCTACTTGGATTGCAATAGAAGGGGATTCTGGTTTCATCTCCTCTTGACCCATGTCCAAGAGAGGAAGGAGGGAATGACATATTCATCAGTAGTTTGTCCCAGTTCAAAACCCTCCCCAACTATTATAGGTGGGAGAGTTTATCTCATTCAGTAAGTGAATAATTGCTCTTCCCCGTCTCCCAAACAGTTCATACCTCAGAGTCATTGCCATGCAACAATGCCAAACCTAGAGTGCAGAGCCAGTTTGGATGTTTGGGTCTCTGGGGGTAATGCAAATGGAACTGCCAGAAAAGGCAAGGAGCATGGAAATTATCAGCTGGTTCCAAAGAACTCACAGGGTAGCCTTCCAATGAATCAGATATTCCAGTCTGCCCTACTGTGGTGAGAGAGTAAAATATGTTCCATCTCAAATTCCTCTTCCTTATCTATTGGACGAGATGGATATAATGGGTCAGAAGGGAGGTTTGTGCAAGGGGCAAGTAAGGTAGTCCGGGTTCAGGAGGTAATGGTGGAATATCATATATATATTCATTATACTTGGAAGCTTCAGGCAAAAGGTGACAGGATTGATTTGTATAAGGGCAGGGAACTATCTAATAAACTTAGCATTCCACAGTTTAGACTGCTGTATGGAGGGGAGAAGCTTTGTGGAAAGGCAAAGGCAGTCTTCAGAGCACCAGTGATGATGCTTGGGAGGGCACTTACAGGACATCTTGGTGCAATCCAGTTGTTCCTTGAGGAGATGTTGCATGGCTTGGAGTTTCTGAAGAAAGTAGGAGATCCTTTAGTGGGGAAGTGTCAGGAAGTATTTGGCTATAGGTGGTAGGTGGTAATCATACATGGTCTACCATGGTGATATTTGAATGGAAGTTAATTCATTATGGGAAGCAATCTGGGCCAGCTATCTTGCTGGTAGTTCACACAGCAATGAAGGTATTGCTCCAAGGTAGTGTTTGTCTTCTTCTTTCACCATTTAGGGTGATATGCAAGAAAACAGGAGAAGCTTAACATCCAACTGCTGAGAAAGACCCAAAAATGAAAGCTTGCCCCATCTGAAAAGATATGGGTAGGTAGGTCTCAGTTCTGTAACATACTATAAATTAATAAATAGGCCATCTCAGGGGCAGAGGAAATGCCACAACATGGCAATAAACGAGTCATGTTTGAGAAAATGTCATGTACCACCAAATGGCATTCAAGGTTATGACACATTGTAGATCAGTAATGATGTGGTGACCATGTTCCAAGGTTCCTGTATGGAGAATTGGGGATGGAATCATCTGGAGATCTTGGTGGTGTGACAAATATGGCAATATATATATATATATATATATATATATATATATATATATATATATATATGCCTTGATATCTACTGAAATGTGAGGCTGCCACATTACTCCAAAACGTCCAGCTGGCTGTAGCAGAACTGAAACATCTTCCATCACAGAGAGGAGATATATAGCCAACTATTGTGATGCAGTGCTTCTCATTCACCAGAAAAAGGGGACTAAGAACATGAGAGATTTCCCTGAAGGAGAAGCCCATAGATATGTTATCTTGTTCCTGCTGAAGATAGAGCTAGTTGATCAAGGAAGGGTCAGTGTTTCACAGGCTAGGACAGGGATGGCAAGAGGAGAGTTCAGAAACAATGTTTATAGAATATGGAATATTCTGGTGTATGAGGAAAAGCATCTGTCCGTTATTTTCTGAGCTGTGAATATAGGAGATATTAAAGTTAAAGAATAAAATAATTGTGCCCATCTGATCTAGTCTATCTGATAAGTCTATGGGAAGTCTCCAAACATTTCAGATTCTTGTGGTCAGTTTGATGTTTTTGACATCATGTTCATCTCCTTCCAGGAAATGGTATCAGTGCTGAAACACTTCTTTTATAGGCAACAGCTCTTAATTACAACATCATAGTTCCATAAAAGGAAGGAAGGAAGGAAGGAAGGAAGGAAGGAAGGAAGGAAGGAAGGAAGGAAGGAAGGAAGGGAGGGAGGGAGGGAGGGAGGGAGGGAGGGAGGGAGGGAGGGAGGGAGGAAGGAATATGTGCATCTATTTGCTGCTGATATTGTTGTTGTTACTATTAGTTTATCAGATTATTTTAGTTGTTGAGATATTCTGCCATAGTTCTCTCGTGTACAGTGTCAATAGTTAGTAAAACTGAAGTGATATAGAAATGTTAAATAATGTCATTATCTTTTTTTATAATAATAATTTAAAAAAAATATTACTAGCACAGAATGAATTTTTGTACATAGCATAGTCTACATTGTGAGCTAGACAGAGATGTAGATTTGCCTTAATTATATATGATCTAAAAGGATGGAAGGGGAGAAATACCCCTCTGTTTCATAAATTAAGTCCTTGAATTTACAAGACAAATGTGACATCTCTACTGAAGCTAGTCATAGGACAACCAGTTTCTGGACACTTTGAAGGGTAATCTACTTAATCTATCCTTATTGCTTCCCTGGGTCTATCACCCAATTTTCAGATGATAGATAGATGATAGATAGATAGATAGATAGATAGATAGATAGATAGATAGATAGATAGAGATTGATTGATTGATTTACACTTTGCCTTATAAGATTTTGATTTAAACAATATGCAGTAATTATATAAGAACATGGTGGACCAACTTGAGTTGCATTAGATGTGTAGAGGTTAACTAAAATTTATTAAGTAATGCCTTTGGTATCTTGCAAAATTGTTGAGTCACAACAATGTTACTTTGAAACCCCCAGAAATAGTTTTAAGTAGCTAGACATTCATATGTAGGTTTCACCTTATTTAGAAGGGAAACCACAGTTAAAAAAAATAAATAAATCATTTTTTGTGGGAGGAGCCAAAACTACTGCGAATATTATTGTAGATAACCCTAGTGAATTCTAGGACTTTAGAACACTGAACCTTGCAGCACAACAGTGTCTATATTCCAATATCAGAAACAAAGAAGTTCTCAGAATATTAGACCAATTTCAAATCAGTCGTTCCAGCTGCCTAAACACTATATAATTCAGAGTCCTACTGAAATCAATCAGTGCTGTCTGTAGCTAGATAGTGTCTGGCCATCAGCCTGATGCCTCTGTTCCTGACAGGGATTTATTCCAAAACTGTATTCTTAGAATGTCAAACCTCTAGCAAATAAGAAATCCACCTGCATCCTTGAAATGCTAAACAATGTTTTGTCTAAGTATATAAACAAACAATAACACAGAGACATGAGTGACATTCGTGCTTATGCACTCAATTCTCTGTTGTGTGAGATTTTGCATCTTTGAGTTTATTTGCTCCTGATAAAGGACACTGAATCTTAATACCTAGTGTGGATCATTCTGCATCAATATTTGTGCAATTAATTCTACCCAGACAAGCCAACAACCCACATTTATAAATATTTACCACACCTTTCCCTCAGCCTGGAGAAATAAATAGAAACTTAACAATACAACCATACCAATATGAATACACACACAGAAACACACACACATACACATACAAATCACACCTATATTTCTTGTCATGACCTTTTCACAATCTATATTTCTTGGAATATTATACTTTTTAAGTATTTGAATCTCTCTCTCTCTCTCTCTCTCTCTCTCTCTCTCTCTCTCTCTCTCTCTCTCTCTCTCTCTCTCTCTCTCTCTCTCTCTCTCTCTCTCTCTCTCTCTCTCTCTCTCTCTCTCTCTCAATGCTATGTAAGACCTCAGTGGCACTCCACCTGTAGGGTAGAAAGAAAAAGTGAAGACAGAGAGTGCCTGTCTGTGTATTTTCTCATGAGCAATGAGGGGGAACAAAATTTGCCTATTCTGAGAGCTACTCTAAATTTCCTACCATTTTGAAGTGTACTACAGGGCTGGATGTTTGGATCCAAGGTTATACCTTCTTAAACATTGCCTAATCAAAATGTGCTCTTTCTGGGCTTTCCAAGTTTTGAGTTTTACGGTGTTATAAAAGCTAAACTTTATGGGTTGGCAGAGTGGCAGAAAGAGGATTTCCCCCCTCCAAACTTACAGCCCTATCTCCAATCCAACTTAAAGTTGAAATTTAAGATAGTCCTATAGCAGCATCCCAGGACCATGGGATAGCAGCCTGTAATCCCATGAAACAGCAATCCTCTTTTCTTTTTAATGGCACAATACTGTATTATTAGATTGAGTCTTGTGGATACTCTGATGTCTTACATTTTTCTTTTCAAGGAAATAAAGCAGACATTCCCTGAGAGAAGTTAGGGCACACTAAGGCCCAGTGAGATCATTAGCCTTAAGCCCACTTAATTCTGTGCTTAGAGGAAGTAAACAATTTTTAGCTTTTCAAGAATTCCCTAGTTCTTCTGAATCACTCTCAAGGCAGTCTGGATAGGAGTAGGTTCATGGTCCTTCAAGCTGCTATCAGTTTTCAGAAGGCATAGAATATAATCCATGCATGTGTTTGTCTGTGTACTTCCAGGGTAATGTGTTTTCATCCACTGGAGAGTCACCGCAATAACTGCCTTTGTAGGAGAATGCCCTTCAGTGATCAGTGAAACAGATATAAAAAATGAGAGCTATAAAGCAGAATGAAAGTTAGTTCATCAATATCTACAAATAAATGGTGTCCCAGTTGTGCTGCTTTCCCTGGAGGGAAACTCATTTCATTAATGGTCACAAGACATAGAAACCAGTGTGATCTACCTCAAGGTAAATAGACTGTCCCTTTCTGCATGGTAAAAATATATTCCTTCCTGTAGCCAATTTGCAGTTTAGTCAACAAATATTATAATTAAGCAGTTTCAGATAATTCATCTTTTAAGATTAGCAATATAGATTACTCGCTGAACTTCTGTCAAATTTCATTTTTTTTAATCATGCATCTAGACATTACATGGGTTGATAAAGTGGTAGGATGGATGGGTGGACAGACAATATCAGTACACAGATTCAACATACTAAACTAAAGCACTGCAAAACAATTCAGGGTTCTTTTTAACTTACTCTAGGTGGAACCAGTGGCTCCAGTTTCCCTGGATTCAGTTTAAGACTTCAGTGAAGCTTTGCTTCTTATACAAAATGACAGATGTAAAGTTTGGAGCCCAGCATCATCTATAGGGGTATATGTCAAAATCTACAAGATGGCAGGCATAGCATTACAATCAATTCCCTGCCCCTTTTATATCTGTGATGTTATAGAGAATAAGGACAATGTCCTTGGTGGAGATCTGCAGGATGCCGACCGCTGCTCTGAGGGTAGGACTCCTGGGTCTCACCTCTTCCCCCCCCCGACTTTCATTTTGATCAGGGGCTTTTGAGGGGACTTCTGGGCTCCCCAGCCCTCATACCTGATGGGTCAGGGTTAGATGGAGCCCCCTGGATGGAGCAGCGAGGGGCAGTGGACCTGGGCAAGCCCTGGTGGTGCAAAGTGATGCAGCGAGTCCTGGAGGTGTGGTGGCGCAGCAGGGTGATAGTGCATTGGATTCGGGGGAGACTCGAGTGGTGTGGGGACCATTGGCAGTGGGACCCCTGGGGATGCTGGATGGTGGCCTGTGGCGGCCTGGTGGCCTGGCAGCACGGGGGAGCAGTCTGATGGCGTGGTGGATTGGTGGCATTGCGGATCGGCTTACCGGCCACGGTGGACCAGCCTGGTGGGGTGGTTTGGCGGCGCAGTGGATGGACGGCGTGGTGGCATGATGGCCCAACTTCAGAGGGCCAGACCAGTGGATCAGTTTGGCAGTGCAGCAGACCAGCAGCAAGACAGACCTGCTGACCCACCTTGGAGGTCCAGCCTGGCAGAGCAGGTGAGCGGTGCAGCAGACCTGCAGTGCAGCAAGCTGGCAGAACAAACTTGGAGGCCCAGTTTGGTAGAGCAGGTCGACTACTAGCTAGATGGTGAACTGACTGACTGACCAGTGAGAGCCGGGGATAGACCTAGGGGTATAGGCCTTGGCGTTGCAGGCCCAGGGACGTGGAGGGAGCTGGGCAAGGAGATCTGGGCCATCCACTCCCTACTGGCCTGGAAGCGATGGAGAGCTGTTGGGGTCCATCCAGTGTGAAAAAGGACTCCCTCCTGGGGTGAGAGACGAGGGGGGGAGTCAGGAAGTGTCTGACGGTGTGGGAGAGCACTCACCTCCTGAGTGAGAGGCAGGAGGTGAGGGGAGTGAACGAGATGCCCCTGGCTGACCAGTGAGAAAGGCCAAACAGGGAGCAGTGTGATTGAAGAATGAATGGGTGGGTGATGGCTGGGCCCAGATGGCACCAAGAGCACGAGCTGGTGCGCTAGAGTGCTTGCCATTGCCCTGTGGATAACTGTGTATGTGTGAGGGTGTGTGAATGGATGAAGGGACCTCTACTGCAAGCGGGAGACTCCGGAAGTGCTGAAGTGGGGCTAGGTGGATTTGGAGTCTCTGGGGGCTGCAGGGCAGGTCATACTATTGAGGTGGTGACGGGTAGGGGACGTTATGATGGGAACTGGAGAGCAGGCCATCTCCAGGGAAGACACTTCCGGTGTTTGTTACCGGTGGTGTGTTCCGGCCCTCTGTGCTCAGACCCAGGCACCGGTCAGCAGACCCATAGGGGCCCTGGTCTCCAGCTGTTGCTACTCAATGCTAGGTCTGTTAATAACAAAACGCCCCTCATAAGTGACTTGATCACTGAGGAGGGGGCAGACTTGGCATGTATTACTGAAACCTGGCTGGGTCCTGAAGGGGGGGTGCCCCTTTCAGAAATGTGCCCGGCTGGGTTTATGGCATGGCACCAGCTGAGACACCAGGGCAGGGGGGAGGGGTGGTAGTTGTCATCCGGAAGTCTCTGGTGGCCTTCAGGGGCCCTGCCCCACAAGTGGCCGTTTGTGAGACCCTGTTTTTTCAAATTGGGTGCACGAGAGCAGTTGGGAGTGTTGCTGCTGTACCAGCCTCCCTGCTGCATGGCAACCTCCCTGCCTGAGCTGCTGGAGGCCATCTCAGGGTTGGCAGTGGACTTCCCCAGGCTTATGGTTCTGGGGGACTTCAACCTGCCTTCCCTGGGGCAGGCCTCTGAGGCAGATCAGGAATTCATGGCTACCATGGCAGCCATGGGCCTGACTCAGATTATTCGCAACCCAACTCGAGACAGTGGCCTCACCACTGAGGAACAATGTGACCTGAGGGGAGTGTTACAGCTATCCCCATTGTCATGGTCAGATCACACCCTGGTGGCCTTGAGATTCCCTTATGCCACCCCCCTCCACAGGGAGGCAGGACCCATTCGATTGGTCCGCCCCCGGCGACTGATGGACCCAGTAGGGTTTCAGAGGGAGCTGGGGGTTATACCCGGGGATCTGCTGCATGGTCCAGCGGAGGCCCTGGCTGCTGCCTGGAATAGGGAGGCAGCTGGGGCCTTGGACAGGATTGTGCCTGTGCGACCTCTCTTGCCTCATCATACTTGATGCTCCCTGTGGTTTAAGGAGTTGATGAGCATTTTGAAGAGGATTAAGAGACGTCTAGAGCGCCGCTGGAGGAAGACAAAAGACCGAATCCAACCAAACACTGGTTAGAGCCGCTATTAAGACCTACCTGGTGGTGATAAAAGTGGTGAAGTGTCAATAGTTCCCCGCTCTTATTGCACCTGCAGAATGCTGCCGAACAGCCCTATTTAAAATCACTGAATCCCTTTTGGGGAAGGTCGGTGCAGTTACCCACCTACAGGGCTGTGCAGAGGAGTTTTCAGAGAATCTGCAAGACAAAATCAGTCGGATTGGCTCCACGTTAGACTCCAAGCGTGAGGAAGGGTCTGTGGAAATATCAAGGGATCATACTTACCATGTTATCTGGGAACAGTTTGATCCTGTTGGACCCAAGGAAGTGGACAGGATCCTCTGGACAGTAAATGCCACCACTTGCCAATTAGATCCATGTCCCTCCTGGCTAGTGAAAGCAGCTTGGGTGGTGACATGTGGTTGGGTCCAGGCGATGGTTAATACATCCTTGAGGGAGGGGCTGTTTCCAGCTGCCTTTAAGGAGGCACTGGTACAACCACTCCTCAAGAAACCAACACTGGACCCTACTATACTGGATAATTTTTGTCCAGTCTCCCACCTCCCCTTTTTGGGGAAAGTGGTTGAGAAAGTGGTGGCATTACAACTCCAGAGGATTCTGGAGAAAACGGATTATCTAGACCCCTTTCAGTCAGGTTTCAGGCCTGGATATGGGACAGAAACAGCATTGGTCACACTTATGGATGATCTCTGGAGAGAGTGGGATGGGGGTAGTGCATCCATCATCACTCTTCTTGACCCCTCAGCAGCTTTCAATACCATTGACCATGGCATCCTTTTGGGTTGGCTCAGTGAGTTGGGGGTGGGCGGCATAGTTTTGGGCTGGTTCATCTCCTTCCTCCAGGGCCGGTCCCAGTCGGTAGTGATGGGGGGGGGCAGAGATCCGACCCTCGACCTCTCCTTTGTGGGGTGCCGCAGGGTTCAGTTCTCTCTCCTCTCCTATTCAACATCTACATGAAACTGCTGGGCAAGATCATTTGTCACCACGGGATGAGGTATCATCAATATGCTGATGATACTCAATTGTATATTTCCATTCCGGGTGAGGTAAGTGATGCTGTGACTGCCCTCTCTCAGTGCCTGGGGGCTGTAGGGGTCTGGATGGGGAACAACAGGCTTTGGCTGAACCCTGGTAAGATGGAGCGGCTGTGGGTTAAGAGTTCCTCTGTATCCGGAACTTTGTCATCTTTAGTTCTGGATGGGGTAGCACTGCCCCAGACAGACACAGTGCATAATCTGGGGGTCCTCGTGGACTCACGGCTCCTGCTCAAAGAGCAGGTGGCAGCCGTGGCCAGAAGGGCCTTTGCACAGCTTCGTGTTGTGCACCAGTTGTGCCCTTTCCTGGATCAGAAAGCCCTTCTGACGGTCACTCATGCCCTTGTTATCTCCCATATAGACTACTGCAATGCACTCTACATGGGGCTACCCTTGAAGAGTATCCGGAAGCTTCAGCTGGTCCAGAATGCGGCTGCATGGGCTATTTTTGGTGTCCCTAGAAGGGCGCACATAACACCTTTGCTACGCAAGCTTCACTGGATACCAGTTTGCTTCTGGGTCCAATTCAAGGTGTTGGTTATCACCTTTAAAGCCCTACATGGTATGGGGCCAGGTTACCTGAGGGATCGCCTCTTCCCCGTATCATCAGCCCATCCCACCTGATTACGCAGAGAGGGCATGCTACAGACCCTGTCAATAAGAGAATTCCATCTGGTGGGGTCCAGGAGGTGGGCCTTCTCAGCAGTAGCGCCCACCCTTTGGAACATCTTGCCCCCCAAGGTGAGATTAGGCCCATCGCTCCTAGCCTTCTGGAGGAAGTTGAAGACCTGGCTCTGCCACCGGGCTTGGGGCAGGGAGAATGAACATACTTGGGGTTGGCTAGTGCCTTGAAGTGCCACTCCTGCATAATGACTGAAGGAGATCACAGCCATGTGGATTTTATGAGCTCGGGTAGTTAAGAAATTGTTTTAGTGGGATTTTTTTAGGATTTTATTGTATATTTATTAGAATGTTATTGTATATTTATTGTTCTGTATTGTAAACCGCCCAGAGTCCCTCTGGTCAGAGGAGATGGGCGGCGACAAATTCAATAAAAAAATAAATAAATAAATCTGTTGTTTGGGCAAAAGAGGCCCAAACATTTTTTTTTTTTTTGGCCTCTTTTGCCAAAACAAATTCTTACCACTACAAAATTTCTCCTCATATCCAACTGGAATCTACTTCAGTTAAGCAGTTCAAGAATTCTGCAATATACCAAAAAGTTAAGAAACAAAACAAAACAAAATGGTGCTTGTATTCATCAAACACCTTGATGGGACGATGATTGTGGGACAGGAATGGGTTCTGTCACTGACAGATCTGATCTCTAGTCACAGTGTCTCTTTTGTGTTGAGACTATCACCATTATCCAATCATAGCATCTTGTGAGCATGATGGAGATAACTTACTGTAACAGAGAATCCTTTGCTAATCCTCATTAGCTCCTCTAATTGTTTTATTTTTCATCAACTGCCTTTAGAAGTGTTATGTTTATCATACTTACCTGAGTGGCATAATGATTATATTTTCCTTTACAAAAAAAGAAAAAAAGAAAAAGAATGAATCCATTTAAAGTTCTTCCCATACTTTATCCCGGATAGTCAGTTCCATTGTGTTTAGTCATTATTCCTTTCCATAACTCTTTTCCCTTGTACAAAAACCTATCTGCCTGAAATTTTCCATTGATCACAATGGGACCTCTTTTTGCTGAAAAAATTCACTGCATTCTGTCACAAAACAAAACAATTAATTTTTCTGCATACTCTGATTTATTTGATATTTGGCATGCTTTTTCTCTACTTGGGATCCATTTTGGTAAATTCTGTTTCCTTCAGGTAAAACAAAAAAAAATGTTCAAAAATGTTGTGGGAACATTCTCTGTACCAGTCTCTATGAAATGTGGCATTATTCTTCCACTTACAATGCTATTTTTTAAAAACATTATCCTGTTCTAATAGACATTTAATTTTTTTGCTACACTAGATCATTGGGAAAGCAGGGAGTCCTTTTCTCCTGGAATCTGGCCAAGACAGACTGGCTAGTCCCCACATTGACAGATAACAAGTTGGTTTCCTTTCAATGCCAAGGATCCTATGAAAAGCAGATGGGTTCATCACTGCATAGCCCTGTTTAGAATCTGTTTAGAAACACATAGATAATATACATAATGAGGATTGTTCAGAGATTTCATTATACTTAAGAATTCCTTATATGTGTAATGGGAGGAAGAAATAACCTTGAGGAACAGGAGGAAGAGCCACAACTAAGAATAATCAGATAAAAGAAATTTGAGTCTAGGGCAGAAATATAATTTGAGTAAGTGTCTCAGACTTGACCCTCCCTAGTTCTCATGAAGATGGAAGGAGGGGGAAGCACATTCAGACTTGCAAGATTCTGTTATTTAGCCTTAAAATAAAAGTAGTATTAATGTTCATAACTTTGGTTTCCTGGTCTGGTCTAACCCTGAAGGGCTGACAATATGTTTTAGCCTTCAGTTCTGCCATAAATCACATTTATAGTTGAATTCTTAATATTTAGCATGAAGCTACATTAGTCCTTTTTTGCTTACTCAAAGTTAAATGTAGAAGACTACTCTGCATTATGTGGAGACCATGAGCCATTTGACTTCTATTGTTCTTCTGATCCAGATGGAAATTTCTTGAGGTTTCTTTTTTTAATGTGGGAGAATGCAAAACTGTCATATTAATTCATTTTTACCTTAGATGGGGATAATTAGTATTATCACATATCAGTGTCATTTATATTGGAAATAACAACACAGACCTCTCATGTTCTATTTCAGATTTTCTCTCAATTAACTAATGCTCTGGTTTAGTTGTACCTCTTACTGCTGAATCTCTTATCCTTAGCAATCAAGGAAAAAAATAATCTTCTGGGAACAGGTTAGAATGGCTGATGAAATCAGGCTTAGCTTGGAAGTGGCTTCCACTTCTGATTCACCAGAAGTCTATCATGGGTTCTCATTTATCTAGCTTAGTGAGGTTTCCATGCTAAGCCAATACAAACCATACTATCTGTTCAGAGTCAGTGGAAAAAAATATTTCTTCATCTTGCCAGTGTCTGCAAGTTAATACATTAACTCCTTTGTTGCTTTCTGTTAAGAGGTAAATGGCTGTCCGCTAAAATACTGACTTATAAAGAATAGCACACACTGTACTAGCTTGATGGGTTCCCCTTGCAGAAAAGGTTAACAGTGTTGGAGGACTGACAGAACAAAACAGATGTTGATCTGTTGGAACTAAAGCAGCTGAACTGCTCTGATCTTCACATAACATTTTATTAAACCTATAATAAAGATGAAAGGAATGTAGGGCCTCCATGTACCTAAGAGAATATATCTGAAAAGTTTTGGGAACTGTGTGAACTGGGAACAACCTAATCACATGGGCATACACATATATATTCAATTTTTCATCAGGGCTGGCAGCAGTAAATTTCCACCTGTCTTGTTCTCAAGCCATTCTCCTCTCTTGATAATGCCCAGACATTTAGTCAAGCACCGTAATTACAGGGAGCCTTGGAAGTTACATGGTAACTATATTAAACTTCAATCATCTGACTTGTTTTCTTCTCATTGGTTAATCATCCCTCCTCCTTATCATTCCATGTGTATTTTCTATTCCTAGTTTGAGTATACCTCATTTCCACACTTGGCGAACCTTGTCTGAAGTCAGAAGCTAAGCAGGGTTAGGCCTTGTTAGTATTTGGCTGGGAGACAACAGCCACAGAATTCAATGTGCAGTATTAACTTTCAGAAGTAAGAAACATGCCCATTGTTCCAACAGGAATGCATCTGCATTATTATTAACTTAGGAGCCTACTTGAGAGTATGATTTATGGTGCTCTATGTGCTCCATTCACCAGTATTGCAATCTTTCAATCCTTGTCTTAAGTATGTATGTGTTTTTGTAGCATGAGTAGCAATTTGGGGGGTGGGGATGTTTGTATGTGTGGAGTGTGTGTGTGGGTCAGTGGATGGATAGACAGACAGACAGACAGAATGGTCCACGGGTAAATTGAATGTTTATTGGATTGGAAAAATAATCACCCTGAAACACTAAGAGCCTCTAGGTATTTTTGAGAAGCACTTTTCTCTCCCATCATTTTTATGCCAACATCCTGTCCTTTTGTACTTTTAAAATCTTTAAAGTGTATTATGACAAAGAAAAATTAGAGGTTTGAATTATGGACACGGTAATTCTCTAGTGCAATGCTTTTTCTATTTTTTCCTCTCTCTCATTGATTGATTGAGTGCTATTGTTTCTCAACTGCTACTGATTAGCAGGGATGTCGATCTTCAGACCAACTAAAAGGTTCTCCCTGGGTTATAAACTGCACAAAATTATGTACTGTGACTGGCTTTATAAAATTAATATCAGTACATTATTCTCACACTGTCACTGAAAATTATAATTGGGAGGTTTTAAAGAAAAGCTTCCACTCATGAAGTTCAGTGACTTCATTGTTCACATATTTTGACCTCAGCTGCTAAGCGTACACAGAAAGAGATGGTTTTCATAAGATAAGCAAAACACAGAAGGCCCATTTGTTTTAGTGATTATGCTTTCAGAAAATGAGAAAAATGCATATACCTGACAAGATGATCATAGCTGTAGCCCACAGAAAACACTGAACCATGCAGAGGCTTATGAATTGTGCTATTTTTTATAACTTCAAGTCAAATATTGCTCTGAGGGGTATATGAAATACCACAGGAAGACATCCTATCTGTCAGAAAAAGGTAATGACCTAGACTAGCAAGAATATATTCCCTTTTCAAGTACTTTCCTGCTTTTAAAAATATATATATAGCTAAGGGAAGGCTGACTAGACACTACCCATAATTTTATAAAAGTGACTTTCTTGCCATAAGCTTTTGTAGGTATCAGCTTCAAGAATCTTGCCCTAGTTCAACTAATGGAAGCACTCAGGACCCACTGCTCCTAGAAGAGAGAAACTATTCAGGCAACATTTACCTAACACACTAGAAAAACAAGGTGGTAAATTAAATCTTTCTTTTTTTAAAAAGGGCATGCCACTTCTTTCTACATGACAATGATGTTTTTAATGCATTATTAAAAATATGAAACTTATTAGTTCTTCTGACAAGTATGATAAAGATACAGAAATGGAGATTTGACAGAATCTGTTCAGTGACTCGTTGTTTTGCCCTGAATACTTAACTTATAAATAAGATGTGTCAGTAGAAAGGACAAGTGAAAACCCATGCAGAACATACAAAAATACCTGATGGGAATGTTTGCAATTACAACGGACTTATGGAAAGGATTGTGAACTTTTCAACTGAATTAGTTTAATCAACTTACAACTTTTTTTGTGAAAGAAAAGAATAGCAGCCACTACTTTTTATTCATGTTACACAATAAACAGGAAATTAAAATATTTGAGCTGAAGTATTCTTGTGGCATGCATTATGGTTTTTAAAAAGCTGGTTTTATTGTGTGTTTGACTAAAGTAATCTAAGAACCATGTCAAGTACAAATAACCATTCACTTAACTCAATGTTCACTCTATCTGGCTCTTTGAAACATACACAAACACATGTCTGCATAGGAATCATGATTCAGGATTGGTTTAATCTCTCTCTCTCTCTTTCTTTCTCTTCACTCCATCCTAAAATCCAAAGAAAAAAATGATTATACTTGGTTTGTAAATTGGGGGGGGGGGGAACCCTCTAAAGATACTTCATGGTACTTTTATAATACTCCAAAGAGCAAACTGTTAGGAATTTAATATAGCGTCATGCATAAGTAAATATATAAATAAAGTGAATATGTAGGCTTGAGTCATTCTTGACTCTAGTGACTGCCTGAACAAGTCTCTGCAGTTTTCTTGGCAGCATTTTGGAATGTGGTTGGCTTTTGCCTTCTTTCTAGGGCTAAGAGACAGTGATTGGTCCAAGGTCACCCAGATGGCTTTATGACTGAGGCAGGACCAAAACTCCTGGTTTCCTGGTTTCAACCTCAGTTCTCTTAACCATTAGACCAAACTGGCTCTCACAGGCATGCTTAATAGTACTCCATTAATTATTTAGAACATTCTATAATACTGATTGCTAGGCAAATAAAAAGGGATCTGTAGGATTGAATAAAAACACCATCTAATATAGCTTCCACTATGATCAATGGATTCCAGTCAAAATGAGTTAAGGGACCACTGGCATCCAGTACAAACATGCAATGACAAAAATAGTGAAATATGCATTGCAACATCATGACACAAACCCCTTTACAACTGCAGTCTATGCAAGTAAACAGGTGTGAATTATGAAGCCATGATGGACAATGTGTGACAAACAGATATGAGGATAGCTATGTAAATAGATATATTTGTTTTTGTCAGTTCTTATTCCAGCTTATAGCATTCAGAAATTGGGAGTTCCATTTTTATGCAAAGTTTTACATTTTCAGTATGAATTTATTTTTAAAACATCTTTGATTTGGAGCCCAATTCTTTAACCATTTTCCAGGTGGTTCCTGATTACTAAAGTGTCATCCGCATTATCATCAACAAGGCTTTGTAAATATTATTTGACTAAAATATGCATTTTTTGCAAGTCTATGTGAGAAAAATAAGAGACAAAGAATTGAGTCATCATGTACTCAATGTTTTCTTCAGTATTCTTCTTCTCCCTGAGTTCATTCTCCATTTCAAAAATTTCTGAGCATTCTGATCAGGAAAATCGTATTATGGTCATCTCCATAGAAGATTTCTGTACCAGCTAAAAACAATTCCAGATTTCTACCTCCAATAAGGTATAGAAAAAACTGCTTCAACTTTTTTTTTTTTTTTTTGGTTTTGAGATGTTGTGACTCAATTCCCCCATTGGAAGGATTCTTGATTCCCTTTTTGTCTGGCATAGGAAGAATTGGGCAAAGTGTCAGGGTATCTTCCTTCCTTTGTTCTGTCCATCATTCCTTTTTTCCATCCATCCATCCACCCATCCATCCATGGAGGAGGGGAAGGCCTAAGTGCTGCAGGATTTTGAAGAAGCTCATGACAGGATAGTGATTTCTGTTTCTTATTTACAGCATTTCAAGACAGCAAAGGTGAATATGAGTCAGGTTCACCTTCAAACTGTTGGTGAAGGTTTGGAGGATTAAAAGCAGTGGTGGTGTGGAGCTACTCTACCTTCTAATACTAAATTAATTTTAGGTCCCAGAATCACCACATAAGTTGGTGGAGGTATCTGATCCTTCTGGGATTTCTAGTTCTCTTAACTTTAGGCTCTTATTGACATACACCATTCTATATTTCTTGTATTTGAGTTTGGAAATTAAAAAAAAAAAACCTAAATATAATAAATAAATAAAACTCCACAAAAATCTCACTGTTTAATACTTATGAGGCAGGGCACACTTGGTATGCTTGTAAATGAGAAATAAAATACAGTTTTTAGATAGTGGGTAAAGGGAGTTGACAAAATCTATGTGCAGTAAAAGGTAAGAGTTAAATTCATAATGAACTTTGGAAATATTCAGATATCCGTGTCTATTTCTCTTTCTTTGTGAAATTTCTTCTCATTGCAATGGTGACATTTTCACCCTTGACCAATTTTGCAATGGAGTTTTAACACCCTGAAAAATACTGATGGTTTTACAGCTCCAGTAGTCATTCACTGGATTTTCAAGACAGTAATTGGTACAACCTTGGAAATAATGACACAATGCAGGATCTTCTAGTATGCTGCTGACAAAGTTTGTGTACAATAAAAACAGTGGGCTTGTCAACGAAGTTTGATCTAATGGCTTGCCCTTTCACGGTATGGAAAAGAGAAGGAAAGAGTAGGAGGCTAACTACTCAGGGTGAACTAGTTTAGTTTCTATGTCCAATCCCTGATTACTTTTTCTGCCTAAAACTTTCTTCAGCAGGAAATTCCTGTACTGATCTTCATTTCTTCATTGTTTATAAAATGTGTTACTTATTTTTTTTCAGTTATAACCACAATATGTTTAATTAATTGTTTACAGTATATGTGTAGATATTTAAGTACTTGCAAAGGCTTTCACGAAACATGACGGGTTCATCAGGATGACACAAGCACTGCAGTGCAAGCTCTCATCATGAAACTCTCCCTCTGTCAGCCTTCCCAGATAGACCAGACAGGAAACATGTCCAGATGAGC